>NC_092055.1:94696406-95068426 GCF_003086295.3 Arachis hypogaea | reverse complement strand
ACGTTTTCCTAATGCCACTAAGATGTTTATTCGCGCTCAAACTGTGATGAAGGTGATGATCTGTGACATTCATCACCTTCCTCAAACCACGAACGTGTGCCTGACAACCACCTCTGTTCTATATCCGATTGAATGAGTATCTCTTAGATTCCTTAATCAGAATCTCCGTGGTATAAGCTAGAACTGATGGCGGCATTCATGAGAATCCGGAAAGTCTAAACCTTGTCTGTGGTATTCCGAGTAGGATTCAAGGATTGAATGACTGTGACGAGCTTCAAACTCCTGAAGGCTGGGGCGTTAGTGACAGATGCAAAAGGATAGTAAATCCTATTCCAACCGGATCGAGAACCAACCGGTGATTAGCCGTGCTGTGACAGAGCGCGTGGAGGCTAGTTTTTCACTGGAAGGATGGAAGGTAGCCATTGAAAACGGTGATCCACCACACATAGCTTTGCCGTTAGGGGACGTGCGTGCGTGAACAAGAAGCAGAGGAAGCAGAGATTTCAGAAGACAAAGCTATCCAAAACTCCAACATATTCTCCATTATTGCACAACAAGTAACTTTTAATTTATGCTCTAACTGGTTACTTCACAATCAATTGATAAACATAATTGATTCCTGACTAAGATTTACAAGATAACCATAATTGCTTCAAACCAACAATCTCCGTGGGATTCGACCCTTACTCACGTAAGGTATTACTTGGACGACCCAGTTGCACTTGCTGGTCAGTGGTACGCGTTGTGAAAATGTGATTCGCAATTTGTGCTACCAAGTTTTTGGCGCCGTTGCCGGGATTGTTCGTGTTTGAACAACTGACAGATTATTTTGTTGCTTTAGATTAGGAAAATCTTTCTTTTTTGGTTTAGAGTCTTTTATTATTTATTCCCTTGTTAAAATACTTTAAACTTATAGCTCAGTTATTTAGAACGTGGGTGTTTATGTTCATGATAATTGGCTATCATATTTTTAAAAAAAAAAACATTTTTCAAAAATAATTTTTCTATTAATCCGTGCCAAACTTTAAGTTTGGTGTTTCAAAAATAATCTCTCTTAAATTTCATCCTAGGTCCCATAACTCATTTGGCTAGAACATAATTTGATTGGGTTAGACTCTTTTATACTCTTTTCAAACCTTCTTTTTCAAAAATATTTTTTTCTCTAAATCTTGTGCCAAACTTTAAGTTTGGTGTTTTCTTGTTGATTCCCCTTTGATTTTGAAAATTTTGGTTTGGTTTCTAAAAATTTTAAGTTTGGTGTTCTTCCTTCATGTTCTTGTGTTCTTGTGAGTCTTCAAAGTGTTCTTGAGTTTCCTTGTGTCTTGATCTTAAAATTTTTAAGTTTGGTGTTCCTCGGTGTTTTCCCTCCAAATTTTCAAAACAAGGAGCATTAGATCTAAAAATTTAAATCTTGTACTATCTTATTGTTTTTCTCTCTCTCACTAAATTCAAAATATCTTTTCAAATATCTTTTCTAACTTCCTATCTTTTCAAAATTGTTTCAACTAACTAACAACTTTTTGTTTGTTTCTTACTTTTTCAAAACTACCTAACTAACTTCTCTTCTCAAAATTTTGAAAATATCTCCCTCTTTTTCAAAAATTTCTTTTTTTTAACTAATTATTTTTATTTTTTTTACGAAAAAAAAATTTATTTCAAAATTCAAATTCTTTTAGTTATTTTATTTTATTTAAGTATTTATTCTTATAAATAAAATAATAAAAGATAAATCAGTCCAGTTATATCCATAGATCCATCATGGACATAAGTGGAGATGGACAGTCCAGGAGGACTTGGGGTCATATTCTAACCTCTACTGCTTCATATGGGAGTAGCATATGCATACCCTCCATTGGAGTTAGTAGCTTTGAGTTGAATCCTCAGCTCATTATCATGGTGCAGCAAATTGTCAGTATTCCGGTCTTCCACAGGAAGACCTATAGAGTTTCTGGCAAGTTTCTACAGATTGCTGACACAGTACATGATAAGGAAATAGATCAGGATGTCTACAGACTATTACTGTTTCCATTTGCTGTAAAAGATCAAGCTAAGAGGTGGTTAAATAACCAGCCTAAGGCCAGCATAAGAACATGAAACAGCTGACAGAAAAATTCCTGAATCAATATTTCCCTCCAAAAAGGATGACACAGCTAAGGCTGGACATCCAAGGCTTTAAACAAGGAGATAATGAATTCTTTATGATGCCTGGGAGAGATACAGAGAGATGCTACGAAATGCCCCTCTGAAATGTTTTCAGAGTGGGTTCAGTTAGACATCTTCTACTATGGGCTTGCAGAAGGAGCTCAGATGTCTTTAGATTACTCAGCTGGTGGATCTATCCATATGAGAAAGACAATCGAAGAGGCTCAAGAGCTCATTGATACAGTTGCCAGGAATCAGCATCTGTATCTAAGCAGCAACCCTTCCATGAATGAAGAGGTTAAAACAGTAACTGCTGAATTCAGTACTGTAAAACAAGCTGCGGAATTCAATCAGCAATTAGATTTTCTAACAAAGCAGCTAGCTGAATTCAAAGACAGGTTACAGGAGACAAGGATAGCTAATATACATATGGAAGAACAGTTTAAGCAAACAAAGCAGCAGCTATCAAAGCAAATAGCAGAAGAATGCCAAGCAGTTCAATTAAGAAGTGGGAAAACATTAAATACCCCACTCAAGGCATCAAAATTCAAGAAATAAGCAACCCACCAAAGATTCCCCTGAGGACAGTAAGAGCCCAGGGAAAAATAATTCTGGCACTAAAACGCAGAAAATGGGTGGAAGGCTGGCGCTGAACGCCCAGACCATGCCCAAAACTGGCGTTCAGCGCCAGAAACAAGGCAGGATTGGCGTTCAACGCCAGAAATGGGCAAGAATCTGGCGTTGAACGCCCAACAGGGGCACATTTCTGGCGTTCAGCGCCAGGAACAGACAGTGAGCTGGCATCTAACGTCACCCAGCTTCTGACTCTGGTACCAATTGCCAGTGAGGATCAGACCACATAAGTGCTGATCACAACCCCTCTAAAAGGCTTCTTTAACCACTAAGGTTGAGGAATATAAAGCCAAGATACCTTATCCTCAAAAACTCCGGAAAGAGGAGCAGGATAAGCAATTTGCTCGCTTGCAGATTATTAAGGACTCTTGAAATAAAGATTCCATTGCAAAGGCACTTGAGCAAATACCTTTTATGCCAAGTTCATGAAGAGATCTTGAGTCATAAAAGGAGTGGAGAGAAACAGAAAGAGTTCTCCTCACTGAAGAATGCAGTGCAGTCATTCTGAAAAGCTTTCCTGAAAAGCTTAAAGACCCTGGGAGTTTTCTGATACCATGCATATTAGAAGGTGATTGCACCAAGACAGCTCTATGCGATCTTGGGGCGAGCATCAACCTGATACCTGCATCCACTATCAGGAAGCTTGGCTTAACTGAAGAAGTTAAACCAACCCGGATATGTCTCCAACTTGCTGATGGTTCCACTAAATACCCATCAGGCGTGATTGAGGACATGATTGTCAGAGTTGGGCCATTCGCCTTTCCCACTGACTTTGTTGTGCTGGAAATGGAGGAGCACAAGAGTGCTACTCTCATTCTAGGAAGACCCTTCCTAGCAACTGGACGATCCCTCATTGACGTCCAGCAGGGGGAAATAACCCTGAGAGTCAACGATGACGAGTTCAAGTTGAACGCTGTCAAAGCCATGCAGCATCCAGACACATCAACAGACTACATGAAAGTTGACCTTATTGACTCTTTGGTAGAAGAGATCAACATGGCTGAGAGTCTCGAATCAGAGTTGGAAAACATCTTTAAAGATGTTCAGCCTGATTTGGAGGATTCAGGGGACATGAAAGAGCCTCTGAACTTTCTTCTGAAAGAGGAAAATCCTCCTAAACCAGAGCTCAAGCCACTGCCACCATCCTTGAAATATGCATTTCTAGGAGAAGGTGACACTCTTCCAGTGATCATAAGCTCTGCTTTAAATTCACAGGAAGAGGAAGCACTTATTCAAGTGCTAAGGACACACAAGACAGCTCTTGGGTGGTCCATAGGTGACCTTAAGGGCATAAGCCCAGCTAGATGCATGCACAAAATCCTACTGGAGGATAATGCCAAACCAGTGGTTCAACCACAGAGGCGGCTAAATCCAGCCATGAAGGAAGTGGTGCAGAAAGAGGTCACCAAATTACTAGAGGCTGGGATTATTTATCCCATTTCTGATAGCCCCTGGGTGAGCCCTGTTCAAGTCGTCCCAAAAAAGGGAGGCATGACAGTGATTCATAATGAAAAAAATGAACTGATTCCTACCAGAACAGTTACAGGGTGTGGCACATGTGTATTGACTACAGAAGGCTCATACAGACACCAGAAAGGATCATTTTCTTTACCATTCATAGACCAGATGCTAGAGAGACTAGCAGGTCATGATTATTACTGCTTTTTGGATGGCTACTCAGGCTATAACCAGATTGTAGTAGATCTCCAGGATCAAGAGAAACAGCATTCACATGTCCATCCGGAGTGTTTGCTTATAGAAGGATGCCCTTTGGGCTATGCAATGCACCTGCAACCTTCCAGAGATGCATGCTCTCTATTTTCTCTGATATGGTGGAAAAATTTCTGGAAGTCTTCATGGATGACTTCTCAGTATATGGAGACTCATTCAGCTCCTGTCTTGATCACCTGAAACTTGTTCTGAAAAGATGCCAAGAAACCAACCTAGTTTTAAACTGGGAAAAGTGTCACTTCATGGTGACTGAAGGAATTGTTCTTGGGCATAAAATCTCAAACAAGGGAATAGAGGTGGATCAAGCAAAAATAGAGGTAATTGAAAAATTACCACCACCTGCCAATGTTAAGGCAATCAGAAGCTTTCTGGGGCATGCAGGATTCTATAGGAGGTTTATAAAGGATTTTTCAAAAATCGCAAACCTATAAGCAATCTGCTAGCTGCTGACACGCCATTTGTGTTTGACACAGCATGCCTGCAGGCGTTTGAAACGCTGAAAGCTAAGCTGGTCACAGCACCAGTCATTTCTGCACCAGACTGGACATTGCCATTTGAGTTAATGTGTGATGCCAATGATCATGCCATTGGTGCAGTATTGGGACAGAGGCATGACAAGCTTCTGCATGTCATTTATTATGCCAGTCGCGTTCTAAATAATGCCCAGAAAAATTACACAACCACAGAAAAAGAACTACTTGCAGTGGTTTACGCCATTGACAAGTTCAGATCATACTTAGTAGGATCAAAAGTGATTGTGTACACTGACCATGCTGCTCTTAAATATCTACTCACAAAGCAGGATTCAAAACCCAGGCTCATCAGATGGGTATTGCTTCTACAAGAGTTTGATATAGAAATAAGAGACAGAAAAGGGACAGAGAACCAAGTAGCTGATCATCTGTCCCGGATAGAGCCAGTGGAAGGGACGTCCCTCCCCTTCCTTGAGATCGCTGAGACGTTCCCTGATGAGCATCTATTTGCCATTCAGGAAGCACCATGATTTGCCGATATTGCAAACTATAAAGCTGCAAGGTACCCAAGGAGTACAATAGAACACAAAAAAAGAAACTAATTACTGATGCAAAGTACTACTTGTGGGATGAGCCCTATCTCTTTAAGGGATGTGCAGACGGAATTATCCGTAGGTGTGTCCCCAGAGAGGAAGCACAGAGAATCCTATGGCACTGCCATGGATCTCAATATGGAGGCCATTTCGGAGGTGAGCGAACAGCCACCAAGGTCCTCCAATGTGGCTTCTATTGGCCCACACTCTATAAAGATTTCCGAGAGTTTGTACGTAATTGTGACAGTTGCCAAAGAGCTGGTAACCTGCCTCATGGTTACGCCATGCCTCAACAAGGGATCTTGGAAATAGAGTTGTTTGATGTATGGGGAATTGACTTCATGGGACCTTTCCCACCATCATACTCAAACACTTATATTCTGGTGGCAGTTGACTATGTATCAAAATGGGTTGAGGCTATCGCCACACCCTCCAATGATACTAAAACAGTGCTGAAATTCCTCCAGAAACATATCTTTAGCAGGTTTGGTGTCCCTAGAGTGTTAATCAGCGATGGGGGCACTCACTTCTGCAATAAACAGCTTTACTCTGCCATGGTTCGGTATGGAATTCGCCACAAAGTGGCCACACCATATCATCCAAAAACCAATGGGCAAGCTGAAGTTTCTAATAGAGAATTAAAGAGAATTCTGGAACGGACAGTAAGTACCCGTAGAAAGGATTGGGCAAGGAGCTTGGATGATGCTCTGTGGGCTTACAGAACAGCATTCAAGACCCCTATAGGGACCTCTCCATACCAACTCGTGTATGGTAAGGCATGCCACTTGCCCGTGGAACTGGAACATAAGGCCTACTGGGCAACCAGATTCCTAAACTTAGATGCCAAATTAGCAGGAGAAAAACGATTGCTCCAGCTAAATGAGCTAGAGGAATTCAGATTCACAGCTTTCGAAAATGCCAAGCTTTATAAAGAAAAATAAAAAAAGTGGCATGACAGAAAGCTATCATCTAGAATCTTTGAACCAGGACAAAAGGTTCTGTTGTTTAACTCTAGACTCAGGCTATTCCCCGGGAAACTGAAATCCCGGTGGAGGGGACCATACGTGATTACAAGTGTATCACCATATGGTTATGTGGAGCTTCAAGATATTGATTCTGATAAGAAGTTCATTGTCAATGGACAGAGAATCAAGCATTATCTTGAGGGCAACATTGAGCAAGAATGCTCAAGGCTGAAGCTAGATTAAAAGCTCAGCAAGGTCCAGCTAAAGATAATAAAGAAGCGCTTGCTGGGAGGCAACCCAGCCATGGGGCAACAATCCTCTAAGAATTTTGCCCTATTTTTATTTTTATTTGTTTATATAAAGTTCACTGACACTAAGGTAAAGAATCATTTGCATAAGTTTACAGGGTTACAGAAGGAATCTACACACAAAACAGAGATAGGGAGCTTACTGGCAAGAAAACGCCAGTGAAGGCCATTTTGGGCGTTCAGCGCCCAAAATGGGCATCCAGTGGGCGCTGAACGCCAGTAAGGATAGCTATCTGGCGTTCAACGCCAGAAAAGGGCAACAACTGGGCGTTGAACGCCCAGGATAGCAGCATTTGGGCATTGAACACCCAAAACAGGCAGTGTTTGGGCGTTCAAACGCCAGGATGGTGGGGAGGAGCTCTCCTTCTACCCATCTCCTTCTTTTTCTTTTGCTTGAGGACAAGCAAAGCTCTAAGTTTGGTGTGCTTATCCGTGATCACTAAGATCATGGCCCCTAAAGGAAAACAACCCACTCCAAGAGGAGCAAGGGCGTGATTTAAAGGAACTGAAGCGCCAGAAATTCTCTCTTGAAGGACCAAGCACCTCACAGACTAGAGGAACATCCACTTCCCAAACCTCAAGGTTGTTGAGTTCTAATCTTAGCCTTAACTCTGTGATAACTGTTCTTATTTTAATTTTACCTTAGGAGTCGTATAGTAGTAATTAGTCTATTTTGATTTTATCTCAATTAAGCTATAGTTTATTTTTCTCATCATCAGCAAACATGAATAAAATAGTAGATCTTTTAAATAAGAAGCAATAAAATTTCAAGTTTAAATAAAACAAATTCTAATTGGTTAAATGTGGTGGCAATGCTTTCTGTCTTCTGAATGAATGCTTGAACAGTGCATATGTTTTTTGAATTTGTTGTTTAAGACTGTTAAATATGTTGGCTCTTGAAAGAACAATGAACATGAGACATGTTATTGATAATCTGAAAAATCATAAAAATGATTCTTGAAGCAAGAAAAAGCAGCAAAGAACAAAGTTTGCAAAAAAAAAAAAAAAAAAAAAAGAAAGAAAGCAAGCAGAAAAAGCCAAAAGCTCTTAAAACCAAAAGGCAAGGGCAAATAAAAAGAATCCCAAGGCTTTGAGCATCAGTGGATAGAAGGGCCTAAAGGAATAAAATCCTGGTCTGAGCGGCTAAACCAAGCTGTCCCTAACCATGTGCTTGTGGCGTGTAGGTGTCAAGTGAAAACTTGAGACTGAGCGGTTAAAGTCAAGGTCCAAAGCAAAAAGAAGAGTGTGCTTAAGAACTCTGGACACCTCTAATTGGGGACTTTAGCAAAGCTGAGTCACAATCTGAAAAGGTTCACCCAGTTATGTGTCTGTGGCATTTATGTATCCGGTGATAATATTGGAAAACAAAGTGCTTAGGGCCACGGCCAAGACTCATAAAGAATTTGTGTTCAAGAATCATCACACTGAACTAAGAAAATCAATAACATTATCTGAATTCTGAGTTCCTATAGATGCCAATCACTCTGAGCTTCAATGGATAAGGTGAGATGCCAAAACTGTTCAGAAGCAAAAAGCTACTAGCCCCGCTCATCTAATTAGAATCTGAGCTTCATTCAAAAACTCTGAGATATTATTGCTTCTCAACCTATTAGTCTTCTATTTTATTTGTCTAGTTTCTTGAGGACAAGCAACAGTTTAAGTTTGGTGTTGTGATGAGCGGATATTTTATACGCTTTTTGGGGATAATTTCATATAGTTTTGAGTATGTTTTAGTTAGTTTTTAGTTTATTTCCAGTAGTTTTTAGGAAAAATTCATGTTTCTGGACTTTACTATGAGTTGTGTGTTTTTCTGTAATTTCAGGTATTTTTCTGGCTGAAATTGAAGGAGCTGAGCAAAAATCTGATTCAGGCTGAAAAAGGACTGCTGATGCTGTTGGATTCTGACCTCCCTTCACTCAAAGTGGATTTTCTGGAACTACAGAACTCGCAATGGCGTGCTTCCAATTGCGTTGGAAAGTAGACATCCAGGGCTTTCCAGAAATATATAATAGTCCATACTTTGCACAAGAATTGACGATGTAAACTGGCGTTCAACGCCAGCCTTCTGCCCAAATCTGGCGTCCAGCGCCAGAAAAGGATCAAAAACTGGAGTTGAACGCCCAAACTGGCACAAAAACTGGCGTTCAACTCCACAAATGGACTCTGCACGTGAATTGCTTAAAGTCTCAGCCCCAGCACACACCAAGTGGTCCCCAACACACCAAGTGGGCCCCAGAAGTGGATCTCTGCATCATCCATCATAGTCCACTCATATTTTGTAACCCTAGGCTACTGGTTCAGTATTTAAACAACTTTTAGAGACTTATTTTGTATCTCATGACATTTTAGATCTAAACTTTGTATTCTCTGACGGCATGAGTCTCTAAACCCCATTGTTGGGGGTGAGGAGCTCTGCTGTGTCTCGATGAATTAATGCAAGTATTTCTGTTTTCCATTCAAACACGCTTGTTCCTATCTAAGATGTTTATTCGCGCTCAACTGTGATGAAGGTGATGATCTGTGACATTCATCACCTTCCTCAAACCACGAACGTGTGCCTGACAACCACCTCCGTTCTATATCCGATTGAATGAGTATCTCTTAGATTCCTTAATCAGAATCTCCGTGGTATAAGCTAGAACTGATGGCGGCATTCATGAGAATCCGGAAAGTCTAAACCTTGTCTGTGGTATTCCGAGTAGGATTCAAGGATTGAATGACTGTGACGAGCTTCAAACTCCTGAAGGCTGGGCGTTAGTGACAGATGCAAAAGGATAGTAAATCCTATTCCAACCGGATCGAGAACCAACCGATGATTAGCCGTGCTGTGACAGAGCGCGTGAGCGTAGTTTTCACTGGAAGGATGGAAGGTAGCCATTGACAACGGTGATCCACCAACACATAGCTTGCCGTAGGGGGACGTGCGTGCGTGAACAAGAAGACAGAGGAAAGCAGAGATTCAGAAGACAAAGCATCTCCAAAACTCCAACATATTCTCCATTATTGCACAACAAGTAACTTTTAATTTATGCTCTACTGGTTACTCACAATTCAATTGATAAACATAATTGACTTCCTGACTAAGATTTACAAGATAACCATAGATTGCTTCAAACCAACAATCTCCGTGGGATTCGACCCTTACTCACGTAAGGTATTACTTGGACGACCCAGTGCACTTGCTGGTCAGTGGTACGCGTTGTGAAAAGTGTGATTCGCAATTTGTGCTACCAAGTTTTTGGTGCCGTTGCCGGAGATTGTTCGTGTTTGAACAACTGACGGATTATTTTGTTGCTTAGATTAGGAAAAATCTTTCTTTTTTGGTTTAGAGTCTTTTATTATTTATCCCTTGTTAAAATACTTTAAACTTATAGCTCAGTTATTTAGAACGTGGTGTTTATGTTCATGATAATTGGCTATCATATTTTTTTAAAAAAAAAAAAACCTTTTTCAAAAATAATTTTTCTATTAAATCCTGTGCCAAACTTTAAGTTTGGTGTTTTCAAAAATAATCTCTCTTAAAATTTCATCCTAAGGTCCCATAACTCATTTGGCTAGAACATTAATTTGATTGGGTTAGACTCTTTTATACTCTTTTCAAAACCTTCTTTTTCAAAAATATTTTTTTCTCTTAAATCTTGTGCCAAACTTTAAGTTTGGTGTTTTCTTGTTGATTCCCCTTTGATTTTCGAAAATTTTGGTTTGGTTTTCTAAAAATTTTAAGTTTGGTGTTCTTCCTTCATGTTCTTGTGTTCTTGTGAGTCTTCAAAGTGTTCTTGAGTTTCCTTGTGTCTTGATCTTAAAATTTTTAAGTTTGGTGTTCCTTGGTGTTTTCCCTCCAAAATTTTCAAAAACAAGGAGCATTAGATCTAAAAATTTTAAATCTTGTACTATCTTATTGTTTTTCTCTCTCCTCACTAAATTCAAAAATATCTTTTCAAAATATCTTTTCTAACTTCCTATCTTTTCAAAATTTGTTTCAACTAACTAACCAACTTTTTGTTTGTTTCTTAACTTTTTCAAAACTACCTAACTAACTCTCTCTCTCTCAAAATTTTCGAAAATATCTCCCCTCTTTTTCAAAATTTCTTTTTTTTTAACTAATTATTTTTAATTTTTTTACGAAAAATTTTTTTTTATTTCAAAATTCAAATTCTTTTTAGTTATTTTATTTTATTTAAGTATTTACTTCTTATAAAATAAAATAAATAAAAAGATAAATTAGTCCAAGTTATATCCATAGATCCATCATGGACATAAGTGGAGATGGACAGTCCAGGAGGACTTTGGGGTCATATTCTAACCCCTCTACTGCTTCATATGGGAGTAGCATATGCATACCCTCCATTGGAGTTAGTAGCTTTGAGTTGAATCCTCAGCTCATTATCATGGTGCAGCAAAGTTGCCAGTATTCTGGTCTTCCACAAGAAGAACCTATAGAGTTTCTGGCACAGTTTCTACAGATTGCTGACACAGTACATGATAAGGAAATAGATCAGGATGTCTACAGACTATTACTGTTTCCATTTGCTGTAAAAGATCAAGCTAAGAGGTGGTTAAATAACCAACCTAAGGCCAGCATAAGAACATGAAAACAGCTGACAGAAAAATTCCTGAATCAATATTTCCCTCCAAAAAGGATGACACAGCTAAGGCTGGACATCCAAGGCTTTAAACAAGGAGATAATGAATCTCTTTATGATGCCTGGGAGAGATACAGAGAGATGCTATGAAAATGCCCCTCTGAAATGTTTTCAGAGTGGGTTCAGTTAGACATCTTCTACTATGGGCTTGCAGAAGGAGCTCAGATGTCTTTAGATTACTCAGCTGGTGGATCTATCCATATGAGAAAGACAATCGAAGAGGCTCAAGAGCTCATTGATACAGTTGCCAGGAATCAGCATCTGTATCTAAGCAGCAACCCTTCCATGAATGAAGAGGTTAAAACAGTAACTGCTGAATTCAGTACTGTAAAACAAGCTGCTGAATTCAATCAGCAATTAGATTTTCTAACAAAGCAGCTAGCTGAATTCAAAGACAGGTTACAGGAGACAAGGATAGCTAATATACATATGGAAGAACAGTTTAAGCAAACAAAGCAGCAGCTATCAAAGCAAATAGCAGAAGAATGCCAAGCAGTTCAATTAAGAAGTGGGAAAACATTAAATACCCCACCTCAAGGCATCAAAAATTCAAGAAATAAGCAACCCACCAAAGATTCCTCTGAGGACAGTAAGAGCCCAGGGAAAAATAATTCTGGCACTAAAACGCCAGAAAATGGGTGGAAGGCTGGCGCTGAACGCCCAGACCATGCCCAAAACTGGCGTTCAGCGCCAGAAACAAGGCAGGATTGGCGTTCAATGCCAGAAATGGGCAAGAATCTGGCGTTGAACGCCCAACAGGGGCACATTTCTGGCGTTCAGGCGCCAGGAACAGACAGTGAGCTGGCATCTAACGTCACTCCAGCTTCTGACTCTGGTACTCAATTGCCAGTGAGGGATCAGACACACATAAGTGCTGATCACAACCCCTCTAAAAAGGCTTCTTTAACCACTAAGGTTGAGGAATATAAAGCCAAGATACCTTATCCTCAAAAACTCCGGAAAGAGGAGCAGGATAAGCAATTTGCTCGCTTTGCAGATTATCTAAGGACTCTTGAAATAAAGATTCCATTTGCAGAGGCACTTGAGCAAATACCTTCTTATGCCAAGTTCATGAAAGAGATCTTGAGTCATAAAAAGGAGTGGAGAGAAACAGAAAGAGTTCTCCTCACTGAAGAATGCAGTGCAGTCATTCTGAAAAGCTTTCCTGAAAAGCTTAAAGACCCTGGGAGTTTTCTGATACCATGCATATTAGAAGGTGATTGCACCAAGACAGCTCTATGCGATCTTGGGGCGAGCATCAACCTGATACCTGCATCCACTATCAGGAAGCTTGGCTTAACTGAAGAAGTTAAACCAACCCGGATATGTCTCCAACTTGCTGATGGTTCCACTAAATACCCATCAGGCGTGATTGAGGACATGATTGTCAGAGTTGGGCCATTCGCCTTTCCCACTGACTTTGTTGTGCTGGAAATGGAGGAGCACAAGAGTGCTACTCTCATTCTAGGAAGACCCTTCCTAGCAACTGGACGATCCCTCATTGACGTCCAGCAGGGGAAAATAACCCTGAGAGTCAACGATGACGAGTTCAAGTTGAACGCTGTCAAAGCCATGCAGCATCCAGACACATCAACAGACTGCATGAAAGTTGACCTTATTGACTCTTTGGTAGAAGAGATCAACATGGCTGAGAGTCTCGAATCAGAGTTGGAAAACATCTTTAAAGATGTTCAGCCTGATTTGGAGGATTCAGGGGACATGAAAGAGCCTCTGAACTTTCTTCTGAAAGAGGAAAATCCTCCTAAACCAGAGCTCAAGCCACTGCCACCATCCTTGAAATATGCATTTCTAGGAGAAGGTGACACTCTTCCAGTGATCATAAGCTCTGCTTTAAATTCACAGGAAGAGGAAGCACTTATTCAAGTGCTAAGGACACACAAGACAGCTCTTGGGTGGTCCATAGGTGACCTTAAGGGCATAAGCCCAGCTAGATGCATGCACAAAATCCTACTGGAGGATAATGCCAAACCAGTGGTTCAACCACAGAGGCGGCTAAATCCAGCCATGAAGGAAGTGGTGCAGAAAGAGGTCACCAAATTACTAGAGGCTGGGATTATTTATCCCATTTCTGATAGCCCCTGGGTGAGCCCTGTTCAAGTCGTCCCAAAAAAGGGAGGCATGACAGTGATTCATAATGAAAAAAATGAACTGATTCCTACCAGAACAGTTACAGGGTGGCGCATGTGTATTGACTACAAAAGGCTCAATACAGCCACCAGAAAGGATCATTTTCCTTTACCATTCATAGACCAGATGCTAGAGAGACTAGCAGGTCATGATTATTACTGCTTTTTGGATGGCTACTCAGGCTATAACCAGATTGCAGTAGATCCCCAGGATCAAGAGAAAACAGCATTCACATGTCCATCCGGAGTGTTTGCTTATAGAAGGATGCCCTTTGGGCTATGCAATGCACCTGCAACCTTCCAGAGATGCATGCTCTCTATTTTCTCTGATATGGTGGAAAAATTTCTGGAAGTCTTCATGGATGACTTCTCAGTATATGGAGACTCATTCAGCTCCTGTCTTGATCACCTGAAACTTGTTCTGAAAAGATGCCAAGAAACCAACCTAGTTTTAAACTGGGAAAAGTGTCACTTCATGGTGACTGAAGGAATTGTTCTTGGGCATAAAATCTCAAACAAGGGAATAGAGGTGGATCAAGCAAAAATAGAGGTAATTGAAAAATTACCACCACCTGCCAATGTTAAGGCAATCAGAAGCTTTCTGGGGCATGCAGGATTCTATAGGAGGTTTATAAAGGATTTTTCAAAAATCGCAAAACCTCTAAGCAATCTGCTAGCTGCTGACACGCCATTTGTGTTTGACACAGCATGCCTGCAGGCGTTTGAAACGCTGAAAGCTAAGCTGGTCACAACACCAGTCATTTCTGCACCAGACTAGACATTGCCATTTGAGTTAATGTGTGATGCCAGTGATCATGCCATTGGTGCAGTATTGGGACAGAGGCATGACAAGCTTCTGCATGTCATTTATTATGCCAGTCGCGTTCTAAATGATGCCCAGAAAAATTACACAACCACAGAAAAAGAACTACTTGCACTGGTTTACGCCATTGACAAGTTCAGATCATACTTAGTAGGATCAAAAGTGATTGTGTACACTGACCATGCTGCTCTTAAATATCTACTCACAAAGCAGGATTCAAAACCCAGGCTCATCAGATGGGTATTGCTTCTGCAAGAGTTTGATATAGAAATAAGAGACAAAAAAGGGACAGAGAACCAAGTAGCTGATCATTTGTCCCGGATAGAGCCAGTGGAAGGGACGTCCCTCCCCTTCCTTGAGATCGCTGAGACGTTCCCTGATGAGCATCTATTTGCCATTCAGGAAGCACCATAGTTTGCCGATATTGCAAACTATAAAGCTGCAAGGTTCATACCCAAGGAGTACAATAGAACACAAAAAAAGAAACTAATTACTGATGCAAAGTACTACTTGTGGGATGAGCCCTATCTCTTTATGAGATGTG
This sequence comes from Arachis hypogaea, assembly GCF_003086295.3. NCBI lineage: Eukaryota > Viridiplantae > Streptophyta > Magnoliopsida > Fabales > Fabaceae > Arachis > Arachis hypogaea. The sequence goes on along the minus strand of NC_092055.1, from coordinate 95,053,424 downwards.
CAGACGGAATTATCCGTAGTTGTGTCCCCAGAGAAGAAGCACAGAGAATCCTATGGCACTGCCATGGATCTCAATATGGAGGCCATTTCGGAGGTGAGCGAACAGCCACCAAGGTCCTCCAATGTGGCTTCTATTGGCCCACACTCTATAAAGATTTCCGAGAGTTTGTACGTAATTGTGACAGTTGCCAAAGAGCTGGTAACCTGCCTCATGGTTACGCCATGCCTCAACAAGGGATCTTGGAAATAGAGTTGTTTGATGTATGGGGAATTGACTTCATGGGACCTTTCCCACCATCATACTCAAACACTTATATTCTGGTGGCAGTTGACTATGTATCAAAATGGGTTGAGGCTATCGCCACACCCTCCAATGATACTAAAACAGTGCTGAAATTCCTCCAGAAACATATCTTTAGCAGGTTTGGTGTCCCTAGAGTGTTAATCAGCGATGGGGGCACTCACTTCTGCAATAAACAGCTTTACTCTGCCATGGTTCGGTATGGAATTCGCCACAAAGTGGCCACACCATATCATCCACAAACCAATGGGCAAGCTGAAGTCTCTAATAGAGAATTAAAGAGAATCCTGGAACGGACAGTAAGTACCCGTAGAAAGGATTGGGCAAGGAGCTTGGATGATGCTCTGTGGGCTTACAGAACAGCATTCAAGACCCCTATAGGGACCTCTCCATACCAACTCGTGTATGGTAAGGCATGCCACTTGCCCGTGGAACTGGAACATAAGGCCTACTGGGCAACCAGATTCCTAAACTTAGATGCCAAATTAGCAGGAGAAAAACGATTGCTCCAGCTAAATGAGCTAGAGGAATTCAGATTCACAGCTTTCGAAAATGCCAAGCTTTATAAAGAAAAATAAAAAAAGTGGCATGACAGAAAGCTGTCATCTAGAATCTTTGAACCAGGACAGAAGGTTCTGTTATTTAACTCTAGACTCAGGCTATTCCCCGGGAAACTGAAATCCCGGTGGAGGGGACCATACGTGATTACAAGTGTATCACCATATGGTTATGTGGAGCTTCAAGATATTGATTCTGATAAGAAGTTCATTGTCAATGGACAGAGAATCAAGCATTATCTTGAGGGCAACATTGAGCAAGAATGCTCAAGGCTGAAGCTAGATTAAAAGCTCAGCAAGGTCCAGCTAAAGACAATAAAGAAGCGCTTGCTGGGAGGCAACCCAGCCATGGGGCAACAATCCTCTAAGCATTTTGCCCTATTTTTATTTTTATTTGTTTATATAAAGTTCACTGACACTAAGGTAAAGAATCATTTGCATAAGTTTACAGGGTTACAGAAGGAATCTACACGCAAAACAGAGATAGGGAGCTTACTGGCAAGAAAACGCTAGTGAAGGCCATTTTGGGCGTTCAGCGCCCAAAATGGGCATCCAGTGGGCGCTGAACGCCAGTAAGAATAGCTATCTGGCGTTCAACGCCAGAAAAGGGCAACAACTGGGCGTTGAACGCCCAGGATAGCAGCATTTGGGCATTGAACGCCCAAAACAGGCAGTGTTTGGGCGTTCAAACGCCAGGATGGTGGGGAGGAGCTCTCCTTCTACCCATCTCCTTCTTTTTCTTTTGCTTGAGGACAAGCAAAGCTCTAAGTTTGGTGTGCTTATCCGTGATCACTAAGATCATGGCCCCTAAAGGAAAACAACCCACTCCAAGAGGAGCAAGGGCATGATTTAAAGGAACTGAAGCGCCAGAAATTCTCTCTTGAAGGACCAAGCACCTCACAGACTAGAGGAACATCCACTTCCCAAACCTCAAGGTTGTTGAGTTCTAATCTTAGCCTTAACTCTGTGATAACTGTTCTTATTTTAATTTTACCTTAGGAGTCGTATAGTAGTAATTAGTCTATTTTGATTTTATCTCCAATTAAGCTATAGTTTATTTTTCTCATCATCAGCAAACATGAATAAAATAGTAGATCTTTTAAATAATAAGCAATAAAATTTCGAGTTTAAATAAAACAAATTCTAATTGGTTAAATGTGGTGGCAATGCTTTCTGTCTTCTGAATGAATGCTTGAACAGTGCATATGTCTTTTGAATTTGTTGTTTAAGACTGTTAAATATGTTGGCTCTTGAAAGAACAATGAACATGAGACATGTTATTGATAATCTGAAAAATCATAAAAATGATTCTTGAAGCAAGAAAAAGCAGCAAAGAACAAAGTTTGCAAAAAAAAAAAAAAAAAAGAAAGCAAGCAGAAAAAGCCAAAAGCTCTTAAAACCAAAAGGCAAGGGCAAATAAAAAGGATCCCAAGGCTTTGAGCATCAGTGGATAGGAGGGCCTAAAGGAATAAAATCCTGGTCTGAGCGGCTAAACCAAGCTGTCCCTAACCATGTGCTTGTGGCGTGTAGGTGTCAAGTGAAAACTTGAGACTGAGCGGTTAAAGTCAAGGTCCAAAGCAAAAAGAAGAGTGTGCTTAAGAACTCTGGACACCTCTAATTGGGGACTTTAGCAAAGCTGAGTCACAATCTGAAAAGGTTCACCCAGTTATGTGTCTGTGGCATTTATGTATCCGGTGATAATACTGGAAAACAAAGTGCTTAGGGCCACGGCCAAGACTCATAAAGAAGCTGTGTTCAAGAATCATCACACTGAACTAAGAAAATCAATAACATTATCTGAATTCTGAGTTCCTATAGATGCCAATCACTCTGAGCTTCAATGGATAAGGTGAGATGCCAAAACTGTTCAGAAGCAAAAAGCTACTAGCCCCGCTCATCTAATTAGAATCTGAGCTTCATTCAAAAACTCTGAGATATTATTGCTTCTCAACCTATTAGTCTTCTATTTTATTTGTCTAGTTGCTTGAGGACAAGCAACAGTTTAAGTTTGGTGTTGTGATGAGCGGATATTTTATACGCTTTTTGGGGATAATTTCATATAGTTTTGAGTATGTTTTAGTTAGTTTTTAGTTTATTTCTAGTAGTTTTTAGGAAAAATTCATGTTTCTGGACTTTAATATGAGTTGTGTGTTTTTCTGGTTGAAATTGAAGGAGCTGAGCAAAAATCTGATTCAGGCTGAAAAAGGACTGCTGATGCTGTTGGATTCTGACCTCCCTGCACTCAAAGTGGATTTTCTGGAACTACAGAACTCGAAATGGCGTGCTTCCAATTGCGTTGGAAAGTAGACATCCAGGGCTTTTCAGCAATATATAATAGTCCATACTTTGCACAAGAATTGACGACGTAAACTGGCGTTCAACGCCAGCCTTCTGCCCAAATCTGGCGTCCAGCGCCAGAAAAGGATCAAAAACTGGAGTTGAACGCCCAAACTGGCACAAAAACTGGCGTTCAACTCCACAAATGGACTCTGCACGTGAATTTCTTAAAGTCTCAGCCCCAGCACACACCAAGTGGGCCCCAGCACACCAAGTGGGCCCCAGAAGTGGATCTCTGCATCATCCATCATAGTCCACTCATATTTTGTAACCCTAGGCTACTGGTTCAGTATTTAAACAATTTTTAGAGACTTATTTTGTATCTCATGACATTTCAGATCTAAACTTTGTATTCTCTGACGGCATGAGTCTCTAAACCCCATTGTTGGGGGTGAGGAGCTCTGCTGTGTCTCGATGAATTAATGCAAGTATTTCTGTTTTCCATTCAAACACGCTTGTTCCTATCTAAGATGTTTATTCGCGCTCAACTGTGATGAAGGTGATGATCTGTGACATTCATCACCTTCCTCAAACCACGAACGTGTGCCTGACAACCACCTCCGTTCTATATCCGATTGAATGAGTATCTCTTAGATTCCTTAATCAGAATCTCCGTGGTATAAGCTAGAACTGATGGCGGCATTCATGAGAATCCGGAAAGTCTAAACCTTGTCTGTGGTATTCCGAGTAGGATTCAAGGATTGAATGACTGTGACGAGCTTCAAACTCCTGAAAGCCGGGCGTTAGTGACAGATGCAAAAGGATAGTAAATCCTATTCCAACCGGATCGAGAACCAACCGGTGATTAGCCGTGCTGTGACAGAGCGTGTGAGCGTAGTTTTCACTGGAAGGATGGAAGGTAGCCATTGACAACGGTGATCCACCAACACATAGCTTGCCGTAGGGGGACGTGCGTGCGTGAACAAGAAGACAGAGGAAAGCAGAGATTCAGAAGACAAAGCATCTCCAAAACTCCAACATATTCTCCATTATTGCACAACAAGTAACTTTTAATTTATGCTCTACTGGTTACTCACAATTCAATTGATAAACATAATTGACTTCCTGACTAAGATTTACAAGATAACCATAGATTGCTTCAAACCAACAATCTCCGTGGGATTCGACCCTTACTCACGTAAGGTATTACTTGGACGACCCAGTGCACTTGCTGGTCAGTGGTACGCGTTGTGAATAATATAGTAATTGAAACCCAAATTAAATCCAACACTAATTATATATAGAAAATACTATTTGCTCACCAATTTCACAAATTATTTTCAATAAAATGCCCAAATCTAAAAATTAGAAATAGTATACTTAATTTCTTCATTTTCCAAAATAGCGGTAATAATATTTAAAATATTATTTATCTAATCCAAATCATATAAAATCCTTATTATTTCATAACTATCAACCTTATACTTTAAATATAGAAAATAATCCAATAATTATAAAATTAGATAATAATCATAACTTATCTCAAATCCAATAAATCAAAACTTGCCTTAATTATCTTTAATAAAATAATCCCTGAAATTAAGGCTATAAATAACTGTAGGATTTGAGACTTGATCATAATAAGACTTTTCAAATATTCTGGGTCTTACAGGTTGTCAATGACAAATTTTTTAAAAGTCTAACAAAAAATACTTTTTAGTAATGTAGGTTGCTAAGAATAGATTTTTTAGAGATCTAAGAGAAAAATTATTTTTCGGTCCATCTTATTTTCGCATTAAAGTTTTCATCTTTTTCGTTCTGCTGCGTCTTTTCATCTTTCGTTCTTATCATCTGGTATCAATTATAAGTCGTAAGTGAATTCTTATTTATCTACATGTTCTAAGATCTTTATTTCATTGTTTTTCTTTTGTGTCTGTAAATTTACTCTACAGATATATTTAAAAAAATTCGAAAATTCAAAAAAATAAAATAAAATAAATCATAAAAAAATAAAATTTCAAAAAAAGATAAAAATAATGTTTTTAAAGTGCAGAAAAAAGAAAAATTTTAAAAAAGAAAAAACTAAAAGAAAAAGAGGTAGTATTCTTGAAGTGCAAAAAAAAAGTGAAAAGAAAAATATTATATAATTAATAAGGTTATTTGATTTCAATTTTCAAGTATCCAACACTTCAAATTTGTTTTAAATTATTTTAGGATATCAATTGGGATTGGGAATTATTCTAGTGTTTTTAAAACTCTAAAAAAGTGTCTATCCTTGTCTTGTATCCTTTGTAATATAATTTGGATTTTTTTTTCTCTTTTTAAATTGAAAGTTTCTATAGCTGAGTTTATCTCAGTTTGGTCTCTCTTTTTTCTTGATTTTTGAAGTGCAACTTGTTAAAGCAATCCAAGAGTGAAAAAAGACAAGAATGGTGAACTCAAAAAGAAAAAAAGAGCCACAAATTAAGTACAAACACGAGTGTACTATTCTGAATGATACACTAAAAAGAGCATTATAAGGTCTTTTTTATCCTTTTACAGGTTTTCAAATCAGAAACAATGAAGATTGAGGATTGTGATATTGATGATGAAAGAATTTTATATGCAAAAAATATTTTTTAGGCTGCAAATATTTGTATTTAAAGGAATGAATGATGCTAAGCTTATTTCTAATGAAAAAAGAATGTAGAGTTGATTTTTGCACGTCGCATCCTTTTAGAAAAAAAGAAGCTTTGGTTGGTAGAAGACAAATTTTACGACGATGCTCGTATCTAGTGGAATAAGTCAGGAAGATTTAGAAAAAGGTACAGGAAAAGACCAATTTGCAGTTGGGATAAGATGAAAAAATTATGAAAAATCAATTTGTGCCATCATCATACATAATGAGAAATCGGTTTGTGCCATCATCATACCACAATGAATTTCTTGAAAACCTTCGTAAGTTGAAACAAGGTTCCAAATCAGTAAAAGAGTACCACAAGGAGTTGATGTATTTGATGATAAAGGCTAATGTTAAAAAGGGTCCTAAAGTTCTTATGGAATGCTTTTTATTGGACTAAACAAAAAAATTTCAGATAAAGTCAAACTTTAATAATGAAGGATTTAGTCACTTTGTCCATTGATGTGGAGATGATGCAACAACTTATGGCAACTTGACATTCTTCGGACTCTAATTCTATATGGGATTGTACAGAAGTAAAGTTTGAGAATAAAACAAAATTTAAAGTTGCAAATTTCAAGAAGAATCTTATAGATCGACATAAGAAGAAGAGTTTTTCTAATTCTATCTTTAATTCTGCTTCAAAGTTAGTGATAGAAGAATTTATTGAGTATGCTGTAGATGGAGATGTGCACTTAGAGGAACCAAAGGTGCATATTTTCAAATGAGTCATTGAGACGTGAGCAATTTAAAAAATAAGAGAAAAAAAGATTTTGAAAGAAGAAAAAATTGAGAAGGAGAACGAGTGTTTGAATGAATAAAATTAATGTTCGAGTGAAAGGGAGAGTTTTGAGAAAAAAGAATAGAATAGTGAGAGAGAAAAAGAAACTGAGAGCAATAAACATATTTGTAAGAGAGATCTAGAAAGTTCTAATTTAGACAAGAGTGCATTAGTATCATTGAATTTTAAAGAATATTTAATTTCTCATATATCTAACTATAAATTGTCTAGTATTTTTATGTCAATTTTTTAAGGTTTTGTAGATTTACTGATGAATTATGGAGACATTAATATAGATGAAAAGAAAGAAAAAATAACTAATTCCAAACTTTTGTGAGTAGTTACATGATGTGAGAGTTAGTGTTGATCTAGAATTTTCTCAAAATAGAATCTCTTCGTTGTAAGTATAGCCCAAATCAACAACTAACAAAGTTTGATTTTCAAATACAAATATAACCGAGAGTAATGAAACCTTGGGTTGTTCTCCCTCGGAATGCAATTGAAGTGTCACACTTTCAGTTGTGAAGAAAAAGAGTTTTCAATCAAAGAACAAAAGATTAAAAGAACTAAGGAATAGAAGAACTAAGAAATGATAAAAAAGGGAATTGATTCAAGTAAATGGAATAAGGTCAAAACTAGTAAAAATGTAAGAATATGTATAAAAGAATCTTGACTTGGGAATGAGGATCTAAGGAATCCTATCATCGTCATAACCACAACTATGGCAACTATGATGAGTCGATCTCACTTCGTCGACACCTAACATCGAGGAGTAAGTCAAGCAAGTATAATTGATCTTAATCCATAAGTCCTAGCTAACTTACCAAATTAATTGGTAAAATGCTAGCGTCAATGGAAACAAGAGTCAACTAACTACCCAAAAATTGGTACTAAATGTCGAACATTATGACTCTAGTATCCTACGAACTCAAATCCTAAGTCAAGGTGTGAAAATCTACTCAAAATTACCAAGTGACATTTTCACAAACACTTGGTGGGCATAAAAGTAAAACATGAGAAATTGTAAAGGAAAATAAAAACTATAACCAACTATTCACAATATCAACAACAGATAATCAAACAAGCATATATAAAGTATAAAACATTAACTTCATCAATCAAAACTTCAAGAAACTAAAATTGCAAATATTAACAAGTAACTTGAACCAAAACGAAATAAAAGCAAAAGTGATGTAATTAATGAGAAATTAAAGAATACTTACAAAAGTATTGAGCAAAATCCAAGAGCAAAGCTTGACTATAAAATGCTACAATGAAAATTAAATAAACCCTAAGAGAGAAATTCTATACTACACTACTTTTACTCCTAATTAACTATGGAAGCTTCCTAAAACTAATGAAAACCTAATAAAAACCTAATAAAGCCTAATTCCTTCATATGTGTTGATATCCCCTTCATATAGCATCTCAAACCAGCTTTCAGCCTTCCAAAATTGGGTCAAGAGGCCCTCAAAATCACGAGCCACGTGCCTCATTAATGAAGTCATGTGCTGGTACCTGTGCGTATGCACAGATGTGTGCGTACGCACACATACTGATTTTTCTTCTTGTGCGTACGCACGGATGATTGTGCGTACGCACACTTGCTAGTTCGCCACTTGTGCGCACGCACAAGTTGTTCTACGTACGCACACTTGTCTGTGTGCTTCTCCTTTATTTTCTTCATTTGTTCTCCCTTTGTACATGCTTCCTTCCACTTCTACCAAGCCATTCTTTCCTAAATGGCCTGAAATCACTCACAAAATATATCACGACATCAAATGGAATAAAAGTGAGATTAAAATCACTAATTTAAGCATAAAAATGCATGTTTTCACATTTAGGTTCAATTTAGGAATAAAACACAAAAGTATGCTATTTTAGTGAATAAGTGTGAGTTTATGTGATGAAATCCATTCAAATCAAGGCAAAATATATCGTCAAATATGGACTTATTAATTCCCTCACACTTAAACAATAGCATGTCCTCACCCTAAACCAAACAAAGAAGAATGATCAAGGGGTAACAACTTATTAAATGCAACTATCTATATGCATGCGAGTATACTATATACTATCTATATACCTATCTATAATATAGTGTACTATGAATTTGGTGAAAACAAACCAATAATTTTTAAGCAAGTATATGAACATATAGGGCTAAGCAAAGAAATAATTCAATGCAATCAAAATCTAAAGAATTGATTCAACTCATCAAAATGAAGCAACTTGCAAGAATTCATGACAACAGAGGTGGAGATATAGAATTGAGTGATCGAACTCTCACTGGATGTGTATACACTCTCAACACTCAGTGTCTAAGGGGTTAATCACTCAAATCTCCTCTAATCATGCTTTCAAGGATTTGCTTTTCTTCTAACAATCAACAAACATGTGATGCATGAATGCAAGTATCATGAGGACTTCTTAGGGTTGTAATTGGGTTAGGGTGAAGGTAGCACTAATATGGTTAAGTGACTAATAGATTGAATCTTTGATTAGCTCAAGTATCCAACTCAACCTATATCAACCAAATCATAAAATATGCAACCTAACTTCCCATTCCCTTTTTATACACATTCATGCATCTTTTTCATCCAAATTCACATATGCATTTCTTATTCATTTTTTTCTTTTTCTTTGGAATAACTTTTGTCCCATCTTATTATTTTTTTTTCATTTCATTTTTTTCTTTTCTATTTCTTTTTCTTTTTCTATGACTGGTGCACAAAATTGTGATTCACACTCTTCACAACTCCGATACAAATAACTAGCAAGTGCACTGGGTCGTCCAAGTAATACCTTACGTGAGTAAGGGTTGATCCGACGGAGATTGTTAGCTTGAAGCAAGCTATGGTCATCTTGTAAATCTCAGTCAGACAGATTCAAATGGTTATGGGATTTTGATAATTAAGATATAAATAAAACATAAAATAAGATAGAAATACTTATGTAATTCATTGGTGAGAATTTCAGATAAGCGTATAGGGATGCCTTGTTGCTTCTGAACCTCTGATTTCCTACTGCCTTCTTCCAACCATGCGTTACCTCCTTCCATGGCAAGCTGTATGATCCTTTCGGATGAAAACAAATCCATATGCGCTATCACCGCACGACTAATCATCTGTCGGTTCCTGCTAGCGTTGGAATAGGACCATTGTCCTTTTGCGCACTGTCACTTGTGCCCCACATTCGCAGGTTTGAAACTCGTCACAGTCATCCCTTCCTGGATCCTACTCGGAATATCACAGACAAAGTTTAGACTTTCCGAATCCCAGGAATGGCTGCCAATAATTCTAGCCTATACCACGAAGGTTCTAATCTTAGATTAGAAACCCAATAGATATGCACTCAAGCTATTGCAGATAGAACGGAAGTGGTTGTCAGGCACGCATTCATAAGTGAGAATGATGATGAGTGTCACGGGTCATCACATTCATCAGGTTGAAGTGCGAGTGAATATCTTAGAGAAGAAGTAGGCGTGAATTGAAGGAAAAAATAGTAGTAATTGCATTAATTCATGAAGAACAGCAGAGCTCCACCCCTTAATCTATGGGGTGTAGAAACTCCACCGTTGAAAATACATAAGAACAAAGTCTAGGCATGGCCGTGAGGCCAGCCTCTAAACATGAACATACAAGTTCCAAAGATGAAAGATATATGATATATGATAGTAAAAGGTCCTATTTATAATGAACTAATGGCTTAGGGTTTACAAAAATAAGTAAATAATGCAGAAATCCATTTTCGGGGCCCACTTGGTATGTGCTTGGGCTGAGCATTAAAACTTTTTCGTGCTTAGGCTGTTCCTGGAGTTAAACGCCAGCTTTGGTGCCAGTTTGGGCGTTTTACGCCAGAATTCCTTGGGCTGACTTTGAACGCCAGTTTAGGACATCAAATCTCGGGCAAAGTATAAACTATTATATATTGCTGGAAAGCCCAGAATGTCTACTTTCCAACGCAATTAAAATCGCACCAATTGGACTTCTGTAGCTCCATAAAATATACTTGGAGTGCAGGGAGGTCAGAATCCAACAGCATCTGCAGTCTTTTTTCAGCCTCTGAATAAGATTTTTGCTCAGGTCCCTCAATTTTAGCCAGAAAATACCTGAAATCATAGAAAAATACACAAACTCATAGTAAAGTCCAGAAATGTAATTTTTATTCAAAAACTAATAATTATATACTAAAAACTAACTAAATCATACTAAAAACTACCTAAAAATAATGCTAAAAAGCGTATAAATTATCCGCTCATCACAACACCAAACTTAAATTGTTGCTTGTCCCCAAGAAACTAAAAACAAAATAGGATAAAAAGAAGAGAATATACAATAAATTCTGAAAACATCTATAAAGATCAGTCTTAATTAAATGAGCGGGGCTATTAGCTTTTTGCTTTTGAACAGTTTTGGCATCTCACTTTATCCTTTGAAGTTCAGAATGATTGGCATCTATAGGAACTCAGAATTTAGATAGTGTTATTGATTCTCCTAGTTCAGTATGTTGATTCTTGAACACATCTACTTATTGAGTCTTGACCGTGACCCTAAGCATTTTGTTTTCCAGTATTATCACCGGATATATAAATGCCACAGACACATAACTGGGTGAACCTTTTCAGATTGTGACTCAGCTTTGCTAAAGTCCCCAATTAGAGGTGTCCAGAGCTCTTAAGCACACTTTTTTACTTTGGACCACAACTTTGACCGCTCAGTCTCAAGCTTTTCATTTGACACCTTCACGCCACAAACACATGGTTAGGGACAACTTGGTTTAGCCACTTAGGCCAGGATTTTATTCCTGTGGTCCCTCCTATTCATTAATGCTCAAAGCCTTGGATCCTTTTTATTTTACCCTTGCCTTTTGGTTTAAAGGGTTATTGAATTTTTCTGCTTGCTTTTTCTTTTTCTTTCTTTTTCTCTTTTTTTTGCAATGTTCTTTTTTTTCTGCAAGCTTTTTACTGCTTTTTCTTACTTCAAAAATCAATTTTATGATTTTTTAGATTATCAATAACATTTATCCTTTTTCATTATTCTTTCAAGAGCTAACAATTTTAACATTCATAAACAACAAATCCAAAAATATGCACTGTTCAAACATTCATTCAGAAAACAAAAAGTATTGCCACCACATCAAAATAATTAAACTATTTTAAAATTCAAAATTCATGTACTTCTTTTTCTTTTGCAATTAAAAACATTTTTCATTCAAGAAAGGTGATGGATTCATAGGACATTCATAGCTTTAAGGCCTAGACACTAGACACTAATGATCATGTAATAAAGACACAAACATAGGCAAAACATAAAGCATAATTTTCAAAAAACAGAAAAATAAGAGCAAGGAAATTAAAGAATGGGTCCACCTTAGTGATGGCGGCCAGTTCTTCCTCTTGAAGATCTTATGGAGTGCTTGAGCTCCTCTATGTCTCTTCCTTGCCTTTGTTGCTCTTTTCCCATGACTATTTGATCCTCTCTAATTTCATGGAGAACAATGGAGTGCTTTTGGTGCTCCATTTTTAGTTGCTCCATGTTGGAACTCAAATCTCCTAAGGAGGTGTTGATTTGCTCCCAATAGTTGTGTGGAGAAAAATGCATCCCTTGAGGCATCTCAGGGATTTATTGATGAGGGACTTCCTCATGCTCTTGTTGAGGTCCATGAGTGGGCTCTCTTGTTTGCTCCATCCTTTTCTAGTGATGGGCTTTTGAGATGAATCTCTCCATCTCACATGACTCAGAGTTGGAAGCAATTACCTTCCCTTTCCTCTTTCTAGAGGTTTCTCCAGCCTTAGGTGCCATTAATGGTTATGGAAAAACAAAAAGCAACGCTTTTATCACACCAAACTTAAAAGGTTTGCTCGTCCTCGAGCAAAAGAAGAAAGAAGGGAGTAGAAGAAGAAGAAAATAAAGAAGATGGAGAGGTGTGAGTGGTTTGGCCAGGGTGGAAGAAGTGTTTATAATGTGTGAAAATGAAGGAGGGATGAGGGGTTTATATAGGAGTGGAGAGAGAGGTAGAGTTCGTGTATTAGGGTTTTGGGTGTGGGAGGGAAATGATTTAAATTTGAATTGTGAGGTGGGTGTTATGGGAAGTTGTGGTGGAGGTGATTGAGAGAGTTGAGGTAGGTGGGGATCTTGTGGGGTCCACAGATCCTGAGGTATCAAGGATTTCTCATCCCTGACCATTTTGGCATGTAAACACCCCTTGGAGTGCCAATACTGGCGTTAAACGCCAGGTTGCTGCCCGTTTCTGGCGTTTAACGCCAGCTTTTCTCCCCTTTCTGGCGTTAAACGCCAACTTTTCTTCCCTTTCTGGCGTTAAACGCCAGTCTAGTGCCCTTTTCTGGCATTGAACGCCCAGAATGGTGCCAGACTGGGCGTTTAACGCCCATTCTGCTACCCTTACTGGCGTTTAAATGCCAGTAAGCTCATCCTTCAGGGTGTGCTGTTTTCAATGCTATTTTTGATTTTAGCTTTTATTTTTGTGACTTCACATGATCATCATCCTAAAAAAAACATAAAATAACAATAGAAATTTAACATAGATAAGTAAAAATTGGGTTGCCTCCCAACAAGCACTTCTTTAATATCAATAGCTTGACAGTGGGCTCTCATGGAGCCTCACAGATGCTCAGAGCATGATGATGGCCTCCCAACACCAAACTTAGAGTTTGAATGTGGGGGCTCTGTTTGAATATGCATTGAGAAAAGCTTGTCATGCTTCTTCTCCATGTGTACAGAAGGAGATTCTTTAGCTTTAAACACAAGGTAGTCCTCATTCATTTGAAGGACCAACTCTCCTCTGTCAACATCAATCACAGCTTTTGCTGTGGCTAGGAAGGGTCTACCAAGGATGATGGATTCATCCTTATTCTTTCTAGTGTCCAGGATTATGAAGTCAGAAGGGATGTAAAGGCCTTCAACCTTTACCAAGACATCCTTTACAAGTCCATAAACCTGTTTCCTTGAATTGTCTGCCATCTCTAGTGGGATTCTTGCAGCTTGCACCTCAAGGATCCCTAGTTTCTCCATTACAGAGTGGGGCATGATGTTTATACTTGATCTTAGGTCACACAGAGCCTTTTCAAAGGTCATAGTGCCTATGGTACAAGGTATTAAGAACTTTCCAGGATACTGTTTCTTCTGAGGTAATTTCAGTTAAACCAGATCACTTAGTTCATTGATGAGCAATGGGGGTTCATCCTCCCAAGTCTCATTACCAAATAGCTTAGTGGTGCACGAAATTGTGATCATCAACAATGGCGCCAAAGGACTTGGAGCTCTTAAACGTGAATCACACTTTGTCACAATTCTGCACAACTAACCAGCAAATACACTGGGTCGTCCAAGTAATAAACCTTATGCGAGTAAGGGTCGATCCCACGGAGACTGTCGGCTTGAAGCAAGCTACGGTCACCTTGTAAATCTCAGTCAGGATAATTCAAATGGTGATGGAGAATTGATAATTAAAAGATAAATAAAACATAAAATAAAGATAGAGATACTTATGTAATTCTTTGGTTGGAATTTCAGATAAGCGTATGAAGATGCTTTGTTCCTCCTGAACCTCTGCTTTCCTATTGCCTTCTTCCAATCATTCATACTCCTTTCCATGGCAAGCTTTATGTTGGGCATCACCGTTGTCAATGGCTACTTCCCGTTCTCTCAGTGAAAACGTTCCAAATGCGCTGTCACCGCACAGCTAGTCATCTGTCGTTCTCGATCATGCTGGAATAGGATCCATTGATCCTTTTGCGTCTGTCACACGCCCAACAATTGCGAGTTTGAAGCTCGTCACAGTCATCCCTTCCCAGATCCTACTCAGAATACCACAGACAAGGTTTAGACGTTCCGGATCTCAGGAATGACCGCCAATAATTCTAGCCTATACCACGAAGGTTCCAATCTTAGATTAGAAACCCAAGAGATACGCATTCAAGCCATTGCTAGTAGAACAGAGGTGGTTGTCAGGCACATGTTCATAGGTGAGAATGATGATGAGTGTCACGGATCATCACATTCATCAAGTTGAAGAACGAATGAATATCTTGGAGAAGAAATAGACTTGAGTTGAATAGAAAAACAATAGTACTTGTATTAATTCATGAAGAACAGCAGAGCTCCACACCTTAATCTATGGTGTGTAGAAACTCCACCATTAAAAATACATAAGAACAAGGTCTAGGCATGGCCGAATGGCCAGCCTCCAAACGTGTCTAAGATAACATAAGACTTCTCAAAGATCCCTTAATACAATAGCAAAAGGTCCTATTTATAGAAAACTAGTAGCCTAGGGTTACAGAAATAGGTAATTAATGCATAAATCTTCTTCCGGGCCCACTTGGTGTGTGCTTGGACTGAGCATTGAAGCTTTCATGTGTAGAGACTTTTCTTGGAGTTAAATGCCAGCTTTTGTGCCAGTTTGGGCGTTTAACTCCAGCTTTTGTGCCAGTTATGGAGTTAAACGTCAGAATTCTTGAGCTGACTTGGAACGCCTGTTTGGGCCATCAAATCTCAGACAAAGTATGGACTATTATATAATGATGGAAAGCCCAGGATGTCTACTTTCCAAAGCAATTGAGAGCGCGCCAATTGGGCATTTGTAGCTCCAGAAAATCTACTTTGAGTGCAGGGAGGTCAGAATCCAACAGCATCTGCAGTCCTTTTTCACCCTTGCCTTTTGGTTTAAAGGGGTATTGGCTTTTTCTGCTTGCTTTTCCTTTTTTTTTTCTTTTTTTTCGCATATATCCTTTTTCTGCAAGCTTTTCACTGCTTTTTCTTGCTTCAAGAATCAATTTTATGATTTTTCAGATTATCAAATAACATTTCTCCTTTTCCCATCATTCTTTCAAGAGCCAACAATTTTAACATTCTTTAAACAACAAATTCAAAAATATGCACTGTTTAAGCATTCATTCAGAAATACAATAGTATTGCCACCACATCAAAATAATTAAACTGTTTTAAAATTTGAAATTCATGCACTTCTTTTCTTTTTCAATTAAAAACATTTTTCATTTAAGAAAGGTGATGGATTCATTTTCATAGCTTTAAGGCATAGACACTTAGACACTAATGATCATAAAGACACAAACATAAATAAACATAAGCATAAAAATTCGAAAAACAGGAAAATAAAGAACAAGGAAACTAAAGAACAGGTCCACCTTAGTGATGGCGGCTTGTTCTTCCTCTTGAAGATCTTATGGAGTGCTTGAGCTCCTCAATGTCTCTTCCTTGCCTTTGTTGCTCCTCTCTCATGGTTCTTTGGTCTTCTCTAATTTCATGGAGGAGGATGGAATGCTCTTGGTGCTCCACCCTTAGTTGTCCCATGTTGGAACTTAATTCTCCTAGGGAGGTGTTGATTTGCTCCCAATAGTTTTGTGGAGGAAAATGCATCCCTTGAGGTATCTCAGGGATTTCATGAGGAGTTTCCTCATGCTCTTGGTGAGGTTCTCTCACTTGCTCCATCCTTTTCTTAGTGATGGGCTTGTCCTCATCAATGAGGATGTCTTCCTCTATGTCAATTCCAGCTGAATTGCAGAGGTGACAAATTAGATGAGGAAAGGCTAACCTTGCCATAGTGGAGGACTTGTCTGCCACCTTGTAGATTTCTTGGGATATAACCTCATGAACTTCTACTTCCTCTCTAATCATGATGCTATGAATCATGATAGCCCGGTCTATAGTAGCTTCAGATCGGTTGCTAGTAGGAATGATTGAGCGTTGGATGAACTCCAACCATCCCCTAGCCACGGGCTTGAGGTCATGCCTTCTTAGTTGAATCGGCTTTCCTCTTGAATCACTCTTCCATTGAGCGCCCTCTTCACAGATGTTCATGAGGACTTGGTCCAACTTTTGATCAAAGTTGACCCTTCTAGTGTATAGGTGTGCATCTCCTTGCATCATAGGCAAATTGAATGCCAACCTTACATTTTCCAGACTAAAATCTAAGTATTTCCCCCGGACTATTGTAAGCCAATTCTTAGGGTCTGGGTTCACATTTTGATCATGGTTCTTGGTGATCCATGCATTGGCATAGAACTCTTGAACCATTAAGATCCCGACTTGTTGAATGGGGTTGGTGAGAACTTCCCAACCTCTTCTTCGGATCTCATGTCGGATCTCTGGATATTCGCCCTTTTTGAGCTTAAAATGGACCTCGGGGATCACCTTTTTATTGGCCACAACTTCATAGAAGTGGTCTTGATGCACCCTTGAGAGGAATCTCTCCATCTCCCATGACTCGGAGGTGGAAGCTTTTGCCTTCCCTTTCCTCTTTCTAGAGGTTTCTCCGGCCTTTGGTGCCATAAATGGTTATGAAAAAACAAAAAACTTTAGCTTTTATCACACCAAACTTAGAAGGTTTCTCGTCCTCGAGCAAAAGAAGAAAGAAGAGAGTAGAAGAAGAAGAAATAGAGGAGATGGAGGGGGCTTTGTGTTTCAGCCAAGGGGGATGTGTAGTGTGTATGTTGTGTGAAAATAAAGGAGTGAAGATAGCTTTATATAGGAGTGGAGAGGGGGCATGGTTCGGCCATTATGGGTGGGAAAGTGGTTTGAATTTGAATGGTGAGGTAGGTGAGGTTTTATGAAGGATGGATGTGAGTGGTGAAGAGAATGGTGGGATTTGATAGGTGAGGGGTTTTTGGGGAAGAGGTATTGAGGTGATTGGTGAATGGGTGAAGAAGTGAGAGAGAGGTGGGGTAGGTGGGGATCCTGTGGGGTCCACAGATCCTGAGGTGTCAAGGATTTCTCATCCCTGCACCATGTGGCGTGCAAAATGCCCCTTGCTGCCAATCCTGGCATTAAACGCCAGGTTGCTACCCATTTCTGGTGTTAAACGCCTAGAATGGTGCCAGACTGGGCGTTTAACGCCCATTCTGCTACCCTTACTGGCGTTTAAACGCCGTAAGTTTCTCCTCCAGTGTGTTCTATTTTTCATTCTATTTTTTCTTCTATTTTTGCTTTTTCAATTGTTTTTGTGACTTCATATGATCATCAACCTACAGAAAATATAAAATAACAAAAGAAAATAGAAATTTAACATAGATAAGTAAATATTGGGTTGCCTCCCAACAAGCGCTTCTTTAATGTCAATAGCTTGACAGTGGCTCTCATGGAGCCTCACAGATGTTCAGAGCAATGTTGGAACCTCCCAACACCAAACTTAGAGTTTTAATGTGGGGGTTCAACACCAAACTTAAAGTTTGGTTATGGCCTCCCAACACCAAACTTAGAGGGAAGCTCTTCATTATATATTGATGGAAAGCCCAGGATGTCTACTTTCCAACGCAATTGAGAGCACTCCAATTGGGCATTTGTAGCTCCAGAAAATCCACTTTGAGTGCAGGGAGGTCAGAATCCAACAACATCTGCAGTCCTTTTTCAGCCTCTGAATCAGATTTTTGCTCAGGTCCCTCAATTTCAGTCAGAAAATACCTGAAATCATAGAAAAACACACAAACTCATAGTAAAGTCCTGAAAAGTGAATTTTAAATAAAACTAATAAAAATATAATAAAAACTAATTAAAATATACTAAAAATATACTAAAAATAATGCCAAAAAGAGTATAAATTATTCGCTCATCACTTAGCATTCAGCTTCATGATTGCTCCTAGATATTGAGAAACTTACTCTTCAACAATGTCTTCATCCTTTACAGAGGAAGAATACTCATCAGAGCTCATGAATGGCAACAGTAAGTTCAGTGGAATATCTATGGTCTCTATATGAGCCTCAGATTCCTTTGGTTCCTCATTAGGGAACTCCTTGGAGGCCAGTGGACGTCCATTGAGGTCTTCCTCACTGGAAATCTCTGCCTCTCCCTCCTCTATAGGTTCGGCCATTTGGGGTATGTTGATGGCCTTGCACTCTCTTTTTGGATTCTCTTCTGTATTGCTTGGGAGAGTACTAGGAGAGAGTTCAGTAACTCTTTTACTCAGCTGACCCACTTCTGCCTCCAAATTTCTAATGGAGGACCTTGCTTCAGTTATGGAACTGAGAGTGGTCTTAGATAGATCAGAGACTGCAGTTGCTAAGTCAGAGTGGCTCTGCTTAGAATTCTTTGTCTGTTGCTGAGAAGATGATGGAAAAGGTTTGCTATTGCCAAACCGTGCTCTTCCACCATTATTATTATTGAAGCCTTGATTAGGCTTCTATTAATCCTTTCATGAGAGATTAAGATGATTCCTCCATGAAGGATTATAGGTGTTTCCATAGGATTCTCCCATGTAATTCGCCTCTTCCATTGCAGGATTCTCAGGGTCATAAGCTTCTGCTTCAGGGGAAGCTTCCTTAGTACTGTCTGTTGCAGCTTGCATTCCAGACAGACTCTGAGAAATCATATTGACTTGGTGAGTCAATATTTTATTCTGAGCCAGTATGGCATTCAGAGTATCAATCTCTAGAACTCCTTTCTTCTGAGTTGTCCCATTATTCACAGGATTTCTTTCAGAAGTGTACATGAATTGGTTATTTGCAACCATTTCAATGAGTTCCTGGGCTTCTTCAGGCGTCTTCTTCAGATGAAGAGATTCTCCAGCAGATTTGTCCAATGACATCTTGGACAGTTCAGACAGACCATCATAGAATATGCATATGATGCTCCATTCTGAAAGCATGCCAGAAAGACACCTTCTGATCAACTGCTTGTATCTTTTCCAAGCTTCATAGAGGGATTCGCCTTCCTTCTGTCTGAAGGTCTGCACTTTCACTCTAAGCTTACTTAAATTTTTGAGGTGGAAAGAACTTTGCCAAGAAGGCATTGACCAGCTTTTCCCAAGAGTTCAGGCTTTCTTTAGGTTGTGAGTCCAACCATATCCTAGCTCTGTCTCTTATAGCAAAGGGAAAAAGCTTAAGTCTGTAGACCTCAAGATTAACCCATTGGTCTTAACAGTGTCATAGATTTGTAAAAATTTAGCTAAGAATTGATGAGGATCTTCCAATGGAAGTCCATGAAACTTACAATTCTGCTGCATTAGAGAAACTAATTGAGGCTTAAGCTCAAAGTTGTTTGCTCCAATTGCAGGAATTGAGATGCTCCTTCCACAAAAGTCAGAAGAGGGTGCAATAAAGTCACCAAGCATCTTCCTTGCATTGTTGGTATTGTTGTTATTTTCGGCTGCCATGTCTTCTTCTTTTTCAAAAATTTCTGTTAGGTCCTCTCTAGAGAGTTGTGCTTTAGCTTCTCTTAGCTTCTTCTTCAAGATCCTTTCAAGTTCAGGATCAGCTTCAACAAGAATGCTCGTCCTTGTTCCTGCTCATATGAAAGAGAAGAGAACAAGAAAGTATGGAATCCTCTATGTCACAGTATAGAGATTCCTTGAGGTGTCAGAGGAAAACAGGAATAGAGGGATGAGGTAGGTAGATAAGAATTCGAACATATAAAGAAGAAGAGAGAGTTCAAATTGCTAATTGAGGAGGAGTGTTAGTCCTTAAATAGAAATAGATGAGAGAGGGAATTTTCGAAAATTTTTAAAAGAAACAAAATAAAATTAAAATTTAAAACAATTAGTTAATTAAAAAGAATTTTGAAAAATGGTTAATGGTTTTTCGAAAATTAAAAGTGAGAAAGTGGTTAGGTGATTTTGAAGAAGGTTTTGAAATCAGTAATAAAAAAGATATGATTGAAAATTATTTTGAAAAAGATGTGGTTGAGAAGATATGATTGAGAAGATATGATTGAAAAACAATTTAAAAAGATTTGAATATTTTTTTGAAAATCAAAGTTGATTACTTGACTAATAAGAAACTAAAAGATATGATTTTAGAATTTAAAGATTGAACTTTTCTTAATAGGTAAGTAACAACTTGAAATTTTTGAATCAAAATATTAATTGTTAGCATTAATTTCGAAAATTATGAAATAAAAATAAGAAAAAGATTTTGAAAATCAAATTTTAAAGTTTTCGAAAATATTAAGAAGGAAATTGAAAAAGATATGATTTGAAAAAGATGTGATTTTGAAAAAGTATGAAGATTTGAAAAAGATTTGAATTAAAAAACTAACTTACCTCCCTTGTGTTGTCCTGGCGTTAAACGCCCAGAATGGTATCCATTCTGGCGTTTAACGCCCAAAATACTACCCTTTTGGGCGTTTAACGCCCACCCAGGTACCCTGGCTGGCGTTTAAACGCCAGTTTTCCTTTCTCACTAGGCGTTTTGAATGCCCAGCTTTTTCTCTGTAATTCCTCTGCTGTATGTTCTGAATCTTCAATTCTCTGTATTATTGACTTGAAAAGACATAATTTTGAAATTTTTTTTGAATTTTTAATGATGAAAGAGAACAACAACAAAATGAAACTAATCATAAAAAAAACTAAGATCAAATAAACAATGCATGCAAGAACACGTTGAATGTCAAGATGAACATCAACACATATTTTTAAGAAAAGAAAGACATGCAAGAACCAAACTTAGAAATTTTCATATTAGAGACACTAACAAATTGAGAATGCACATGAGAAACAACAAAAGACACAAAACAAGAGAATTTAAAGATCAAACCCAAGAAAATCATCAAGAACAACTTGACGATCAATGAAGAACATAATGCATGAAATTTTTTTTTTGAAAATTTTTAAGATAATTTAAAAATATGCAATTGACACCAAACTTAAAATTTGATGCTAGACTCAAACAGGAGACACAAAATTTTTGGTTTTTTATGATTTTATGAAATTTTTTTGTATTTTTCGAAAATTATTTGGAGAAAGAAAAAAAGAAATTCAAAATTTTTATATGAATTCCAAGAATCATACAATGTTAGTCTAAAGCTTCAGTCTAAAAAGATTAGACATGGCTAGCCAAGCTTCAGCAGGACATTACATACAACAGCCAAATTGAATGAAATCAACTAGCTCCTATGATGATAAAAGCATCATTTGAAACTCTAGAATTCATTCTTAAAAATTCTGAAGTCATAGAATAATTTATTTTATTTTATTTTATTTTTTTTGAAATTTTTTTTTCGAAAATAAATAAAAGTTAAAAAGCTTAAACATAAAATAAAAGTACCTAATCTGAGCAACAAGATGAACCGTCAGTTGTCCAAACTCGAACAATCCCCGGCAATGGCGCCAAAAACTTGCTGCATGAAATTGTGATTCACACTCTTCACAACTCCGATGCAACTAACCAGCAAGTGCATTGGGTCGTCCAAGTAATACCTTACGTGAGTAAGGGTCGATCCCACGGAGATTGTCAGCTTGAAGCAAGCTATGGTCATCTTGTAAATCTCAGTCAGGTAGATTCAAACGGTTATGGGATTTTGATAATTAAGATATAAATAAAACATAAAATAAGATAGAAATACTTATGTAATTCATTGGTGAGAATTTCAGATAAGCGTATGGAGATGCCTTGTTGCTTCTGAACCTCTGCTTTCTTACTGCCTTCTTCTAACCATGCATTACTTCCTTCCATGGCAAGCTGTATGATCCTCTCGGATGAAAACAAATCCATATGCACTATCACCACACGGCTAATCATCTGTCGGTTCCCGCTAGCGTCGGAATAGGACCATTGTCCTTTTGCACATTGTCACTTGTGCCCCACATTTGCAGGTTTGAAGCTCGTCACAGTCATCCCTTCCTGGATCCTACTTGGAATACCACAGACAAGGTTTAGACTTTTCGGATCCCAGAAATGGCTGCCAATAATTCTAGCCTATACCACGAAGGTTCTAATCTTAGATTAGAAACCCAATAGATATGCACTCAAGCTATTGCAGATAGAACAGAAGTGGTTGTCAGGCACGTATTCATAAGTGAGAATGATGAGTGTCACGGGTCATCATATTCATCAGGTTGAAGTGCGAGTGAATATCTTAGAGAAAAAGTAGGCGTGAATTGAAGGAAAAAATAGTAGTAATTGCATTAATTCATGAAGAACAGCAGAGCTTCACACCTTAATCTGTGGGGTGTAGAAACTCCACCATTGAAAATATATAAGAATAAAGTCTAGGCATTGCCGTGAGGCCAGCCTCTAAACATGAACATACAAGTTCCAAAGATGAAAGATATATGATATATGATAGTAAAAGGTCCTATTTATAATAAACTAATGGCCTAGGGTTTACAGAAATAAGTAAATGATGCAGAAATCCACTTTCGGGGCCTACTTGGTATGTGCTTGGGCTGAGCATTGAAGCTTTTTCGTGCTCAGGCTGTTTCTGGAGTTAAACGCCAGCTTTGGTGCCAGTTTGGGCGTTTAACTCCAATTCTGGTGCCAGTTTGGGCGTTTTACGCTAGAATTCCTTGGGCTGACTTTGAACGCCAGTTTGGGCCATAAAATCTCAGGCAAAGTATGAACTATTATATATTGCTGGAAATCCCATTATGTATACTTTCCATCACAATTGAGATCGCGCCAATTGGATATTTGTAGCTCTAGAAAATCCACTTGGAGTGCAGGGAGGTCAGAATCCAACAGCATCTGTAGTTCTTTTTCAGCCTCTGAATCAGATTTTTGCTCAGGTCCCTCAATTTCAGCTAGAAAATACCTGAAATCACAAAAAAATACACAAACTCATAGTAAAGTCCAGAAATATGATTTTTATTCAAAAACTAATAATTATATACTAAAAACTAACTAAATCATACTAAAAACTACCTAAAAATAATGCTAAAAAGCGTATAAATTATCCGCTCATCAATGACAAATGCATATGGTTAAAGCAAATTGATACATGACTGTGCACCCATTTTTCAAATTTTTAATGAATATCCAAAATATTTTTTTGTCTCTACCAATGCTTCCCAAAAATTCTCCCACACTTAACTGACACACACACCTCAACCTAAGCTAATCAAAGATGCAATTCAAGGTAAATCATGGTTTTATGCTTAGGGTTTTGATGTGGTTACGATTAGAACAAAGGGGATTAAAAAGCTCAAAATTGGCTTACAAAGGTATATATAAGGGTTAGGCTATATGGGTGAGTGAGTTTAATTCAAAGATGGCCTCAATCATGCTCAATGCAGTCAAACATCAAACATTGGAAAGAATCAAGCAAAACTAAGATCACAATCATAGAAGGAGCATAACACACAATAAACAAAATAGTAGTTAAAATGTGTAACCACTCATTACAGGCTCAACAACTCACAAGGTTGTTTGTTCGTTCTATCTCTCTTCTATGTTCCACAAAAATCATTCAAGCAAGTTTAAAAACAATTTTCCAAATCAATTCAATAAAACGCCCTAAAAACAAAATTCTTGAAAATTTTTGTTGTTTTTCACCAAAATTATTTCCTATATGTATGTATGATGTGATTGATGTAATTTTCAAAATTTTCCCAGTTCTCTTTCTAATTTTCAACATCGCAAAAACTAACATGAACAATTAGGACCAAAATTGAACTAGGTGCTATACTATTCACAACATCCAATCACAACTTCTATCTATAAAATATATACCATGCAAACGATGCAAAATGTAATATATATAAACTATGAATAGTCTAAGATATATGTACTAGAGGAAAATGCAATGTAATAATAAAAAACACTCTAAAATATCTACAAGAAACATAATAAAAAGAAACAAAAATAAATTGCAAAGTGTTCGAAAAAGAAAGTTTACGCCCCAAAAATGGTGAATCTTCCCCTACACTTAAGCCTTGCACGGTCCTCCGTGCACAAAGACAATCCGGGGAGAATGGCTTTACGTTCCTCCACCTTCGGCTGGCGGATGCGGGGGCTCGGGTTGTACTAAAATTGCCAAGTCCAATGCATTCTTAGCATCTCCATCCTCGGTGTCTTCTTCCTCTCCCGGGTCCTTGCCTTTATATCTCATCC
Organism: Arachis hypogaea; assembly: GCF_003086295.3. Lineage (NCBI taxonomy): Eukaryota > Viridiplantae > Streptophyta > Magnoliopsida > Fabales > Fabaceae > Arachis > Arachis hypogaea. Next base: position 95,029,047 of record NC_092055.1, on the reverse strand, counting down.
TCAAAAAGATTGAATAAAGTATAATTAGGAATCATAGGACAAGTAGCACAAAAAGGTAAAGGCGGAAGCAAATACATTGTATGCTTGGAGCAAAAAGAAAACAAATAAGCATTTAATTGAGGAAGTTTGCATAGTGGTGTGGTATGAAAAAAATTGAGCTGTGTGTGTATTCCAATTATGCGCGTGGTTAGAATACACACAACGGCCGGTTAAAACGGCATCCATATAATCAAAAATTAAGAATGAGTTCTGATGAGCGGATAATTTATACGCTTTTTGGCACTGTTTTTAGTATGTTTTTAGTATATTTTAGTTAGTTTTTATTATATTTTTATTAGTTTTTATTTAAAATTTACTTTTTTTGACTTTACTATGAGTTTGTGTATTTTTCTGTGATTTCAGGTATTTTCTAGCTGAAATTGAGGAACCTGAGCAAAAATCTGATTTAGAGGCTGAAAAAGGACTGCAAATGCTGTTGGATTCTGACCTCCCTACACTCGAAGTGGATTTCCTGGAGCTACAGAAGCCCAATTGGTGCACTCTCAATTGCGTTGGAAAGGACATCCTGGGCTTTCCAGCAACATATAATAGTCCATACTTTGCCCAAGATTTGATGGCCCAAACCGGCATTCCAAGTCAGCTTAAGAATTCTGGCGTTTAACGCAAGAACTGGCATAAAAGCTGGAGTTAAACGCCCAAACTGGCACAAAAGCTGGCGTTTAACTCCAAGAAAAGTCTCTACACATGAAAGCTTCAATGCTCAGCCCAAGCACACACCAAGTGGGCCCCGAAAGTGGATTTTTTACACTAAACACCCTAGCTTACTCATTTTCTGTAACCCTAGGTCACTAGTTTACTATAAAAACTACTTTTAGTAATTCATCTTGTACCTCATGACACTTTACACGTTTCATATTGTATCTTCTACGGCATGAGTCTCTGAACCCCATTGTTGGGGGTGAGGAGCTCTGCTGTGTTTCGATGAATTAATGCAATTACTACTGTTTTCCATTCTCTCATGCTTGCTTCTATTCTAAGATATTCATTCGCACTTCAACCTGATGAATGTGATGATCCGTGACACTCATCATCATTCTCACCTATGAACACGTGCCTGACAACCACTTCCGTTCTACGTGCAATTAAACTTGAATGTGTATCTCTTGGGTTTCTAATCTAAGATTGAAACCTTCGTGGTATAGGCTAAAATTATTGGCGGTTATTCTTGAGAACCGAAAGGTCTAAACCTTGTCTGTGGTATTTCGAGTAGGATCTAGGAAGGGATGACTGTGACGAGCTTCAAACTCGCGATTGTTGGGCATGTGACAGACGCAAAAGGATTAATGGATCCTATTCCAACATGATCGAGAACCGACAGATGATTAGACGTGCGGTGACAGCGCATTTGGAATATTTTCACTGAGAGGACGGGAAGTAGCCATTGACAACAGTGATGCCCAACATAAAGCTTTCCATGGAAGGAGCCTTGCGTGTGTGAAGAAGAAGATAGTAGGAAAGCAGAGATTCAGGGGACGGAGCATCTCCAAAACCTCAACCTGTTCTCCATTACTACAAAACAAGTATTTATTTCATGTTCTTTTACTTTTTACAATTAAATCTGAGAATTATTGATATCCTGACTAAGAGTTACAAGATAACCATAGCTTGCTTCAAGCCGACAATCTCCGTGGGATCGACCCTTACTCACGTAAGGTATTACTTGGACGACCCAGTGCACTTGCTGGTTAGTTGTGCGGAATTGTAAAAGTGTGATTGTGATTTTGTGCACCAAGTTTTTGGCGCCGTTGCCGGGGATTGTTCGAGTTTAGACAACTGACGGTTTATCTTGTTGCTTAGATTAGGAATAATTTATTTTTGTTGGTTTAGAGTCTTTTATTTGAGTTTAGTTTCATATTTTAAGTTTGGTGTCAATTGCATGCTTTTATTTTCTTTTGATTTTTCAAATTTGTATCTCCCTAGTTCTTTTTTATCTTTAAAAATTCTAAGTTTGGTGTCTTCTTAGTGTTTTCCTTTAAATTTTCGAAAAATTGTGTTTGGTTTTTTAAAAATTCTAAGTTTGGTGTCTTTGTGTTTTCCTTTAAATTTTCAAAAATTTGTGCTTGATTTTTTTTAAAAATTTTAAGTTTGGTGTTTTTGTGCTTTTATTTAGTTAAAAATTTTTTTCAAAAATTTGTTCTTGGTGTTCATCTTGATCTTCAAAGTGTTCTTGGTGTTCATCTTGACATTCAAAGTTTTCTTGTTTGTTCTCTTTGTTTTGATCTAAAATTTCTAAGTTTAGTGTCATTTTGTTGTTTTTCTCTTTCCTCATTAAAATTCAAAAATAAAAAAATATCTTTTCTTTATTTTACTCATAAATTTCGAAATTTTGCATTAAATTAGTCAAAGATTTTCAAAATCATATCTTTTTTTTAGTCAAGTCAAAATTCTAATTTCAAAAATTGATCTTTTCAAATCTCTTTCAAAAATCAAATCATTTTAATTTCTTCAATCATATCTTTTCAATCATATCTTTTTTTAAAAATTACAATCATATCTTCTCAATCATATCTTCTTCAAAATAATTTTCAATCATATCTTTTTGATTGCTCTTTCCAAAATCTTTTTAATTAATACATTAATTTAGTTTTCAATTTGCTTTTACTTCATTTTCAAAAGTTTTATTTTATTTTTCATTTATTTTGTTTTATTTTTTCGGTTACTTTTAATTAAAAAAAATTCATATCAATTCCTTTTTCTCCATCATGGACATAAGTGGAAATGAACAGTCCAGAAAGACTCTGGGGTCATATGCTAACCCCGTTACAGCTGCATATGGGAGTAGCATCTGTATACCTCCCATCAAAGCAAGAAGTTTTGAGCTAAATCCTCAGCTCATTATCATAGTGCAGCAAAATTACCAGTATTCTGGTCTTCCACAGGAAGAACCTATTGAGTTTCTGGCACAGTTCTTACAAATTGCTGACACAGTACGTGATAAAGAAGTGGATCAGGATGTCTATAGATTATTACTATTTCCATTTACTGTAAAATATCAAGCTAAGAGGTGGTTAAATAACTAACCCACAGCAAGCATAAAAACATGGAGATAGTTATCAGACAAATTCCTGAATCAATTTCACCCTCCAAAAAGGATGACACAGCTAAGGCTGGACATCCAAGGCTTTAAACAAGAGGATCATGAATCCCTTTATAATGCCTGGGAGAGGTACAGAGGGATGCTAAGGAAATGCCCCTCTGAAATGTTTTCAGAGTGGGTACAGTTAGACATCTTCTACTATGGGCTTACAGAAAAAGCTCAGATATCTCTAGAACACTCAGCTGGTGGATCTATACACATGAGAAAGACGATTGAAGAGGCTCAAGAACTTATGGATACGGTTGCTAGAAATCAACATCTATACTCAAGCAATGAGCCCTCCAAAGAAAAAGAAGTTATGGTAGCAACTACTGATCATAATCCTCAAGAACAGATTGTTGAACTAAATCAGCAATTACTTCTAATGACAAAACAATTAGCAGAATTCAAGGAGATGCTCCAAGACACTAAAAATGCTAACAAGAATATGAAAGCACAATTGAATCAGACAAAACAGCAGCTATCTAAACAGATAACAAAAGAATGCCAATCTGTTCAATTAAGGAGCGGGAAGACATTGAATAAATCAGCTCAAAGTAGCAGAAAGCCAAGAAAGGAACAACTGACAGAGGATGACCAAACCACTACCCAAAATCCCTCTGAGGACAGCAAGAGCCCAGAGAGGAATAATTCTAGTGTTCAAACGCCAGAAAAGGGTGAAAGATTGGCGTTAAACGCCCAGTGGATGCCCACTTCTGGCATCCAAATGCCAGAAAAGGGAGAAAAATTGGCGTTAAACGCCCATTTCCTGTCCAATTCTGGCGTTCAAATGCCAGTAAGGGATCAGACACCTGCAAGTGCTGATAGTAACCCTTCTAAGAAGGTTTCTCCAACCACCTCTGTAGGGAATAAACATGCAGCAACTAAGGTTGAAGAATATAAAGCCAAGATTCTTTATCCTCAGAAACTCCGCCAAACGGAGTAGGATAAATAATTTGCCCGCTTTGCAGACTATCTCAAGACTCTTGAGATAAAGATCCCATTTGCAGAAGCACTTGAGAAAATACGCTCTTATGATAAGTTCATGAAAGAGATCTTAAGTCATAAGAAGGATTGGAGAGAAACTGAAAGAGTGTTTCTCACTGAAGAATACAGTGCAGTCATTCTGAAAAGCTTACCAGAAAAGCTTCAAGATCCAGGAAGCTTTAAGATACCATGCACATTAGAGGGTGCTTGTACTAAGACAGCTCTATGTGACCTTGAAGCAAGTATCAACCTAATATCTGCATCTACTATCAGAAAGCTTGGGTTGACTGAAGAAGTCAAACCAACCCAGATATGTCTTCAACTTGCTGATGGCTCCATCAAATATCCATCAAGCATAATTGAGGACATGATTGTCAAGGTTGGGCCATTTGTCTTTCCCACTGACTTTGTAGTGCTAGAAATGGAGGAGCACAAGAGTGCAACTCTCATTTTAGGAAGACCTTTCCTAGCATTTGGACGAACTCTTATTGATGTACAAAAGGGGAAAGTGACCCTGAGAGTCAATGAGGATGAGTTCAAGTTAAATGCTGTCAAAGCTATGCAGCATCCAGACACATCAGATGACTGCATAAGCACTGATATTATTGACTCTTTGGTGGAAGAGATCAATATGACTGAGAGTCTCGAATCAAAGCTATAGGACATCTTTAAAGCTGTTCAGCCTGATCTGGAGGAACCAGAGGAAATAAAAGAACCTCTGAAAATTCCTTAGGAAGAGGATAAGCCTCCTAAACCCGAGCTCAAACCACTACCACCATCCCTGAAATATGCAATCCTGGGAGAGGGTGACACTTTTCCAGTGATCATAAGCTCTGCTTTAAATCCACAGGAAGAGAAAGCACTAATTCAAGTGCTAAGGACACACAAGACAGCTCTTGGGTGGTCCATAAGTGATCTTAAGGGCATTAGCCCAGCAAGATGCGTGCACAAGATCTTATTGGAGGATGATGCTAAGCCAGTGGTTCAACCACAAAGGCGGCTAAATCCAGCCATGAAGGAGGTGGTGCAGAAAGAGGTCACTAAGTTACTAGAGGTTGCGATTATTTATCCTATTTCTGATAGCCCTTGGGTGAGCCCTGTCCAAGTTGTCCCCAAGAAGGGAGGCATGACAGTAGTTCATAATGAAAAGAATGAACTAGTTCCCACAAGAACAGTTACAGGGTGGCGTATGTGTATTGACTATAGAAGGCTCAATACAGCCACCAGAAAGGATCATTTTCCTTTACCATTCATAGATCAGATGCTAGAGAGACTAGCAGGCCATGAATACTACTACTTTTTGGGTGGCTATTCAGGCTACAACCAAATTGCAGTGGATCCTCAAGACCAAGAGAAAATAGCATTCACATGTCCATTTGGAGTATTTGCTTACAGAAGAATGCCTTTTGGTCTGTGCAATGCACCTGCAATCTTTCAGAGGTGCATGCTCTCTATCTTCTCTGATATGGTAGAGAAGTTCCTGGAAGTCTTCATGGATGACTTCTCAGTATTTGGAGACTCATTCGGCTCCTGTCTTGATCATCTAGCACTTGTCCTGAAAAGGTGCCAAGAGACTAACCTGGTTTTAAACTGGGAAAAATGTTACTTTATGGTGACTGAAGAAATTGTCCTTGGGCACAAAATTTCAAGCAAGGGAATAGAGGTGGATCAAGCCAAGGTAGAGGTGATTGAAAAATTACCACCACCTGCCAATGTTAAGGCAATCAGAAGCTTTCTGGGGCATGCAGGATTCTATAGGAGGTTCATAAAGGATTTTTCAAAAATTGTAAAACCTCTAAGCAACCTGCTAGCTGCTGACACGCCATTTGTGTTTGACACAGAGTGTCTGCAGGCGTTTGAAACCCTAAAAGCCAAGCTGGTCACAGCACCAGTCATCTCTGCACCTGACTGGACATTACCATTCGAATTAATGTGTGATGCCAGTGACCATGCCATTGGTGCAGTGTTGGGACAAAGGCATAACAAGCTTCTGCACATTATTTACTATGCCAGTCGTGTTCTAAATGACGCACAGAAGAATTACACATCCACAGAAAAAGAGCTGCTAGCAGTGGTTTATGCCATTGACAAGTTTAGATCCTATTTAGTAGGATCAAAAGTGATTGTGTACACTGACCATGCTGCTCTTAAATATTTACTCACAAAGCAGGATTCAAAACCCAGGCTCATAAGATGGGTATTGCTTCTGCAAGAGTTTGATATAGAAATAAGAGACAGAAAAGGGACAGAGAACCAGGTAGCTGATCACCTGTCCCGGATAGAACCAGTAGCTGGGGCGTCCCTCCCTTCTACTGAAATCTCTGAGACGTTTCCAGATGAGCAACTCTTTGCCATTTAGGAAGCACCATGGTTTGCAGACATTACAAATTATAAAGCTGTGAGGTTCATACCACAGGAGTACAGCAGGGTGCAAAAGAAAAAACTAATTTCTGATGCAAAGTACTACTTGTGGGATGAACCATATCTCTTTACGAGATGTGCAGACAGAATGATCCACAGATGCGTCCCTAGAGAGGAGGCACAGAAGATCTTGTGGCATTGCCATGGATCACAGTATGGAGGACATTTCGGAAGTGAGCGCACAGCCACTAAAGTCCTCCAATGTGGTTTCTACTGGCCTACTCTCTATAGAGATGCCTGAGAGTTTGTGTGTAACTATGACAGTTGCCAAAGAGCTGGCAACTTACCTCATGATTACGCCATGCCTCAACAAGGGATCTTAAAGATTGAGTTGTTTGATGTATGGGGTATTGACTCCATGGGTCCTTTCCCACCATCATACTCAAACACTTACATTCTGGTGGCAGTAGACTACGTATCTAAATGGGTGGAGGCAATTGCCACACCCACTAATGATACCAAGACTGTGTTGAAGTTCCTCCAGAAATATATTTTCAGCAGATTTGGTGTTCTCAGAGTACTAATCAGTGATGGGAGCACCCATTTCTGCAATAAACAGCTTTACTCTGCCATGGTCCGATATGGAATTAGCCACAAAGTAGCAACTCTATATCATCCACAGACAAATGGGCAGGCTGAAGTCTCTAATAGAGAGCTAAAAAGAATCCTGGAACGGACCATAATTGCCCGTAGAAAGGATTGGGAAAAGAGCTTGGATGATGCTCTGTGGGCATACAGAACAGCATTCAAGACTCCTATAGGAACCTCTCCATACCAGCTTGTGTATGGCAAGGCCTGTCATCTGCCCGTGGAACTGGAACATAAAGCCTACTGGGCAACCAGATTCCTAAACCTGGATGCTAAGTTAGCTGGTGAGAAAAGATTGCTCCAGCTAAATGAGCTAGAGGAGTTCAGACTCAATGCTTTTGAAAATGCAAAAATTTATAAGGAAAAAGCAAAAAAGTGGCATGACAAGAAATTGTCATCCAGAGTCTTTGAGCCAGGACAAAAAGTTCTGCTCTTCAATTCTAGGCTCAGATTATTCCCCGGGAAATTAAAATCCCGGTGGAGGGGACCATATGTGATTACAAGAGTGTCACCATATGGATATGTTGAGCTTCAAGATATTGATTCTGACAAAAAGTTCATTGTTAATGGACAAAGAATCAAACATTATCTTGAAAGCAATTTTGAGCAAGAATGCTCAAAATTGAGGCTTGAATGAAGCCCAGTAAAGGTCCAGCTAAAGACAATAAAGAAGCGCTTGCTGGGAGGCAACCCAGCCATTAGCAAGTTATTTGTTTTAAATAATACTTGTAGAAATTTGATATACACTTTCTTCAAAGGTTAATCATCAACATTGAAGGAATTCACAGCGTTACAGAAGGATTCAGTGCAAAAAGCAGAGAAAAGGAGCTTGCTGACAAGAAAACGCCAGTAAAGGGTATTTTGGGCATTTAACGCCAGTAAAGGTACCATTTTGGGCGTTAAACGCCAGAATTGGCACCATTCTGGGCATTTAACGTCAGAATTGCAGCATCCTGGGCATTCAGTAAAACACCCAGTGATAAAGGGATTTCTGGTGTTTAACGCCAGCCAGGGTACCTGGCTGGGCGTTAAACGCCCATAATGGCCAACAATTGGGCGTTAAATGCCAGAATGGATACCATTCTAGGCGTTTAACGCCAGAAAGGCAGGGGGAGGAGATTTTGTTTCCAAATTCAAATTTTTTTCAAATTTTCATGTTTTAACTCATAATTTTCTGCATAAACATGTTTCAAACTTTCATTATTCACTCTCAATTTTCAAAAATTCAACAATTCTCTAAATCTCTTTTTCAATTTTCTTTCAAATCCTTCCCAAATCTTCTTCAAAAACTCAAGTATGTTTTCAATTTCTTTTCAAATATTTTCAAACCCATCATATCATCTCTTATTTCTTAGATGCATAACCAAATTATCATATTTAACCTTTTTATATCTTTTTCAATTGAAAATCTCATCTTTTTTATATCATGATTTTATTTTCTTCCACCAATCATATCTCTATGGCATATCTCTTTCAAAATTTTCGAAATCCCCCCTCCTCTTATAAACACACATTCAGCCATCCCCTCCTCTCCACCATTCGAATTCGCCTCTTCTCCTCTCTCTCCCCTTTCCTTTCTTTTGCTTGAGGACAAGAAAACCTCTAAGTTTGGTGTGTTTTTCCATGATCACTGAGCTAAGACTCATCAAGATCATGGCACCTAAGGGAAAGCAAACCAAATCAAGAGGCAAGAAAGAGAATACTCCAAAGAGTCTTTGGAAACAAGAGAGGTTCCTAACCAAAGAACATGCAGACCATTACCACAAAATAATGGGTCTAAGGTCAGTGATCCTGGAAGTTAAATTCAATCTAAAAGAAGATGAATATCCGGAGATCCAAGAGCAAATTCAAAACAGAGGATGGAAAATTCTAGCTAATCCTGAAACAAAGGTTGGAAGAAACATGGTTCAGGAATTCTACTCAAATCTGTGGCTAACAAATAAGCAGAGAATAACTGGAACCGCCTTTCATACCTACCGAACCATAGTCAGAGGGAGGCTTATTTACTTCCATCTGGACAAAATAAGAGAGGTCTTCAAACTGCCTCAACTACAAGATGATCCAGAATCCTTTAATAGGAGAATGGTGAGAGTTGATAAGGGGTTGGATCAAGTTCTAGAGGACATATGCCTCTCTGGAACTAAGTGGATAACCAATTCAAAAGGTGTCCCAAACCAACTCAAGAGGGGAGATCTCAAACCAGTTGCAAGAGGCTGGTTGGACTTTATTGGGTGTTCTATATTGCCCACTAGCAACCGCTCTGAGGTCACTGTCAAAAGAGCAGTGATGATTCATTGTATTATGCTTGGAAAAGAAGTGGATATTCATCATCTGATTTCTTGTGAGATTTACACAATTACAAACAAGAACTCCACTAAAGCCAAACTGGCCTACCCAAGCTTAATTTCTCTGCTATGTAAAGATGCTGGGGTGAGGATGGGAGTAGATGAATTCATCCCAATCAAACACCCAATCACCAAGAAGTCAATGGAAGGACAAGTGCAAGACAACTCCATAAAAAGGAGGGCATAGGAGTTCCTCCCAGAAATTCTTAAATTTGACTAATGGACCTGCCTAGAAACGTCTGTTACCAAGCTGCAAGAAGCTATGGAACAACTTAAGGAAGAACAGCAGAATCAAAACTACATGCTCTGCAAACTGCTGAAGGAACAGGAGAAGCTGGGGCGTGAGCTACAGGAGCTGAAGTGCCAGAAGCTCTCCCTTGAAGGACCAAGCACCCCACAGATTGAGGGAGCATCCACTTCTCAAGATCAGGGTTGTTGAGTCCTAACTCTGTGATAACCTTTATTATTAAGAGTCTATTTTAAGAGTCATTTATTTTTCCATTTTTTTACTTTTCTGTCTTCTATTATTATTAGTTTGCTCTTATATTTATTTTTGAGTCTTATTGTCATTCTATGATTAATAAAATTTAAAGTTTATGTCTTAAAGCTATGAATGTCCTATGAATCCATCACCTTTCTTAAATAAAAAGTGTTTTTAATTGAAAAAGAAAAAGAAGTACGTGAATTTCAAATTTTAAAACAGTTTAATTACTTTGATGTGGTGGCAATACTCTTGTTTTCTGAATGAATGCTTGAACAATGCATATGTTTGAATTTGTTGTTTATGAATGTTAAAATTATTGGCTCTTGAAAGAATGATGGAAAAGGAGAAGTGTTATTGATAATCTGAAAAATCAAAATATTGATTCTTGAAGCAAGAAAAAGTAGTGAATAGAAAAAAAAAGAGAGGATGATATGCGAAAAAAAAGCAAGTAGAAGAAGCCAATAGCCCTTTAAACCAAAAGGGAAGGGTAATAAAAAGGATCCAAGGCTTTGAGAATCAGTGGATAGGAGGGCCCTCAGGAATAAAATCCTGGCCTAAGCGGCTAAACCAAGCTGTCCCTAACCATGTGCTTGTGGCGTGAAGGTGTCAAGTGAAAACTTGAGACTGAGCGGTTAAAGTCGTGGTCCAAAGTAAAAAAAAGTGTGCTTAAGAGCTCTGGACACCTCTAATTGGGGACTTTAGCAAAGCTGAGTCACAATCTGAAAAGGTTCACCCAGTAATGTGTCTGTGGCATTTATGTATCCGGTGGTAACACTGGAAAACAAAATGCTTAGGGTCACGGCCAAGACTCATAAAGTAGCTGTGTTCAAGAATCAACATACCTAACTAGGAGAATCAATAACACTATCTGGATTCTGAGTTCCTATAGAAGCCAATCATTCTGAACTTCAAAGGATAAAGTGAGATGCCAAAACTGTTCAGAGGCAAAAAGCTAAAAGCCCCGCTCATCTAATTAATACTGATCTTCATAGATGTTTTTGGAATTTATTGTATATTCTCTTCTTTTTATCCTATTTGATTTTCAGTCGCTTGGGGACAAGCAACAATTTAAGTTTGGTGTTGTGATGAGTGGATAATTTATACGCTTTTTGGCACTGTTTTTAGTATGTTTTTAGTAAATTTTAGTTAGTTTTTATTATATTTTTATTAGTTTTTATTTAAAATTCACTTTTCTGGACTTTACTATGAGTTTGTGTATTTTTCTGTGATTTCAGATATTTTCTGGCTGAAATTGAGGGACCTGAGCAAAAATCTGATTTAGAGGCTGAAAAAGGAGTGCAGATGCTGTTGGATTCTGACCTCCCTGCACTTGAAGTGGATTTCCTTGAGCTATAGAAGCCCAATTGGCGCGCTCTCAATTGCGATGGAAAGTAGACATCCTGAGCTTTCCAGCAACATATAATAGTCTATACTTTGCCCAAGATTTGATTGCCCAATCTGGTGTTCCAAGTCAGCTTAAGAATTCTGGCGTTTAACGCCAGAACTGGCATAAAAGCTGGAGTTAAACGCCCAAAATGGCACAAAAGTTGGCGTTTAACTCTAAGAAAAGTCTCTACACATGAAAGCTTCAATGCTCAGCCCAAGCACACACCAAGTGGGCCCCGGAAGTGGATTTTTTACACTAAACACCCTAGCTTACTCATTTTCTGTAACCCTAGGTCACTAGTTTACTATAAAAACTACTTTTAGTAATTCATCTTGTACCTCATGACACTTTACATGTTTCATATTGTATCTTCTACGGCATGAGTCTCTGAACCCCATTGTTGGGGGTGAGGAGCTCTGCTGTGTTTCGATGAATTAATGCAATTACTACTGTTTTCCATTCTCTCATGCTTGCTTCTATTCTAAGATATTCATTCGCACTTCAACCTGATGAATGTGATGATCCGTGACACTCATCATCATTCTCACCTATGAACGCGTGCCTGACAACCACTTCCGTTCTACATGCAATCAAGCTTGAATGTATATCTCTTGGGTTTATAATCTAGGATTGAAATCTTTGTGGTATAGGCTAGAATTATTGGCGGTCATTCTTGAGCTCCGGAAAGTCTAAACCTTGTCTATGGTATTCTGAGTAGGATCTGGGAAGGGATGACTGTGACGAGCTTCAAACTCGCGATTGTTGGGTGTGTGACAGACGTAAAAGGATCAATGGATCCTATTCCAACATGATCGAGAACCGACAGATGATTAGCCGTGCGGTGACAGCACATTTGGAACATTTTCACTGAGAGGACGGAAAGTAGCCATTGACAATGGTGATGCCCAACATAAATCTTTCCATGAAAGGAGCCTTGCGTGTGTGAAGAAGAAGATAGTAGGAAAGCAGAGATTCAGGGGACGGAGTATCTCCAAAACCTCAACCTGTTCTCCATTACTGCAAAACAAGTATTTATTTCATGTTCTTTTACTTTTTACAATTAAATCTGAGAATTATTGATATCCTGACTAAGAGTTACAAGATAACCATAGCTTGCTTCAAGCCGACAATCTCCGTGGGATCGACCCTTACTCACGTAAGGTATTACTTGGACGACCCAGTGCACTTGCTGGTTAGTTGTGCGGAATTACAAAAGTGTGATTGTGATTTCGTGCACCAAGTTCCTCAATTAAATAGCCTAAGATGCAAGTAATGGATGAGCATCAATTAAGCATGCAAACTTAGGCAACTACAACAAGAGTGAATTGAATTTAAAAAATATTGGAAATTGAAAATGTGCAAGTGGAAGTGCAAGATTGATATAAAATAGCGCAACAAACAATAACCAATTCACTAATGAGAAGAAATTACTTATTCATATCCTTAAGAATAAGAAAATAATCATATGGAAAGGTGCTTGTTGCAAAAAGTGACAAGCTTGATAAGAATAAAGTCACGTCAACTCAAAAAATGCAAAGCATTAAAAAGAAACAAGAACTTGTGATGTGATTATATTGATTTTAAAAAAAATTATGATGAACAAGCAATTCAATTCAATTCACTAAAGTAAAAGTGCACAATTCATGATTAAGATGCCGAACAAGGATATAGTCTAACACATATGGTAGCTACAACACATGCATTAAACAAAAAGTTCATCCAGGCATTATGTCAAACACATGGTATGCGGTGCACAAATTCATCAATTCAAGAAAAAATTCAAGCATCAACAACCCATAAGTAAAAAAAAATTGAACACTTGCAATTAACAAGATTACCATAGTTAAATAAAGAAAATAAAAATCAAAACAAGCAAATAAACAAAACAAAGAAGATTAAAACAAGAAAATTGAAAAGATGAAGAATAGAAAAGGAAAGGATAGGCAACAGTGGCACTTGTGATAACCACTGTAATAACCCTTTTAAAACAAACTTGCAATCTGAATCTGTTTGAACTCAGCAGCGAAAAATTTATGAGACAATTTCATTTTGTCTCATGAATATCAGAAAATAGAACAGAGCTGGGAAGAGAGAAGCTGGCACCATCATGTATCCTGGTTCGGTTGTCTTGTGCAATGCAACCTACGTCCAGTCTCCACCATAACAGTGGTAGAATTTTCACTATAGTTAAAGTATTACATACACCAATACCACAAGATTGACACAATCCTTTCACACTCAAGTTCTAACCTAACTTGACTTGGTTATGCTAATACTTAACTCTTCACTCTTAGTGCTAACCCAACTAAGAAAGGGGTACCTCACAGGTACAAGATACAAGACACAGACTTAACCTAAAGAAATCTGAAATAACTCTAGGCTTTTCACTCATGTGTATCTCTCTGCCATTTTCTCTCTTAGGCTCTTTCAATGACTCTTTCATTCAGCATTTTACCTCAAAAAATTACAGAAAGATAAACATTGAAAAGTAAATTACAATCTGCAAAACATGAAGGAGATTGACTCATCAACAGCCTCTTTGCTATGTGATAAACCAGATTTGCTAGCCTCTGATTCGGTTCTTCATTTTGGCGGAATGCTCCTTTTTCTAGGAAGCACTGTCCAAGTAGATGAACTTCTTCAGAGAGCTCTTCTCAGAACATACACCTCAAGAACATTGGTTATCTCTCCTTGTCCTTTTGAATGGTGAACCAACTTCTTTTGTATCTCCTTGCATGTTGCTGAGTTGCTCTCCCTAGGTCAACTCTCGAGCTTTGTGCTTCACCAACCCACCGTCTCACTTTTTCCCATTAATCCTCAAAATAGGAACATTGGTTCTGACCTTCTCTTACTGACTAAAAGCCACAGAACAGCAGAAACATATATCTTCAATGGTAAACCCAGATCTTGGCCATTGAAAAATAACTTGGTCCCCAAGACATACTTTGACTGTAGATGCACAGCAGTGAAGAGCAGAGATCATCTTTCCCATGTAACCCAGAATGGATAGACAGAACGTTGAAGATGAAGAGAAGAAGATATGATGCATGTATAAGGAAATGAAATCACCTTTTAGCTTCTGATTTCTTGATACAGTTTGATGTAGGTGATTAGACTTCAACCTTTTGCTTAATCTTCTCTTTCTTACTTCTTTGGTGAACAACTTAGGGACTAAGCTTTCTCTTACTTCTCTGATTTCTGACCAAATAGGAAAAAGTGTACGTTGCTTTTGATGAAGACAAATTGGAAGGGTTTGAATGAAAGAAGCAATCGGACTTGGATCGGGTTTTATTTGCTTAGCCCATTGATTCCTTACTTTGTTTTTCTTTGGGCTTCTATTAATTTGTAGCCCACCAGCCTTATTTTTATTTTCATCCAATTGGGCTGCTGTTGTGTATTGGTTTTAGCCTGCATCACTCAACCAAAAAAATTAATAACTAATTGGGTAATTTGCCCAATAATCTAATGTTTGTCATCATCAATTATGTTAGTTAATTTCTTAACTCAACAATCTCCCCCTTGATGACAAACATAATTAAACATTAACCAAAAGGAATTGAATTTTAGTAGAGTTGACAGACTTCCCTTTGAATGATGCTTCTTGCTTATGTGTTGCTCCCCCTTTCCTTTTCAAGAGTAGCTCCCCCTAGATTTATTCTCTTCTTTTTGTTCCTGTTTACATTATTCTTATAGAGAGCATAGTAAAGAGCTACAAACGCTTCAGTTTGACTAAGGGATATCACATAGCCAGCAACACATATCCAGCCCAATACTGAACATATCATGTCAGCAACAAAACAGAGCATCAAGTTAACAAGGGCAAACCAGCAACATATCATATAAAGAAAGTTCTAATTTTCATGCCAAAAAAATCACAGCAGTAGCAAAAATTACAAATCAAATTTTCATGCTAAAACCATTGTGGTAGCAGCAATAAAAAAACACAATGAAATTCACAAAAAATTCAATAGCAACAATTAAATTCACCCTAAAATTTTGCACATATTCATGCTACTCATGCTATTACTCAAGCTATTACTCCCTCTTTTGTCATCAAGGGTGGAAAATAGTCAAGATCAAGTAAAATCCACACCTTAAAACCTACAAGAAAGTGTTAATGCACAGTCTAAAACACCAAATTAATTTAAAGTAAGTGCAGCAGTAGTTAAGGTGTTATAGTCATCCGAAATAACGGAAAAAAGTTCAAAAGTGACAAAAGAAACAGTTTTCATGAGACAAAAGTGAGCAGACAGCAGTAGCTTCATGAGACGAATCTAGGCATCTGAACCATTTCCCTCCGAATCAGCTTCCTCTTCAGCATCAGTGGCGTGATCTTCATCTTGTTGAAGATTATCAATGAACTTCATGAAGACAGCCACTGTATCTCTTGATTTTCGGAGGAAATTCTCATGCTTGCTTGCTAGCTTCCTTTGTTCCTTACTCATGGCAATCATATGGTTGGATTGGGAGACAAACTCTTGGACTATATCTCGAACAACATTGAACAGAGCAAATTTTTGTCCAGTGGAGATGAAAGTGCCTTCAGTGGAAGGAGGAGGAGATTCCTCAGGAATGAACTCATCATCTTCATCATCTAGAACCACCCTCTCAGAATGAGTAGGTCCCTTTTGCTGTTTCACTGCACCACTTTCCTTTAGATATGAATGTCTATTTTCATAATCCTCATTGGACAAGGCAACATCAAAATGCTCAAAAATACAAGTTAGAAACATGCCATAAGGAAGGGCTTTATCTTTCTCACTTCTAACAGAGTCAAACATGTATCTTACTATCAAATAGGCAAAAAAATTTCTGTTTTAGTGAGCAGGGCATACAAAACAAGAGTGTCAGTATACGAGACCCTTTGATATGAACTACTTTGAGGAAGTATGATGTGATTTTACAATTCGCTGCAACTGAGCACGTTCATATCCTAGGGTTTTGTGAGTGGGGGTAATGCCATCAATCAAGGAAACATGTTCATAAATATGAGCTAAAACATCATTGAAAGAGATGCCAACTTCTTCATCCCACTTAATAGAAGTATAAGCATAAGCCTCAACATCAATATATTTCAATGAATCACTAATTGTTTCACTATTTAAAACTATGTCTCTGCCCTTAACATAAGCATGAACACTGCCCTCATGATATGTTATGTTAGCATAAAACTCTTTGACCAAAAGTGGGTAAACGGGCTTTTTGATGTTAAAGAGATGGTTCCAGTCCAGAAATTCTAAATTTTCAATAAAAGAAAAACCTTTCTTTTTCAAAGTTGGTAAATCAGCAAGAAAAGAGGGACACAGAGTACGGTACTTAATAACTCCTTCATAAAAGTCATTATTCATGGCAGACTTAAATCAATAAGGGTTATAGTTGGAGTGAGATGTCATGAAATGGGATTTGTGTGCAAAGGGATCAATGTCTGGTTCTCTAACTGATTTAAGAGGGAGTCGAGGTTTACCTCTCTAAGAATGCAATAGAATAAACCTTGTCTTAGGTTAAGTGGGCTCAGAGGAGGGTTCAGTCGCAGCTGAGGGTTTCCCTTTCGATGAACTCGGCTTCGACAAACCAGGTTTGGATGGAGGTTCCTTCGGTGGTGGCGTCTGCTTGGCTAAAGGAGGAAACTTTGATGGGTTCTTAGTGCGTGCCATGGGATCAGACTGAGGAAGTGGGGTAGGAGGTGAGGGAGAAGGAGTGAAAGTTCGGTCTTGAGAGCGAGTGGAAGGTTTTTACTTTGCAGGAATCTTGAAGATTTTTTCACGAAGAGGCTTTTGAGATATGGTTTTCTTCCTCATTGGTTTCAGACTTTTGAAGGAAGAGAAGCAGTAAAGGTTGTGGGCAGAAACCGAAGGGTTAGAGGAGTTATGGAGGGAGAAGAAGAAGTATTGGTAACCGTACCCAAAAGAAAATTTCTTAAACCATGCAACTACATCACCTCTTATTTGACTTGAAGGGACTTGACATCATAAAAAGAGAGATTTTATTTTATTTAAAAAATAAAATGGGAATTAATTTTAAAAATTTGAAATCTTTTTGGACTTAATGACAAAAAATAAACTGAACACACAAGCCAGCAAAAATAACAAAAATATGTAGCATCCATATTGGGTCCAGAGGTGGTGTGAATTAAGGAAACATATAGGACCACCTATGTTCTGATATTTTTGAAGTTGGCCCAGATTATTTTGCATGTGCAACGAGCCCAGAGAATACTGATTAGAGAAGGTTCTTCATATGTCCAGAATTGTCTCATACCTGTTTATGAGACAAAAATTCCAACAAACACATCAGCAACTTTCAAAATCATAGCTTAAAATCCCTAGACTAGTCCTAAGCATGAAAAATCTGTCCTCAACTAGTGGTTTAGTGAAAATATCAGTCAATTGCTCTTCTGATTTAACAAATTGAATGCTAATATCCCCCTTTTGAATATGTTCTCTTATTGAGTGAAATTTCACTTCAATATGTTTAGTCCTAGAGTGAAAAACTGAATTTTTAGAAATATTAATGGCACTCATATTATCACACAACAAGGGATTATTTTCAGCATTTAATTTGTAATCAGCAAGCTGTGTTTTGAACCATAAAAGCTGAGAACAACAAGAAAAAGTAGCTATATACTCAGCCTCTGTAGTGGATAAAGCCACTGTTGGCTGCTTCTTACTAGACCAAACATTCAAGGACTTTCTAAGGAAGCAACATAAGCCTGATGTGCTCCTTCTATCAACTCTATCACCGGCAAAATCTGCATCACAATAATCAATCACTACAGAAAAATCATCAATCTTAGAATACCAAAGACCAAAATTGGATGTGCCATGAACATATCTAATGATCCTCTTAACTGCAGAAAGATGAGACTCTTTTAGTTTTGATTGGAATCTTGAACACATTCCAACACTTTGCACAATATCCGGTCTAGAGGAAGTTAAGTACATAAGTGAGCCAATCATTCCTCTATACCTAGTCTCATCTACATCTTTTTCAGTTTTTCTCTTGTCTAATTTTGAATTAGGGTGCATGGAAGTTCCCATGGGTTTGGTATTTTTCATACCAAATTTCTTAACTAGTTCCTTGGCATACTTCTTTTGATGAATGAAAATACCATTTTCAGTTTGTTTAATTTGCAGCCCAAGAAAAAAAATTAAGTTTACCCATCATACTCATATCAAATTCACTTGTCATGAGTTTTCCAAATTCAGTACAAAGGGATTCATTGGCTGATCCAAAAATAATGTCATCAACATATATTTGGACTAGAATGAAAGAGTCATTAGAATTTTTGATAAATAGAGTTGTGTTTGTGGTGCCTCTTTAAAAACCATTTTTCAAAAGAAAAGAGCTAAGTCTCTCATACCAAGCTCTAGGAGCTTGTCTCAAACCATAGAGAGCTTTTTGATAGTTTAAAAACATGGTTGGAAAATTCTTTATTTTTAAAACCTGGTGGCTACTCCACATATACTTCTCTATCTATCACACCATTTAAGAATGCATATTTCACATCCATTTGATATAATTTAAAACCACAAAAGGCAGCATAGGCTAAGAGAAGTCTTATGGCTTCCATTCGGGTAACAGGGGAAAAGGATTTATCAAAGTCTATTCCTTCTTCTTGGTCATATCCTTGTGCCACTAGCCTGGCTTTGTTTCTTGCAATGCTACCATTCTCTCCTAGCTTGTTTCGAAATATCTACTTGGTGCCAATCACTTTCTTTCTATTCGGCCTTGGAACCAATGTCCAAACTTGGTTCTTCTCAAATTCATGAGGCTCATCCTCTATTGTCTTTACCCAAGAAGGGTCATCAAGGGATTCCTTGATATTCTTAGGCTCCATTTGAGAGAGAAGAGCGTTTGAGTCTTCACTTGCCTTTCTAGTTAAAGACTGAGTTTTAACCCCATGAGAGGCGTCCCCAATGACAAATTCCTTAGGATAATTCTTCAAGAATCTCCATTCACGAGGTCTGGTGGACTTGGAGGCAGATTTAGTCACCAAGGGATTAAGGGAATTGCTGGTTTCAGGTTCTCCTTCAGATTCATGAGACAAAATGGAATTGTCTCTTAAATTTTCAGCAACTGCAGTTTCTGGTTCAGCTTGTCCATAATTTCCATCTTCATGATTTTGTGCAGTTTTATCATCCTTTTGACCTTGATTCCCTGCATCACAGTCTTCCAAAATACTTTGAACCAAGTTAGTATCACAAAATGTAACATGTACGGACTCCTCAATTATCCTAGTATCTTGATGATAAACTCTATATGCTTTACTAGTTGTGGAATATCCTACAAACAGACACTCATATGCCTTTGGATCAAATTTTCCCAAATTATCTTTGTTATTAAGAACAAAGCATTTGCATCCAAAGATGTGCAAGTAGTCCAAGTTTGGTGGGTGACCTTTCCAAAGTTCATAAGGAGTTTTCTTAAAAAATTTCCTTATGATGCTTCTATTCAAAATGTGGAAAGCCGTGTTAACCGCTTCAGCCCAAAGGAATTTTAGAACATTGCTCTCACAAAGCATACCTCTTGTCATTTCTTGAATGCTTCTATTTCTTCTTTCCACAACACCATTTTGTTGTGGTGTTCTTGGACAAGAGAAGTTGTGAGATATTCCAAATTCCTCACAAAAGGATTCAAACAAATGATTTTCAAATTCAGTTTCATGATCACTTTTTATAGAAGAGATCTTTAAATCCTTTTCATTTTAAATTTCTTGCTAAAAGCTTCAAAGGCCGAAAAGGCTTCATTTTTGTGTGCAAGAAATAAAATCCAACCAAACCTAGTATAGTCATCCACAATTACTAAACCATAATGTTTACCACTTAGGCTTTGAGTTCTTGTTGGACCAAATAAATTAATATGTAGCAATTCAAGTGGCCTTTTAGTGGAGATGTCTTCCTTTGACTTAAATGAACTTTTTGTTTGTTTTCCCATTTGGCAAGCATCACAAGTGATGTCTTTGTCAAACCTTATCAAAGGAAGACCTCTTCCTAAACCTTTCTTTATAAGTTTGTTTATTTGAAACATACTTGCATGACCCATTCTCTTGTGCCATAGCCACTTTTCAAGTTCTTTAGAATAAAAACAAGCTACATTTTGATCCTTTAGTTCATCAAGGGTAAGTCCATACACATTATTGCAACGCTTAGCAACAAAGTACTTCATTGGTATTTTCATTTACCACACAGCATTCAAGTCTTTTGAAAGTCACTAAATATCCTAAATCACAAAGTTGACTTATACTCAAAAGGTTGTGTCTCAAGCCATTTACCAAAAAGACATCATCAATGAAAGTGGAGTGATCATTTCCTACTTTTCCAACAGCAACTATTTTACCTTTTCCATTATCTCCAAAGGTCACAAAACCTCCATCATACTTGTTTAGTTTGATGAAGAAAGTTGACCTTCCAATCATGTACCTTGAGCAACCGCTATCCAAGTACCATATATCCCTTTTGTTCTTGGATGCTAGGCAAATCTGCAATAAAAACTTAAAGTAACATTAGGTATCCAAATTAATTTAGATCCTTTGAAGTTAATCCATCTTGGTTGCCCAAGTTCATTGAAATCACATACAACATTGTAAATTTGGTTTCATACAATTATTTTTTCAATGAAGCATTGTAGATATGAGTGACCAAATTTCTTGCAATTAAAACAGTGATTATCCGATTCATATTGCTGAAATTGAGGTGATTTGTTTTGCTAGAAATGATTAAAGGACTGAAATTTTTTGGTTTTTGGAACGGGTGCATTTCTTTTAACAAATTGATTTTTGTTATAATTGTTCCTCTTTGCAAAGGCATTCCAACCAGAATTTTTGAAAACTTTTGGACTTTTCGAATATGAGATTTTGTTGTAAAATGGTGGTTTTTTGAAAGCAACCTCATTATTCGAAATGTATCCCAAACCTGACCTGTTTGAAGTAGGTTCGGTTCTTGGTGAATGCTTGGTTTCACTGGTGTAAACTTCATCAATTTTCTCCTCAAGTGTGGGAACATATACAATACCAGATTTGTTGGATATGGATTTAGTATTTGATGAAGAAGCCACAAATTTCATAGAGGAATTATTAAAAACTGCACTTTCCTTGGTTACATAGCCTAAACCAGATTTTTCAAACAACAGTCTTTGACTTGCAAGTAATTTGTCCAAGTTACTAGAACTTTGAGCAAATTTTGCTAAGTCACCATTCAACTTTTTAATCATTTCATTCAATCTTTCCTTTTTAGCAACAAGCTCTTGAGAAGGATCCATAATGTGCTTTCCTTTTAGTTTTTCAAGTTCAGATTTTAGAAATCTGTTTTCTTCAATAATATCCAAAGCACATTCAGTTTCCTTCACCTTTTCTCTTAAAAAATTATTTTCAGCTTTTAACACATCTTTTTCAGATCTGCATTTATTGTACTTATCCAACAGTTTTGAGGTGTTTAGTGTAAGATAATCAATTATAGCATGTAAATCATCTATAGACAAGTCATAGTAATTTACCTCATCAAGATGATTATTACCAGCCATGAAGCAGATTTTATCTTCACCTTCAGAATCTTCTTCCTCATTGGAGTCATTCTCAGGATCCTCCCAAGCTGCCATGAGCACTCTCTTCTTTTCTTTCTTTCCTTTGTCCTCCTTCTTGAGTTTCGGACAGTTTATCTTGAAATGTCCAGCCTCCTTGCAATGATGACAAATCACCTTGCTCAAGTCCATCTTGTTTTCTTTTGAGCTTGAACCCTTGTACTTGCCCTTGTTCTTCATCATCCTTCTAAATTTCCTAACAAAAAATATAAGCTCATCATATGAAATACCATCACTAGACTCACTCTCTTTTGATTCTATTTTTGACTTGAGGGCTATTCCCTTTTTCTTTGAGTCTGGGTTTGTGTGTGTGGTTTCATAGGCAAGGAGTTTTCCTCTCAGCTCATCATAGGTTATAGGGCTTAGGTTATTACTCTCGGCTAGGACAGTGGCAGTGGTTTCTCATTCTTTTATGAGGCTTCTAAAAAGTTTTCTCACTAGGGTTTGTTCTGAGTAGTTTGTACCTATAGCATCAAGGTTGTTGATTATGATTGAGAATCTCTCAAACATTTTATCAATGCTTTCTCCATCCTTCATATTGAACATCTCGTACTCTTTTCGTAGCATATCAATCCTTGTTTCTTTGACCTGTTTAGTGACTTCGTGTGTAACCTGGAGTTTTTCCTAGATTTCTTTGGCTGTCTTTCATCTAGACACCTTTTGATACTCTTCAAAGCTGATAGCACAGTGAAGAAGGTTGATGGCTTTAGCATTCAACTCCATCTTCTTCTTGTCGTCTTTATTCCATTCAGCTTATTCTTTTGGAGTCACCACTCCATCAGCACTTGTTTTTATTGGAATCTTAGGACCGGTCACAATAATCTTCCATATGTTGTAGTCAATAGATTGGATGAAGATCCTCATCCTCTCTTTCCAGTAGGCATAGTTATTTCCGTTGAAGAAGGGAGGCCTACTGTTTGACTGGCCTTCAGTTAGAGTGTAGGAAACCATGGTTGTGCCCAAGTTGTTCGCCATTGGATCTTTGCTCCAAGCGGTGAAGCTTGATTTTTGAGACCAAGGCTCTTGATACCAATTGAAGGTTGTAGAAGGCTTAGAGAAGGGGGGTTGAATCTATGGCCTTCTTTTAAGTTACTGTAATAACCCTTTTAAAACAAACTTGCAATCTGAATCTATTTGAACTCAGCAGCGGAAAATTTATGAGACAATTTCATTTTATCTCATGAATATCAGAAAACAGAACAAAGCTGGGAAGAGAGAAGCTGACACCATCATGTATCCTGGTTTGGTTGCCTTGTGCAATGCAACCTACGTCCAGTATCCACCACAACAGTGGTGAAATTTTCACTATAGTTAAAGTATTACATACACCAATACCACAGGATTGACACAATCCTTTCACACTCAAGTTCTAACCTAACTTGACTTGGTTATGCTAATACTTAACTCTTCACTCTTAGTGCTAACCCAACTAAGAAAGGGGTACCTCACAGGTACAAGATACAAGACACAGACTTAACTTAAAGAAATCTGAAATAACTATAGGCTTTTCACTCATGTGTATCTCTCTGCCTTTTTCTCTCTTAGGCTCTTTTAATGACTCTCTCATTCAGCCTTTTACCTCAAGAAATTACAGAAAGATAAACATTGAAAAGTAAATTACAATCTGCAAAACATGAAGGAGATTGACTCATCAACAGCCTCTTTGCTATGTGATAAACCAGATTTGCTAGCCTCTGATTCGGTTCTTCATTCTGGCGGAATGCTCCTTTGACTAGGAAGCACTGTCCAAGTAGATGAACTTCTTCAGAGAGCACTTCTTAGAACATACACATCAAGAACACTGGTTATCTCTCCTTGTCCTTTTGAATGGTGAACCAACTTCTTTTGTATCTCTTTGCATGTTGCTGAGTTGCTCTCCCTAGGTCAACTCTCGAGATTTGTGCTTCACCAACCCACCATCTCACTTTTTCCCATTTATCCTCAAAATAGAAACATTGGTTCTGACCTTCTCTTGTTGACCAAAAGCCACAGAATAGCAAAAACAGATATCTTTAATAGTAAACCCAAATCTTGGCCATTGGAAAACATCTTGGTCCCCAAGACACACTTATGACCATAGATGCACAGCAATAAAGAGCAGAGATCATATTTTCCATGTAACCCAGAATGGATAGGCAGAACGTTGAAGATGAAGAGAAGAAGATATGATGCATGTATAAGGAAATGAAATCACCTTTTAGCTTCTGACTTCTTGATACAGTTTGATGTAGGTGATTAGACTTTAACCTTTTGCTTAATCTTCTCTTTCTTGCTTCTTTGGTGAACAACTTAGGGACTAAGCTTTCTCTTACTTCTATGATTTTTGACCAAATAGGAAAAGTGTACGTTGCTTTTGGTGAAGGCAAATTGGAAGGGTTTGAATGAGAGAAGCAATCGGGCTTGGATCGGGTTTTATTTGCTTGGCCCGTTGATTTCTTGCTTTGTTTTTCTTTGGGCTTCTATTAATTTGTAGCCCACCAGTCTTGTTTTTATTTTCATTCAACTGGGTTGCTGTTGTGTATTGGTTTTGGCCTGCATCACTCAACCAAAAAGATTAACAACTAATTGGGTAATTTGTCCAATAATCTAATATTTGTCATCATCAATTATGTTAGTTAATTTCTTAACTCAACGGCTTGTGTCATGGTGGCTTATGCTTCCACTCATCCTTGAGTCGCCACCCATGTTTGCTCTTTAAAGCTCTTCTGGGATCTCAAATTCTAGTTTTCCTGTCATCCTCTTGTTGCTTCTTGCTCTTGTTCTTGGATGGACAACCTCTTAAATCACCTTTGGAGCACCCAATTAAGCCTTGGAATCCTCCTAATTGGATCTTGCACCACTTATGTATTGAACTCCATTGGCAACCAACATCCACTCTTTCAACATTCAACGCTCTGGTGCACGAAATTGTGATCTCAGGCAACGGCGCCAAAAACTCTGTACGCACGTCTTAATAAATTGTTTTTCATTCACAACTTCGATACAACTAACCAGCAAGTGCACTGGGTCGTCCAAGTAATAAACCTTACGTGAGTAAGGGTCGATCCCAGAGAGATTGTTGGTATGAAGCAAGCTATGGTCATCTTGTAAATCTCAGTCAGGCGGATGATAATTGATTATGGAGTTTTCGAAGATAAATAATAAATAAACAGAAAATAAAGATAGAAATAATTATGTATATCATTGGTGAGAATTTCAGATAAGTGTATGGAGATGCGTTCGTTCCTCTGAACTTCTGCTTTCCTGCTGTCTTCATCCAATCAGTCTTACTCCTTTCTATGGCTGGCTTTATGTAAGGACATCACCATTGTCAATGGCTACTTTTCATCCTCTCTGAAAAATGGTCCGATGCGCTGTCACTGCATGGCTAATCATCTGGAGGCATCACCGTGGTCAATGGTTGCATCCTATCCTCTTGTGAAAATGGTCCAAATGCTCTGTCACAGCACGGCTAATCATCTAAGGTTCTCAATCATACTGGAAGAGGATTCACCCTCCTTTTGCGTCTGTCACTACGCCCAGCACTCGCGAGTTTGAAGTTCGTCACAGTCATTCAATCCCAGAGTCCTACTCGGAATACCACAGACAAGGTTTAGACTTTCCGGACTCTCATGAATGCCGCCATCAATCTAGCTTATACCACAAAGATTCTGATTAAGAGATCCAAGAGATACTCATTCAATCTAAGGTAGAACAGAAGTGGTTGTCAGGCACGCGTTCGTAGGGGAATGATGATGATTGTCACGTTCATCACATTCATGTTGAAGTGCGAATGAATATCTTAGAAGCGGAATAAGTTGAATTGAATAGAAGAACAGTAGTACTTTGCATTAATCTTTGAGGAACAGCAGAGCTCCACACCTTAATCTATGGAGTGTAGAAACTCTACCGTTCAAAATACATAAGTGAAAGGTTCAGGCATGGCCGAATGGCCAGCCCCCTAAACATGATCAATAGTCTCCTAAGATGAACAATTGATTAAAACTGAGACCAAAGATTTTAAATACAATAGTAAAAAGTCCTATTTATACTAAACTAGTTACTAGGGTTTACAGAAGTAAGTAATTGATGCATAAATCCACTTCCGGGGTCCACTTGGTGTGTGCTTGGGCTGAACTTGAATGTTACACGTACAGAGGCTCTTTCTGGAGTTGAACGCCAGGTTGTAACGTATTTCTGGCGTTCAACTCTGGTTTGTGACGTGTTTCTGGCGTTTAACTCCAGACAGCAGTGTAGAACTGGCGTTCAACACCCTTTTACGTCATCTAAACTCGGTCAAAGTATGGACTATTAAACATTGCTGGAAAGCCCTGGATGTCTACTTTCCAACGCAATTAGAAGCGCGCCATTTTCAGTTTTGTAGCTCCAGAAAATCCACTTTGAGTGCAGGGAGGTCAGAATCCAACAGCATCAGCAGTCCTTCTTCAACCTCTGAATCTGATTTTTGCTCAAGTCCCTCAATTTTAGCCAGAAAATACCTGAAATCACAGAAAAATACAAAAACTCATAGTAAAGTCTAGAAATGTGAATTTAACATAAAAACTAATAAAAACATCCCTAAAAGTAACTAGATTCTACTAAAAACATACTAAAAACAATGCCAAAAAGCGTATAAATTATCCGCTCATCACAACACCAAACTTAAATTGTTGCTTGTCCCCAAGCAACTGAAAATCAAATAGGATAAAAAGAAGAGAATATACTATAAATTCCAAACTATCAATGAAACATAGCTCCAATCAGATGAGCGGGACTTGTAGCTTTTTGCCTCTTGAATAGTTTTGGCATCCCACTTTTTCCATTGAGGTTCAGAATGATTGGCATCTATAGGAACTCAGAGTTCAGATAGTGTTATTGATTCTCCTAGTTCAGTATTTTGATTCTTGAACACAGCTACCTTATGAGTCTTGGTCATGGCCCTAAGCACTTTGTTTTCCAGTATTACCACCGGATACATAAATGCCACAGACACATAACTGGGTGAACCTTTTCAGATTGTGACTCAGCTTTGCTAAAGTCCCCAATTAGAGGTGTCCAGGGTTCTTAAGCACACTCTTCTTTTGCTTTGGACCTTGACTTTAACCGCTCAGTCTCAAGTTTTCACTTGACACCTTCACGCCACAAGCTCATGGTTAGGGACAGCTTGGTTTAGCCGCTTAGGCCAGGATTTTATTCCTTTAGGCCCTCCTATCCACTGATGCTCAAAGCCTTGGGATCCTTTTTATTTACCCTTGCCTTTTGGTTTTAAGGGTTACTGGTTTTTTGCTCTTGCCTCTTGGTTTTAAGAGCTTTTGGATTTTTCTGCTTGCTTTTTTTTTTCCCTTTTTTTTCGCTATTTTTTTTCTGCAAGCTTTGTTCTTTGCTGCTTTTTCTTGCTTCAAGAATCATTTTTATGATTTTTCAGATTATCAAATAACATGTCTCCTTGTCATCATTCTTTCAAGAGCCAACATATTTAACATTCTTAAACAACAACTTCAAAAGACATATGCACTGTTCAAGCATTCATTCAGAAAACAAGAAGCATTGTCACCACATCAATATAATTAAAGTAAGTTCAAGGATAAATCCGAAACTCATGTACTTCTTGCTCTTTTGAATTAAAACATTTTTTCATTTAAGAGAGGTGATGGATTCATAGGACATTCATAACTTTAAGACATAGTTACTAATTACTAATGATCATGTAATAAGACACAAACTTAGATAAGCACTTAACATAGAAAACGAAAAACAGAGAATGTAAGAACAAGGAATGAGTCCACCTTAGTGATGGTGGCGTTTCCTTCTTGAGGAACCAATGATGTCCTTGAGCTCTTCTATGTCTCTTCATTGTCTTTGTTGCTCCTCCCTCATTGCTTTTTGATCTTCTCTTATTTCATGAAGGATGATGGAGTGCTCTTGATGTTCCACCCTTAATTGTCCCATGTTGGAACTTAATTCTCCTAGGGAGGTGTTGATTTTCTCCCAATAGTTTTGTGGAGAAAAATGCATTTGAGGCATCTCCGGGATCTCATGGTGATGAGCTTCATGCGTCTCTTGAGATCCATGAATGGGCTCTCTTGCTTGCTCCATCCTTTTCTTAGTGATGGGATTCTCTTCCTCAATGGGAATGTCTCCTTCTATGAAAGCTCCAGCTGAGTAACATAGATGGCAAATAAGATGAGGGAAAGCTAGCCTTGCCCCAGGAGAGGGCTTTTCGGCTATTTTGTAGAATTCAAGGGAGATGACTTCATGAACTTCTACTTCCTCTCCAATCATGATGCTATGAATCATGATGGCCCGATCCACAGTAACTTCAGATCGGTTGCTAGTAGGGATGATGGAGCGTTGGATGAACTCCAACCATCCTCTAGCCACAGGCTTGAGGTCCAGTCTTCTTAATTGAACCGGCTTGCCTTTGGAGTCAATCTTCCATTGAGCTCCTTCCACACATATGTCCATGAGGACTTGGTCCAACCTTTGATTAAAGTTGACCCTTCTAGTGTAGGGGCGTGCATCTCCTTGCATCATAGGCAAGTTGAACGCCAACCTCACATTTTCCAGACTAAAATCTAAGTATTTCCCCCGAACCATTGTAATATAATTCTTTGGGTTTGGGTTCTTACTTTGATCATGGTTCCTAGTGATCCATGCATTGGCATAGAACTCTTGAACCATTAGGATGCCGACTTGTTGGATGGGGTTTGTTAGAACTTCCCAACCTCTTCTTTGGATTTCATGTCGAATCTCCAGATACTCATTCTTCTTGAGCTTGAAAGGGACCTCGGGGATCACCATATTCTTGGCTACAACATCATAGAAGTGGTCTTGATGAGCTTTGGAGATGAATCTTTCCATCTCCCATGACTCGGAGGTGGAAGCTTTTGTCTTCCCTTTCCCTTTTCTAGAGGATTCTCCGGTCTTGGGTGCCATCAATGGTAATGGAAAAACAAAAAGCTTATGCTTTTACCATACCAAACTTAGAATATTGCTCGCCCTCGAGCAAGAGAAGAAAGAATAGATGAAGAAGAAGGAGAAAATATGGAGGAGATGGGGGAAAGGTGTATTCGGCCAAGAAGAGAAGAGAGGGTTGTGTTGTGTGAAAATGAGGAAGAATGGAGGGCTATATATAGGGAAGGGAGGGGGTAAGGTTCGGCCATATAGGGTGGGTTTAGGTGGGAAATTGATTTTGAATTTTGAAGGTAGGTGGAGTTTATGAGGTAGGTTTATGGGGAAGAGTGGATGGATGTGAGTGGTGAAGTGGTGATAGGGAAGAGAGATTGAGGTGATTGGTGAAGAGTTTTGGGGAAGAGTGTTTATGGGATTGTGTGAAAGAGGGGTAAGAAGAAGTGAGTAAAGGTAGGTGGGGATCCTGTGGGGTCCACAGATCTTGAGGTGATCCTGTGGGGTCCACAGATCCTGAGGTGTTCAAGGATTTACAACCTTGCACCAAATTAGGCATGCAAAATGCCCTTGCACACAACTTTGGGCGTTCAGCGCCAGATTGGTGCTTGTTCTGGGCGTTGAACGCCCATTTGTTGCCCATTTCTGGCGTTGAACGCCAGAACCATGCTTGTTCTGGGCGTTCAGCGCCAGCTCTTCTCCAGGGTGCAATTCTGGCATTCAAACGCCCAGATGCTGCCCATTTTGGGCGTTCAGCGCCAGAACCATGCTCTGTTCTGGCGTTGAACGCCAGCCAGATGCTTCTTACTGGCGTTTAAACGCCAGTGAGATCCTCCTCCAGGGTGTGATTTTTCTTCTGCTGTTTTTGATTCCGTTCTCAATTTTTTTTTATTTATTTTGTGACTTCACATGATCATGTACCTATAAAGACATATAACTAATAAAAATATAATTAAATAAAAATTGGGTTGCCTCCCAAAAAGCGCTTCTTTAATGTCAATAGCTTGACAGTGGGCTCTCATGGAGCCTCACAGATGTTCAGAGTATTGTTGAGACTTCCCAACACCAAACTTAGAGTTTGGATATGGGAGTTCAACACCAAACTTAAAGTTTGGTTGTGGCCTCCCAACACCAAACTTAGAGTTTGACTGTGGGGGCTCTGGTTGACTCTGTTTTGAGAAAAGCTTTTTATGCTTCCTCTCCATGTTTACAGAAGGATGACCTCAAGTTTTAAACACAAGGGAGTCCTCATTCAATTGAAGGACTAGTTCACCTCTGTCAACATC
The DNA here is from genome assembly GCF_003086295.3 of Arachis hypogaea. Lineage (NCBI taxonomy): Eukaryota > Viridiplantae > Streptophyta > Magnoliopsida > Fabales > Fabaceae > Arachis > Arachis hypogaea. The sequence continues at coordinate 94,998,953 of NC_092055.1, read as the reverse complement.
AATCACAGCTCTTGCTGTGGCTAGGAAGGGTCTTCCAAGGATGATGGATTCATCCTCATTCTTCCCAGTATCTAGGACTATGAAATCAGCAGGGATGTAAAGGCCTTCAACCTTTACTAACACGTCCTCTACTTGTCCATAAGCCTGTTTTCTTGAATTGTCTGCCATCTCTAATGAGATTTTAGTAGCTTGCACCCCAAAGATTCCCAGTTTCTCTATTACAGAGAGAGGCATGAGGTTTATCCCTGAACCAAGGTCACACAGAGCCTTGTCAAAGATCATGGTGCCTATAGTACAAGGTATTAGGAACTTTCCAGGATCCTGTTTCTTCTGAGGCAATGTCAGTTGATCCAGATCACTTAGTTCATTGGTGAACAAGGGAGGTTCATCTTTCCAAGTCTCAATACCAAATAATTTGGCATTCAGCTTCATGATTGCACCAAGGTACTTGGTAACTTGCTCTTCAGTAACATCCTCATTCTCTTCAGAAGAGGAATACTCATCAGAGCTCATGAATGGTATAAGGAGGTTCAATGGAATCTCTATTGTCTCTAGATGAGTCTCAGATTCTTTTGGTTTCTTAGAGGAAAACTCCTTGTTGATCACTGGACGTCCCAGGAGGTCTTCCTCCTTGGGATTCACGTCCTTCCCTTCCTCCTTGGATTCGGCCATGATGGTCAATTCAATGGCCTTGCATTCTCCTTTTGGATTTTCTTATGTATTGCTTGGGAGAGTACTAGGAGGGTTTTCAGTGATCCTTTTACTCAGCTGGCCCACTTGTGCTTCCAAATTTCTAATGGAAGACCTTGTTTCATTCATGAAACTCACAGTGGCCTTAGATAGATCAGAGACTAAGTTTGCTAAATTAGAAGTATTTTGTTCAGAGTTCTCTGTCTGTTGCTGAGTGGATGATGGAAAAGGCTTGTTATTGCTAAACCTATTTCTTCCACCATTATTAAAGCCTTGTTGAGGCTTTTGTTGATCCTTCCATGAGAGATTTGGGTGATTTCTCCATGAGGGATTATAAGTGTTTCCATAGGGTTCACCCATATAATTTACCTCTGCTATTGCAGGGTTCTTAGGACAATAAGCTTCTTCTTCAGAAGATGCCTCTTGAGTACTGTTGGATGCAGCTTGCATTCCAGTCAGACTCTGAGAAATCATATTGACTTGTTGAGTCAATATTTTGTTCTGAGCCAATATGGCATTCAGAGTATCAATTTCAAGAACTCCTTTCTTCATAGGCGTCCCATTACTCATAGGATTCCTCTCAGAAGTGTACATGAACTGGTTATTAGCAACCATATCAATGAGTTCTTGAGCTTCTGCAGGCGTTTTCTTTAGGTGAATGGATCCACCTGCAGAAGTATCCAATGACATTTTAGCTAATTCAGACAGACCATCATATAATATATCCAGGATGGTCCATTCTGAAAGCATGTCAGAAGGACACTTTTTGGTCAGTTCCTTGTATCTCTCCCAAGCTTCATAGAGGGATTCACCTTCTTTCTGTCTGAAGGTTTGAACATCCACTCTAAGCTTACTAAGCTTTTGAGGAGGAAAGAACTTGGCTAAGAAAGCCTTGACCAGCTTATCCCAAGAGTTCAGGCTATCTTTGGGTTGAGAGTCTAACCACACTCTAGCTCTGTCTCTTACAGCAAAAGGGAAAAGCATGAGCCTGTAGACTTCAGGATCTACTCCATTAGTCTTAACAGTATCACAGATCTGCAAGAATTCAGTTAAGAACTGAAAGGGATCTTCAGATTGAAGTCCATGAAACTTGCAGTTTTGCTGCATCAGAGAAACTAGCTGAGGTTTCAGCTCAAAATTGTTTGCTCCAATGGTAGGGATGGAGATGCTTCTTCCATGTAAATTGGAATTAGGTACAGTAAAGTCACCCAGCATCCTCCTTGCATTATTATTATTTTCGGCTGCCATGTCCTCTTCTTGTTCGAAAATTTCTGAAAGGTGCTTGCTGGCTTGTTGTAATTTAGCTTCTTTTAGTTTCCTCTTCAGAGTCCTTTCAGGTTCTGGATCTGCTTCGATCAACAAGAATTTTCTTGTCCTTGCTCCTGCTCATATGAAAAAGAGGGAACAGAAAAATAATAATAATAGGGATTCTTTTTGCCCAAGTATAGAGGTTCCCCTGTGTGAGTAGAAGAAGAAAAGAATGTAATGTAAAGAAAGAAACACAAGGGTGAGGAGAGCAGAGATGTGAGATGAAGTGTTAGTAGATGAATAAATAAATAGAAGGAGATGAGAGAGAAAGAGAATTTTCGAAAATTATTTTTGAAAAATGGTTAGTGATTTTCGAAAATAGTTTTTGAAAAAGGTTAGTAATTTTCAAAAATTAAGAATAAAATTAAAATAAAAAATTAAAATAATTAGTTAATTAAAAAGAAATTTTGGAAAAAGAGGGAAGGGATTTTCGAAAATTAGAGAGAGAGTTAGTTAGGTAGTTTTAAAAAAGATAAGAAACAAACAAAAAGTTAGTTAGTTAGTTGAAACAAATTTGAAAATCAATTTTGAAAAATAAGAAGATAAGAAGTTAGAAAAGATATTTTAAAATCAAATTTTTTTGAAAAAGATATGATTTTGAAAAAGATAAGATAAAAAGATATTTTTGAAAAGATATGATTGAAATTAGTTTTGAAAAAGATTTGATTTTTTTTTTAAATCACAATTAATGACTTGATTCATAAGAAATCACAAGATATGATTTTAGAACTTAAAGTTTGAATCTTTCTTAACAAGCAAGTAACAAACTTGAAATTTTTGAATCAAAACATTAATTGATGATGTTATTTTCGAAAATTAGGAGATAAAGATAAGAAAAATGAAAAAGATTTGATTTTTGAAAAAGATTTTGAAAAAGATAAGATTTTTAAATTGAAAATTTGATTTGACTCATAAGAAACAACTAGATTTAAAAATTTTTGAAAAAGTCAAATCTAATTTTCGAAATTTTAAGAGAGAAAAAGGGGAAAAGATTTTTTTGATTTTTGAATTTTGAATGATGAGAGAGAAAAACATAAAAATGATGCAATGCATGAAAATTTTGGGATCAAAGTATGTGATGAATGCAAGAACACTATGAATGTCAAGATGAACACCAAGAACACTTTGAATGTCAAGATGAACATCAAGAGCTTATTTTTGAAAATTTTATATGCAAAGAAAACATGCAAGACATCAAACTTAGAAATCTTTCATGTTCAGACACTATGAATGCAAAAATGCATATGAAAAACAACAAAAGATACAAAACAAGAAAACATCAAGATCAAACAAGAAGACTTACCAAGAACAACTTGAAGATCATGAAGAACACTATGAATGCATGAATTTTTTTCGAAAAATGCAAGATGAACATGCAATTGACACCAAACTTAAAAATTGACTCATGACTCAAACAAGAAACACAAAATATTTTTTATTTTTTTGATTTTATGATTTTTTTTTTGGATTTTTCGAAAATTATTTGTGAAAAAGAAAAATAAGGATTCCAAAATTTTTAATATGAATTCTAGGAATCTTGCACTCTTATTCTAAAGCTCCAATCTGAGGGTTAGACATGGCTTAATAGCCAGCCAAGCTTTAGTATGTAACTTAGACATGCCACGGCTGACATCCCAATTGACTTGCCTCTATGCTGATGGTTGGAAGCCCCTATCCAAAAGAATTAGACATGGCTTTACAGCCAGCCAGGCTTCAACATGCTTCATGAAACTCTAGAATTCATTCTTAAAAATTCTGAAGAAAAATATATTTTTGAAAACATTTATATTTTTTTTTCGAAAACAAAGGAGAAATTTTTGAAAGAATTTTGAAAAATTTTTGAAAATAACACAAAAAGAAAATTACCTAATCTGAGCAACAAGATGAACCGTCAGTTGTCTAAACTCGAACAATCCCCGGCAACGGCGCCAAAAAACTCTGTACGCACGTCTTAATAAATTGTTTTTCAATCACAACTTCGATACAACTAACCAGCAAGTGCACTGGGTCGTCCAAGTAATAAACCTTACATGAGTAAGGGTCGATCCCACGGAGATTGTTGGTATGAAGCAAGCTATGGTCATCTTGTAAATCTCAGTCAGGCGGATGATAATTGATTATGGAGTTTTCGAAGATAAATAATAAATAAACAGAAAATAAAGATAGAAATACTTATGTATATCATTGGTGAGAATTTCAGATAAGTGTATGGAGATGCGTTCATTCCACTGAACTTCTGCTTTCCTGCTGTCTTCATCCAATCAGTCTTACTCCTTTCTATGGCTGGCTTTATGTAAGGACATCACCATTGTTAATGGCTAGTTTTCATCCTCTCTGGAAAATGGTCTGATGCGCTGTCACTGCATGGCTAATCATCTGGAGGCATCACCGTGGTCAATGGCTGCATCCTATCCTCTTGTGAAAATGGTCCAAATGCTCTGTCACAGCACGGCTAATCATCTGAGGTTCTCGATCATACTGGAATAGGATTCACCCTCCTTTTGCGTCTGTCACTATGCCCAGCACTCGCGAGTTTGAAGTTCGTCACAGTCATTCAATCCCAGAGTCCTACTCGGAATACCATAGACAAGGTTTAGACTTTCCGGACTCTCATAAATGCCGCCATCAATCTAGCTTATACCACGAAGATTCTGATTAAGAGATCCAAGAGATACTCATTCAATCTAAGGTAGAACGGAAGTGGTTGTCAGGCACGCGTTCGTAGGGGAATGATGATGATTGTCACGTTCATCACATTCATGTTGAAGTGCGAATGAATATCTTAGAAGCGGAATAAGTTGAATTGAATAGAAGAACAGTAGTACTTTGCATTAATCTTTGAGGAACAACAGAGCTCCACACCTTAATCTATGGAGTGTAGAAACTCTACCGTTGAAAATACATAAGTGAAAGGTTCAGGCATGGCCGAATGGCCAGCCCCCTAAACGTGATCAATAGTCTCCTAAGATGAACAATTGATTAAAACTGAGACCAAAGATTTTAAATACAATAGTAAAAAGTCCTATTTATACTAAACTAGTTACTAGGGTTTACAGAAGTAAGTAATTGATGCATAAATCCACTTCCGGGGCCCACTTGGTGTGTGCTTGGGCTGAGCTTGATTGTTACATGTGCAGAGGCTCTTTCTGGAGTTGAACGCCAGGTTGTAACGTATTTCTGGAGTTGAACGCCAGGTTGTAACGTATTTCTGGCGTTCAACTCTGGTTTGTGACGTGTTTCTGGCGTTTAACTCCAGACAGTAGCGTAGAACTGGCGTTCAAAGCCCTTTTACGTCGTCTAAACTCAGTCAAAGTATGGACTATTATACATTGCTGGAAAGCCCTGGATGTCTACTGTCCAACACAATTGGAAGCGCGCCATTTTGAGTTCTGTAGCTCCAAAAAATCCACTTTGAGTGCAGGTAGGTCAGAATCCAACAGCATCAGCAGTCCTTCTTCAACCTCTGAATCTGATTTTTGCTCAAGTCCCTCAATTTCAGCCAGAAAATACCTGAAATCACAGAAAAATACACAAACTCATAGTAAAGTCCAGAAATATGAATTTAACATAAAAACTAATAAAAACATCCCTAAAAGTAAATAGATTCTACTAAAAACATACTAAAAACAATGCCAAAAAGCGTATAAATTATCCGCTCATCACGCTCCAAGAAGGGCCTTAAGTTGATGATCCATTTCCAAGAGAGCAAAGTGGTGTGGGCCTATGAAGCTCATTGATGATATTGTTATCCACTTAAATTTCCCTTGGATTGGAGTTATTCTCTTGGACTCTTGCACGATTGCTTCCACTTCTTTGGTGACAACCTCTTCCTCACCACCCATATCTCTCTCAAACTCAAAAGGGGAAGGTTCCTTAAGATTATTGAGGGGGTTGACCAAGGTGGACAAAAAATTATTGATGATGAAATCCACTTCTTGATCAAACTCCCTTAATTCTTCGTTTACCTCTTCCGGTTTATTATTTTACCTTTCTCCTCTTGCGGCTCTAGCTTTAGCTCTACTCCTTCTACCTTAGACTCCATGTTCTCCTTCTCACTACACTCCTTGGTTGATCTTCCACATCCCTCAAGGGAGATGTCTTGATTGCTTGAGCGTAGCAAGGTTAAGCAGTTCACCGCTTCGGCTATGGTAGCCATAAACTTCCCTTGCTTCTTTCGGAACCCTTCTTGCTCTTAGCCCTCCTGACATGTTCTCCAAGTGGACCCAACTGGATATTTTTTATGAAGGCTTAGGAGAGATGTCAAAGATGAGCTTAGATACCTCTGCAGGCGGTTCATTGCACAAGAAGAAGACACCAGAGGAGACTATTGAGCTGATTGAATTAGTTGTAAGCAACCAATATCTCTACTCATCTAACAGGAATCCTGTGAACTCTGAAACCTCTCAAAAGAGAGGTGTGTTGGAAGTAGAAGCTGTTAATGCTCTTCTTGCTCAGAACAAGCTTATGTCTCAGCAAATAAATCTACTTACTCAACAGATGGGTGGCATGCAAGTCTCAGCTATTAACACCCAAAATCCACCACAAGAAGTCTCCTATGACATGGCAGGTAACTTTATGAAAAATGATAATTATGATTATGCTCAACCTTCTTCTGAACAGGTGAATTACATGGGGAGTAGTCCTAGAAATCCCAACAATGATCCATATTCTAAGACATACAACCAGGGATGGAGGAATCACCCAAATTTTGGATGGAGAGACCAACCTCAGAGACCTCAGAACGTCAACAATAGTTCTCAGGGTGGTTTCCAGCAGAACAATGATTTGGAAGTAATATTGACATGTTTTAGACAGGAAACCAGAGCATCCATCAAGAACCTGGAAATTCAAATGGGTCAATTAGCCACAAAGGTCAATGAAATTGATCAGGGGTGCAAGAAAAAAATAAAAAGTTACAGAGAGTTGCGCTGGAGTGGCGCCAGAATGGAGCCTTTCACACAAACGATCCCACGCGATTGCGTACCTCACGATTTCGCGTCGTTTGTGATTTTCGTCATTCACGCGGTCGCGGTCGCGTCACCGACGTGATCGCGTGACCTGCAAATTCGACGTAAAAGAGCGTTTGGGCAGAGAGTTGAGCCAGCTTGGGGCAAGAAGTGTGCTAAAAGCACAAATTTGGTCACGCGGACGTGTGACTGACGCGTTCGCGTCAGTAGCATATATGGCCATCCACGCGAACGCGTGCCTGACGCTATCGCGTCATTATGAAGAATGCGCGACGTACGCGATCGCGTGCTGCACGCGAACGCGTCGCTTGCGCCGCCCAGTTTTCTTTCTCTCTCTCTCCCAATCCTAATTCTCTCTTATTTTCTTATCCTTTTATTTTTTTTCTTTCATTTTAATATTTGTCTCCTCTATTTTCAGTTCTTATTTGCTTGAGGACAAGCAAACCTTTAAGTTTGGTGTTGACGCTGCGCTTATAGGTTTTCTAGTACAAAAGGGAGGTGAATCATCTTCGCGAAGGAGCACAACCTGAAGAATAAAGCGATCGCTAGGATAATTAAGGTGGTTGAGTTCCTTTTATTTTTTATTCCTCCCTCTTTATCTATGTTATGTTCCGGTTTCCTATTATTTTGCTTTGTTTGTTGCATGATCCTTTATTAGTTAGAATCCTAGGACTAGTTTAGTTTTCTTTTAATTGCTTTAATGACTGAAAAGATGTTTCATGTACCACTCACTGAACTTGAATCTAAAAAGAAAAGAAAAGGAAGTGATGTGTTGCATGAGAAATTGAGTTAATTTTAAGAATAGTCTGATTTACTGAGATGTGGTGGTATTTTTTTTCTGTGATTCTAAATGCATGCGTGAACAGTGCATAATTTTGGTAGTGAAGCTTATGAATGTTAAAATTGTTGGCTCTTGAAAGAATGATGAAAAGGAAAAATGTTATTGATAATCTGAAAAATCATAAAATTGATTCTTGAAGCAAGAAAAAGCAGTGAAAAACACAAAGCTTGCGGGAAAAAAAAGGATCCAAGACTTTGAGCATTAATGGATAGGAGGGCCCTTAGGAATAAAATCCTGGCCTAAGCGGTTAAATCAAGCTGTCCCTAACCATGTGCTTGTGGCGTGAAGGTGTCAAGTGAAAAGCTTGAGACTGAACGGTTAAAGTCGTGATCCAAAGCAAAAAGAGTGTGCTTAAGAACTCTGGGCACCTCTAACTGGGGACTCTAGCAAAGCTGAGTCACAATCTGAAAAGGTTCACCCAGTTATGTGTCTGTGACATTTATGTATCCGGTGGTAATACTGGAAAACAAAATGCTTAGGGTCACAGCCAAGACTCATAAAGTAGCTGTGTTCAAGAATCAACATACTGAACTAGGAGAGTCAATAACACTATCTGAATTCTGAGTTCCTATGGATGCCAATCATTCTGAACTTCAAAGGATAAAGTGAGATGCCAAAACTGTTCAGGATTGCAGTTGTAAACCCCACTATAAGAGAAGACATGGGCTTAATCGAACTTTCATTCTCATGCAAATTCACATCCTAAGCTTATATTAGTTTTGGTTGCTTGAGGACAAGCAACAGTTTAAGTTTGGTGTTGTGATGCGTGAGCATCTTGTCTATCTTTTCCTAGTGAATTTGCATCTAAATTGTTGAATTTAATTAACAATTAATTATATTTTAGCCACTATGGATGCTATTTTGAGTTTTGTACAATACTGTTTATTTTAGGTAGCATTTGGCGGAATTTGATGGAGTTTCTGCAGAGAAAGAGAAGAAGCCAAGGAGATGATCAGTGAATACCGACGCGGACGCATGGCTCACGTGACCGCGCGGAATGGAGGAAATCACAATGACGCGATCGCGTGCCTGACGCGAACGCGTGGACTGGAATCTGCACAAATGACGCGAACGCGTGGACGAAGCGGATGCGTCACATGTGCCATGTGCAGAAAATGCAGAAAAATGCTGGGGGCGATTTCTGGGCTATTTTAACTCAATTTTTAGCCCAGAAAACACATATTAGAAGCTGCAGAATGGACAGAACAAGTGGTCTCCACCCATCAACTGAAGATCTGTTAATTAATTCAAATTTAAATTCAAATCTTAAATTAGGAAAAGATATTATTTTAAGTTTAATTTTAAATATTAGATTTTAAATTTATTAGGATTAGTTATAAAAAGGAATCTGATGCCATCAGATTGGAACTCAGTACATTTTTACCTGAATCCTTATTTTCTCTTTTCCATGAGCAACTAAACCTCCATTGTTAAGGTTAGGAGCTCTGTCTATTTCTATGGATTAATTTTATTGCTTTTACTATTTTAATTTATGTATGGATTTATAATTTAAAAATTGTTTTCGCTCTTTATTTTATGAATCTGGGTGGAACGGAAGTATGACCTTCTTTCTATTTGAGTTCTTGTAAAACTTGGAAAAGCTCTTTACCTGAACAACAGCTTGAAAACTATTTCTCCTAAATTTTAATTATCTGAATTTAATAGGATACGTGACATATAATCTTTTTACCTCTTGGATAATTAGAGTTTTTGTGGCATATAAACTAGAAATTGATTATCACCCTCTAATTGGAATTAATTGACCAAGGAATTGGCAGTTAATGAATTTTAGAGGAGACTAGGAAGGTCTAAGGAATTAGGGTCTAGTCACATACAGTTTGCCATAAATTAAATCATGCATAATTAAATTAGTTAGTAAGAAAATTTAATCCGGAAAAATAGATAACTCTGAAACCTTAACTATTTTCTCCATATTTTCTTCCCAATTTATTTACTTGCCTTTTTTCAATATTTTTTATATTGTTTAATGTCTTTTATATTGCATCTCAATACTATTTTCTATTTGTCTAACTAATTCTATCAAACGCTATTGTTGCTTAATCCATCAATCCTCGTGGGATCGACCCTTACTCACGTAAGGTATTACTTGGTACGACCCGGTGCACTTGCCGGTAAGTAAGTGTGGTTGTAAATTACCGCACCAAGTTTTTGGCGCCGTTGCCGGGGTTTTCTAGCCTTAAGCAGAAAAACAAATTAAAAATCCCAAGTGAATCTTTGGTTAGCTTAAGATAGAAATTGTGTATCAACTAAAGTGTGGGAACATTGGGTAATAAGGGAATGTATTTTAATTTATTTGAATATTGGGAATTTGGGAACCTACTCATGAAAAGAAAAACCAAATTAGAAAATAATGAAGAATCTATGTGCATTGATACGTTATGTTTGCTTTTATGAATTAAAAAAATATAAAAATAAAAAAAAATAAAAAAATAAAAAATAATAAAATAATAACAATTATATATATATATATAAAATAAATAAGGGACAAAAACTACCCCAATGTTAATGTTAATCAATGCACATGTGATAAATTAAAAAGAAAATTTTGGTACATGAGTATGGGAATCATACAAAAGTGGGAATTATAGGTAGCTAGGTATGATTTTAAACTTGTATAAAGTATGTATATGTTAGGTGAGATCTTAGACTAATCAAAGATTCACTTTGTTAGCTCATTTAGCCTTACATATATATATATATATATATATATATATATATATATATATATATATATATATATATATATATATATATATATATATATATATATATACATCCTTACCTTTACCTTAGCCCCATTACAACCTTGAAAAGACCTCATGATGTTTGCATTGGTATATTAACTGTTGTTGATTGGTTAGGAGAAGAACAAAAGTTAGAAAGCATGATTAGAGAAGGATAGAGTGATCACCCTATACACTAGAGATTAGAGCGTACATACATTATCAGTGAGCGTTCAATACTTGAATTTTTATGTTCCCTGCTTTCATGAGCCATCTTCTTGCACTTTTATCCATTTTATTGTATAATGATAGAATTAATGGAATTTGATTTGTAATTGTTTTGAAGAGCTTATTTACTTTTGATCAAGTAAGAAAGAACCATATAGTTGCATTTATTTATATATATAGGTTTGCATTGCATTTCATGAGTTTCTACATGTTCATACTTATTTCCTTATCTCCTTCAATTAAGCATGAGGACATGCTAATGTTTAAGTGTGGGGAGGTTGATAAACCACTATTTTATGGTTTATATTGTGTTTAATTATGTGGTTTTATCATGATCCTTACCCACTTATTCATTAAATTAGCATGCATATTAGATTTCTTTCCAGAATTTATTACATGTTTGAAAACTGCTTTCTAGAGACTTTAATTATTTAATTTTAATTCTCCTTTATTCCATTCGATTGAGTGTTTCAGACTTTACAGGGCATAAATGAGTTGGAGATTGGAAAGGAAGCTAGCAAAAATGGAAGGAACACAAGAATTTGAGGAGATAACCAGCGAGAAGTGACGCGGTCGCATGGCTCACGCGACCGCGCGAAGGAGAGCAAATCGCAGTAACGCGGCCGCATGGCTCACGCGGCCGCGCGGATTGGAAAAGCTCAGGCGATGCGGTAGCGTGGACGACGCAAACGCGTGGCGAGGAAAAGCGCAAGTGACGCGTCCGCATGGATGACGCGATCGCGTGACATGTGCGATCTACATAATCTGCAGAATTCGCTGGGGGCGATTTTGGACCCTATTTCGACCCAGTTCTCGGCCCGGAACAGCAGACTAGAGTGGATTGGAATTTGCACAAATGACGCGAACGCGTGGACGACGCGGACGTGTCACATGCGCCACGTGCAGAAAATGCAGAAAAACGCTGGGGGCGATTTCTGGGCTGTTTTAACTCAATTTTCAGCCCAGAAAAGATAGATTAGAAGCTGCAGAATGGACAGAACAAGTGGTCCCCACCCATCAACTGAAGATCTGTTAATTAATTCAAATCTTAAATTAGGAAAAGATATTATTTTAAGTTTAATTTTAAATATTAGATTTTAAATTTATTAGGATTAGTTATAAAAAGGAATCTGATGCCATCAGATTGGAACTCAGTACATTTTTACCTGAATCCTTATTTTCTCTTTTCCATGAGCAACTAAACCTCCATTGTTAAGGTTAGGAGCTCTGTCTATTTCTATGGATTAATTTTATTGCTTTTACTATTTTAATTTATGTATGGATTTATAATTTAAAAATTATTTTCGCTCTTTATTTTATGAATCTGGGTGGAATGGAAGTATGACCCTCTTTCTATTTGAGTTCTTGTAAAACTTGGAAAAGCTCTTTACCTGAACAACAGCTTGAAAACTATTTCTCCTAAATTTTAATTATTTGAATTTAATAGGATACGTGACATATAATCTTTTTACCTCTTGGATAATTAGATTTTTTGTGGCATATAAACTAGAAATTGATTATCACCCTCTAATTGGAATTAATTGACCAAGGAATTGGCAGTTAATGAATTTTAGAGGAGACTAGGAAGGTCTAAAGAATTAGGGTCTAGTCACATACAGTTTGCCATAAATTAAATCCTACATAATTAAATTAGTTAGTAAGAAAATTTAATCCGGAAAAATAGATAACTCTGAAACTGATGAGCGGATAATTTGTACGCTTTTTGGCATTGTTTTTAGTATGTTTTTAGTAGGATCTAGTTACTTTTAGGGATGTTTTCATTAGTTTTTATGTTAAATTCACATTTCTGGACTTTACTATGAGTTTGTGTATTTTTCTGTGATTTCAGGTATTTTCTGGCTGAAATTGAGGGACTTGAGCAAAAATCAGATTCAGAGGTTGAAGAAGGACTGCTGATGCTGTTGGATTCTGACCTCCCTGCACTCAAAGTGGATTTTCTGGAGCTACAGAACTCAAAATGGCGCGCTTCTAATTGCGTTGGAAAGTAGACATCCAGGGATTTTCAGCAATGTATAATAGTCCATACTTTGGCCGAGTTTAGATGACTTAAAAGGGCGTTGAACGACAAGTCTACGCTGCTGTCTGGAGTTAAACGCCAAAAACAAGTCACAAACCAGAGTTGAACGCCAGAAATACGTTACAACCTGGCGTTCAACTCCAAGAAGGACCTCTACACGTGCAAAACTCAAGCTCAGCCCAAGCACACACCAAGTGGGCCCCGGAAGTGGATTTATGCATCAATTACTTACTTCTGTAAACCCTAGTAGCTAGTTTATTATAAATAGAACTTTTTACTATTGTATTGGACATCCTGAGTTTTATCTTTGGATCATAGTAGTCTTGGTTACTCCGGTTCCCCTCTGGGACCGAGACCAATGAACTCTATTATCACTTATGTATTTTCAACGGTAGAGTTTCTACACTCCATAGATTAAGGTGTGGAGCTCTGCTGTTCCTCAAAGATTAATACAAAGTACTACTGTTTTCTATTCAATTCATCTTATTTCGCTTCTAAGATATTCATTCGCACTTCAATCTGAATGTGATGAACGTGACAATCATCATCATTCCCTATGAACGTGTGCCTGACAACCACTTCCGTTCTACCTTAGATTGAATGAGTGTCTCTTAGATCTCTTAATCAGAATCTTCGTGGTGTAAGCTAGATTGATGGCGGCATTCAAGAGAATCCGGAAAGTCTAAACCTTGTCTGTGGTATTCCGAGTAGGATTCAATGATTGAATGACTGTGACGAGCTTCAAACTCGCGAGTGCTGGGCGTAGTGATAGAGGCAAAAGGAGGGTGAATCCTATTCCAACATGATCGGGAACCTCAGATGATTAGCCGTGCCGTGACAGGGCATCTTGGACCATTTTCATAAGAGGAGGGGATGTAGCCACTGACAACGGTGATGCCCTTGCATAAAGCCAGCCATAGAAAGGAGTAAGACTGATTGGATGAAGACAGCAGGAAAGAAGAGGTTCAGAGGAACGATTGCATCTCCATATGCTTATCTGAAATTCTCACCAATGATTTACATAAGTATTTCTATCCTTATTTTAGTATTAATTTCGAAAACCCCATTACTATTTTATATCTGCCTGACTGAGATTTACAAGGTGACCATAGCTTGCTTCATACCAACAATCTCCGTGGGATTCGACCCTTACTCACGTAAGGTATTACTTGGACGACCCAGTGCACTTGCTGGTTAGTTATGCGAAGTTGTGAAGATATGTTTAGACCATGGTTCTGTGCATCCGTTTTTGGTGCCATCGCCAGGGAATCAATTTCAAAAAATAATTCACAAACTGAGTAACAATTTCGCATACCAAGTTTTTGGCGCCGTTGCCGGGGATTTTTCGAGTTTGGACAACTGACGGTTCATCTTGTTGCTCTGATTATGTAATTTTATTTTTGTTTTATTTTCAAAATTTTTCAAAAATATCTTTCAAAAATTCTCTCCTTTGTTTTCGAAAAATTTTCAAAAAAAAATGTTTTCAAAAATATATTTTTATTCAAAATTTTTAAGAATGAATTCTAGTGTTTCATGAAGCATGTGAAGCCTGGCTGGCTGTAAAGCCATGTCTAAATTCATTTGGACTGAGGCTTCCAATTTGTTATCAAGAGCAAGCTAGTTGGTGCTAATCCACCTACTGCTGTTCATGATCTACCTGTTACATGCTAAAGCTTGGCTGGCTATTATGCCATGCCTGACCCTTTGATTGGAGCTTTAGACTGAAGAGCATAAGATTCCTGGAATTCATATTAAAAATTTTAGAATCCTTATTTTTCTTTTTCAAAATGATTTTTGAAAAAAATTAAAATAAAATACAAAAAAAAATCATAAAAATCAAAAATATTTTGTGTTTCTTGTTTGAGTCTTGAGTCATGTTATAAGTTTGGTGTCAATTGCATGTTCATCTTGCATTTTTTTTCGAAAATTTTCATGCATTCATAGTGTTCTTCATGATCTTCAAGTTGTTCTTGGTAAGTCTTCTTGTTTGATCTTTGCATTTGCATGGTTTGTGTCTTTTCTTGTTTTTCATATGCATTCTTGGATTCTTAGTGTCTAAGCATTAAAGAATTCTAAGTTTGGTGTCTTGCATATTTTCTTTGCATTAAAAATTTTTCAAAAATATGTTCTTGGTGTTCATCTTGACATTCAAAGTGTTCTTGGTGTTCATCTTGACATTCATAGTGTTCTTGCATGCATTCCTTGTTTTGATCCAAAAAGAAAAGAGAAAAACGTGAAAATGATGTTTTAAATTTTTTTCTCTCATCATTCAAAATTCAAAAATCAAAAAAAAATATTTTCCCCTTTTTCTCTCATCAAATTCGAAAATTGAGTTGACTTTTTCAAAAATTTTTAAAAATCAAGTTGTTTCTTATGAGTCAAATCAAATTTTCAATTTGAAAATCTTATCTTTTTCAAAATCTTTTTCAAAAATCAAATCTTTTTCAAATCTCTTAGTTAGTTTCGAAAATTCCAAAAATATTTTTCAAAAATATTTTTCTTATCTTTATCACATAATTTTCGAAAATAACATCATCAATCAACGTTTTGATTCAAAAATTTCAAGTTTGTTACTTGCTTGTTAAGAAAGATTCAAACTTTAAGTTTTAGAATCATATCTTGTGATTTCATGTGAATCAAGTCATTAATTGTGATTTTAAAAATCAAATCTTTTTCAAAACTAATTTCAATCATATCTTTTCAAAAATATCTTCTTATCTTATCTTTTTCAAAAATTTGATTTCAAAATATCTTCCCTAACTTCTTATCTTCTTATCTTTTCAAAATTGATTTTCAAAGTTGTTTCAACTAACTAACTAACTTTTTGTTTGTTTCTTATCTTTTTCAAAACCACCTAACTAACTCTCTCTCTCCAATTTTCGAAAATATCTCCCTCTTTTTCAAAAATTTCTTTTTTTTTATTAACTAAATATTTTAATTTTAATTTTCAAAAATTACTAACTTTTTTTCAAAAACTATTTTCAAAAATCACTAACTCTTTTTCAAAAATAATTTTCGAAAATCCTCTCCTTCTATCATCTTACTCTATTTATTCATTCATCTACTAACATCTCTTCCTCACATCATTCACCAAATTCGAACCCCCTCTTCTATCTGTGTTCGAATTTTTCCTTCTTCTCTTCTTCTACTAACAATAAGGAACCTCTTTACTGTGACATAGAGGATTCCTCTTCTTTTCTTTTTCTCTTCTTTTTCTCTTCTTTTTCTTATGAGCAGGGACAAAGAAAAAGGCATTCTTGTTGAAGCTGATCCAGAACCTAAAAGGACTCTGAAGAGAAAACTAAGAGAAGCTAAATTACAACAATCCAGAGACAACCTTATTGAAAATTTCGAACAAGTAAAGGAGATGGCAGCCGAACCCAACAACAATAATGCAAGGAGGATGCTTGGTGACTTTACTGCACCTAATTCCAATTTACACGGAAGAAGCATCTCCATTCCTGCCATTGGAGCAAACAACTTTGAGCTAAAACCTCAGCTAGTTTCTCTGATGCAGCAGAACTGCAAGTTTCATGGACTTCCATCTGAAGATCCTTTTCAGTTCTTAACTGAATTCTTGCAGATCTGTGATACTGTTAAGACTAATGGAGTAGATCCTGAAGTCTACAGGCTCATGCTTTTCCATTTTGCTGTAAGAGACATAGCTAGAATATGGTTGGACTCTCAACCCAAAGACAGCCTGAACTCTTGGGATAAGTTGGTCATGGCTTTCTTAGCCAAGTTCTTTCCTCCTCAAAAGATGAGAAAGCTTAGAGTGGATGTTTAGACCTTCAAACAGAAAGAAGGAAAATCCCTCTATGAAGCTTGGGAAAGATACAAGCAGCTGACCAAAAAGTGTCCTTCTGACATGCTTTCAGAATGGACCATCCTAAATATATTCTATGATGGTTTATCTGAGCTATCAAAGATGTCATTGGATACTTCTGCAGGTGGATCCATTCACCTAAAGAAAATGCCTGCAGAAGCTCAAGAACTAATTGACATGGTTGCTAATAACCAGTTCATGTACACTTCTGAGAGGAATCCTGTGAATAATGGGACGCCTATGAAGAAGGGAGTTCTTGAAATTGATACTCTGAATGCCATATTGGCTCAGAACAAAATATTGACTCAGCAAGTCAATATGATTTCTCAGAGTCTGAATGGAATGCAAGCTGCATCTAACAGTACTCAAGAGGCTTCTTATGAAGAAGAAGCTTATGATCCTGAGAACCCTGCAATAGCAGAGGTAAATTACATGGGTGAACCATACGGAAACACCTATAATCCATCATGGAGAAATCATCCAAATCTCTCATGGAAGGATCAAAGGCCTCAACAAGGCTTTAATAATGGTGGAAGAAACAGGTTTAACAATAATAAACCTTTTCCATCATCCACTCAGCAACAGACAGAGAACTCTGAACAAAATACCTCTAATTTAGCAAACTTAGTCTCTGATCTATCAAAGGCCACTGTGAGTTTCATGAATGAAACAAGGTCTTCCATTAGAAATTTGGAAGCACAAGTGGGCCAGCTGAGTAAAAGGATCACTGAAATCCCTCCTAGTACTCTCCCAAGCAATACAGAAGAGAATCCAAAAGGAGAATGCAAGGCCATTGACATAAGCACCATGGCCGAACCTGTAAGGGAAGGAGAGGACGTGAATCCCAAGGAGAAAGACCTCCTGGGACGTCCAGTGATCAATAAGGAGCTTCCCTCTGAGGAACCAAAGGACTCTGAGGCTCATCTAGAAACCATAGAGATTCTATTGAACCTCCTTATGCCATTCATGAGCTCTGATGAGTATTCTTCTTCTGAAGAGAATGAGGATGTTACTGAAGAGCAAGCTGCCAAGTTCCTTGGTGCAATCATGAAGCTGAATGCCAAATTATTTGGCATTGAAACTTGGGAAGATGAACCTCCCTTGTTCACCAATGAACTAAGTGATCTGGATCAACTGACATTGCCTCAGAAGAGACAGGATCCTGGAAAGTTCATAATACCCTGTACTATAGGCACCATGATCTTTAAGGCTCTGTGTGACCTTGGTTCAGGGATAAACCTCATGCCCCTCTCTGTAATAGAGAAACTGGGAATCTATGGGGTACAAGCTGCTAAAATCTCATTAGAGATGGCAGACAATTCAAGAAAACAGGCTTATGGACAAGTAGAGGACGTGTTAGTAAAGGTTGAAGGCCTTTACATCCCTGCTGATTTCATAGTCCTGGATACTGGAAAGGAAGAGGATGAATCCATCATCCTAGGAAGACCTTTCCTAGCCACAGCAAGAGCTGTGATTGATGTGGATAGAGGAGAATTGATCCTTCAATTAAATGAGGACAACCTTGTGTTTACAACTCAAGGATCTCTCTCTGCATCCATGGAGAGGAAGCATAAAAAGCTTCTCTCAAAGTAGAGTCAAACAAAGCCCCCACAGTCAAACTCTAAGTTTGGTGTTAGGAGGCCACAACCAAACTCTAAGTTTGGTGTCAAACCCCCATATCCAAACTCTAAGTTTGGTGTTGGGAGGTCTCAACAGAACTCTGCACATCTGTGAGGCTCCATGAGAGCCCACTGTCAAGCTATTGACATTAAAGAAACGCTTGTTGGGAGGCAACCCAATGTTTAATTATCTAATGTTATTTTTGTTTTTCATGTTTTATTAGGTTCATGATCATGTGGAGTCACAAAATAAATATAAAAATTGAAAACGGAATCAAAAACAGCAGAAGAAAAATCACACCCTGGAGGAAGACCTTACTGGCATTTAAACGCCAGTAAGAAGCATGTTTTGGGCGTTCAACGCCAGAACAGAGCATGGTTCTGGTGCTGAACGCCAGAAATGGGCAGCATCTGGGCGTTTGAACGCCAGAAATGCACCCTGGAGGAGAGCTGGCGCTGAACGTCCAGAACAAGCATGGTTCTGGCGTTCAACACCAGAAATAGGCTACAAATGGGCGTTCAATGCCCAGAACAAGCACCAACCTGGCACTGAACGCCCAGAGTTGTGTGCAAGGGCATTTTACATGCCTAATTTGGTGCAAGATTGTAAATCCTTGAACACCTCAGGATCTGTGGACCCCACAAGATCCCCACCTACCTCCACTCACTTCTTCTCACCCCTCTTTCACACAATCCCATAAACACACTTCCCCAAAACCCTTCACCAATCACCTCAATCTCTCTTTCCCATCACCTCTTCACCACTCACATCCATCCACTCTTCCCCATAAACCTACCTCATAAACTCCACCTACCTTCAAAATTCAAAATCAATTTCCCACCCAAACCCACCCTAAATGGCCGAACCTTCACCCCCCCTCCCATCCCTATATATAACCCTCCATTCTTCCTCATTTTCACACAACACAACCCTCTCTTCTCTTCTTGGCCGAAACACAACCCCTTCTCCCTCTCCTCCACTTCTTCTTCTTCTTCATCTATTCTTTCTTCTCTTGCTCGAGGGCGAGCAAAATTCTAAGTTTGGTGTGGTAAAAGCATAAGCTTTTTGTTTTTCCATTACCATTGATGGCACCTAAGACCAGAGAATCCTCTAGAAAAGGGAAAGGAAAGACAAAAGCTTCCACCTCCGAGTCATGGGAGATGGAAAGGTTCATCTCCAAAGCCCACCAAGACCACTTCTATGATGTTGTGGCCAAGAAGAAGGTGATCCCCGAGGTCCCTTTCAAACTCAAAAGAAATGAGTATCCGAAGATCCGACATGAAATTCAAAGAAGAGGTCGGGAAGTTCTAACAAACCCCATCCAACAAGTCGGCATCCTAATGATTCAAGAGTTCTATGATAATGCATGGATCACTAGGAACCATGATCAAAGTAAGAACCCGAACCCAAAGAATTATCTCACCATGGTTCGGGGGAAATACTTAGATTTTAGTCCGGAAAATGTGAGGTTGGCATTCAACTTGTCAAACATGGAAGAGAACGCACGCCCCTACACAAGGAAAGTCAACTTTGATCAAAGGTTGGACCAAGTCCTCATGGACATATGTGTAGAAGCTCAATGGAAGATTGACTCAAAAGGCAAACCGGTTCAACTAAGAAGACTGGACCTTAAGCCTGTAGCTAGAGGATGGTTAGAGTTCATTCAATGCTCAATCATTCCCACTAGCAACCGGTCTGCAGTTACTATAGACCGGGCCATCATGATCCATAACATCATGATTGGAGAAGAGGTGGAAGTTCATGAGATTATACCTCAAGAACTCTACAAAGTGGCTGACAAGTCCTCCACTATGGCAAGGTTAGCCTTTCCTCACCTCATTTGCCACCTATGCAATTCGGCTGGGATTGACATAGAGGGAGATATCCTCATTAAAGAGGACAAGCCCATCACTAAGAAAAAGATGGAGCAAGCAAGAGAGCCCATTCATGGAGCTCAAGAGGCGCATGAAGCTCATCACCATGAGATCTCGGAGATGCCTCAAATGCATTTTCCTCCACAAAACTATTGGGAGCAAATCAACACCTCCCTAGGAGAACTAAGCTCCAACATGGGACAATTAAGGGTGGAACATCAAGAGCACTCCATCATCCTTCATGAAATTAGAGAAGATCAAAAAGCAATGAGGAAAAAGCAACAAAGACAAGGAAGAGAAATAGAAGAGCTCAAGGACATCATTGGTTCCTCAAGAAGGAAACGCCACCATCACTAAGGTGGATTCATTCGTTGTTCCTATTTCTTCAGTTTTTCGTTTTCTATGTTATGTGCTTATCTATGTTTGTGTATTATTGCATGATCATTAGTAGTTAGTAACTATGTCTTAAAGTTATGAATGTCCTATGAATCCATCACCTCTCTTAAATGAAAAATGTTTTAATTCAAAAGAACAAGAAGTACATGAGTTTTGAATTTATCCTTGAACTTAGCTTAATTATATTGATGTGGTGACAATGCTTCTTGTTTTCTGAATGAATGCCTGAACAGTGCATATGTCTTTTGAAGTTGTTGTTTAAGAATGTTAAATATGTTGGCTCTTGAAAGAATGATGACAAGGAGACATGTTATTTGATAATCTGAAAAATCATAAAAATGATTCTTGAAGCAAGAAAAAGCAGCAAAGAACAAAGCTTGCAAAAAAAAAAAATAGGCGAAAAAAAATTAGAAAGAAAAAGAAAAAGCAAGCAGAAAAAGCCAAAGCTCTTAAAACCAAGAGGCAAGAGCAAAAAGCCAATAACCCTTAAAACCAAAAGGCAAGGGCAAATAAAAAGAATCCCAAGGCTTTGAGCATCAGTGGATAGGAGGGCCTAAAGGAATAAAATCCTGGTCTAAGCGGCTAAACCAAGCTGTCCCTAACCATGTGCTTGTGGCGTGTAGGTGTCAAGTGAAAACTTGAGACTGAGCGGTTAAAGTCAAGGTCCAAAGCAAAAGAAGAGTGTGCTTAAGAACCCTGGACACCTCTAATTGGGGACTTTAGCAAAGCTGAGTCATAATCTGAAAAGGTTCACCTAATTATGTGTCTGTGGCATTTATGTATCCGGTGGTAATACTGGAAAACAAAGTGCTTAGGGCCACGGCCAAGACTCATAAAACAAGTTGTGTTCAAGAATCATCATACTGAACTAGGAGAATCAATAACACTATCTGAACTCTGAGTTCCTATAGAAGCCAATCATTCTGAACCTCAATGGATAAAGTGAGATGCCAAAACTATTCAAGAGGCAAAAAGCTACAAGTCCCGCTCATATGATTGAAGCCATGCTTCATTGATAGTTTGGAATTTATAGTATATTCTCTTCTTTTTATCCTATTTGATTTTCAGTTGCTTGGGGACAAGCAACAATTTAAGTTTGGTGTTGTGATGAGCGGATAATTTGTACGCTTTTTGGCATTGTTTTTAGTATGTTTTTAGTAGGATCTAGTTACTTTTAGGGATGTTTTCATTAGTTTTTATGTTAAATTCACATTTCTGGACTTTAATATGAGTTTGTGTGTTTTTCTATGATTTCAGGTATTTTCTGGCTGAAATTGAGGGACTTGAGCAAAAATCAGATTCAGAGGTTGAAGAAGGACTGCTGATGTTGTTGGATTCTGACCTCCCTGCACTCAAAGTGGATTTTCTGGAGCTACAAAACTCAAAATGGCGCGCTTCCAACTGCGTTGGAAATTAGACATCCAGGGCTTTCCAGCAATGTTTAATAGTCCATACTTTGGCCGAGTTTAGATGACGTAAAAGGGCGTTGAATGCCAAGTCTACGCTGCTGTCTGGAGTTAAACGCCAGAAACAAGTCACAAACCAGAGTTGAACGCCAGAAATACGTTACAACCTGGCGTTCAACTCCAAGAAGGACCTCTACACGTGCAAAACTCAAGCTCAGCCCAAGCACACACCAAGTGGGCCCCGGAAGTGGATTTATGCATCAATTACTTACTTTTGTAAACCCTAGTAGCTAGTTTATTATAAATAGAACTTTTTGCTATTGTATTGGACATCCTGAGTTTTATCTTTGGATCATAGTAGTCTTGGTTACTCCAGTTCCCCTCTGGGACTGAGACCAATGAACTCCATTATCACTTATATATTTTCAACGGTAGAGTTTCTACACTCCATAGATTAAGGTGTGGAGCTCTGCTGTTCCTCAAAGATTAATACAAAGTACTACTGTTTTCTATTCAATTCATCTTATTTCGCTTCTAAGATATTCATTCGTACTTCAACCTGAATGTGATGAACGTGACAATCATCATCATTCCCTATGAACGTGTGCCTGACAACCACTTCCGTTCTACCTTAAATTGAATAAGTGTCTCTTAGATCTCTTAATCAGAATCTTCGTGGTGTAAGCTAGATTGATGGCGGCATTCAAGAGAATCCGGAAAGTCTAAACCTTGTCTGTGGTATTCTGAGTAGGATTCAATGATTGAATGACTGTGACGAGCTTCAAACTCGCGAGTGCTGGACGTAGTGACAGACGCAAAAGGAGGGTGAATCCTATTCCAGCATGATCGGGAACCTCAGATGATTAGCCGTGCCGTGACAGGGCATCTTGGACCATTTTCACAAGAGGAGGGGATGTAGCCACTGACAACGGTGATGCCCTTGCATAAAGCCAGCCATAGAAAGGAGTAAGACTGATTGGATGAAGACAGCAGGAAAGCAGAGGTTCAGAGGAACGATTGCATCTCCATACGCTTATCTGAAATTCTCACCAATGATTTACATAAGTATTTCTATCCTTATTTTAGTATTAATTTCGAAAACCCCATTACTATTTTATATCTTCCTGACTGAGATTTACAAGGTGACCATAGCTTGCTTCATACCAACAATCTTCGTGGGATTCGACCCTTACTCACGTAAGGTATTACTTGGACGACCCAGTGCACTTGCTGGTTACTTATGCGAAGTTGTGAAGATATGTTTAGACCATGGTTCTGTGCATCCGTTTTTGGTGCCATCGCCAGGGAATCAATTTCAAACAATAATTCACAAACTGAGTAACAATTTCGCATACCAAAAACCTTAACTATTTTCTCCATATTTTCTTCCCAATTTATTTACTTTCCTTTTTTCAATATTTTTGATATTGTTTAATGTCTTTTATATTGCATCTCAACACTATTTTCTGTCTGTCTAACTAATCCTATCAAACGCTATTGTTGCTTAATCCATCAATCCTCGTGGGATCGACCCTTACTCATGTAAGGTATTACTTGGTACGACCCGGTGCACTTGCCGGTTAGTAAGTGTGGTTGTAAAATATTGAACCAATGGTTTCCACAGATCCCATTATGAACCTCCTCTAATACTTCAGTGGTCCTTGAGGTCGGCACGCACTTCAGCAATGGCGTTGATATTCCTCTTTTATAGAGGATATTTTTCACCAGAGTATAGTATTGTGCTTCCCTCCGGATTTTCTTGGTCTCTTTTTCCTCTTTGGGGAGGATGTCGAATTTTAGGTATTCGACCAAGGGATTCATCCATCCGAGGTTCAGACCGATTATTTCAAGGACATCTTGTTTGTCCTCTGCTTTCACCACAGAGGGCTCTTGGAGAGTTTCCTGGATCAGGCTTCTATTATTCCCCCCCTGGTTTAGTACTTGCTAACTTGGAGAGGGCATTTGCTCTGCTATTAAGATCCTGAGTTATATACCTGATCTCGGTCTCTGCAAAGCGCCCGAGGTGTTCCAAAGTTTTTTCTAAGTATTTTTCATATTTGGGTCTTTGGCCTGATACTCTCCATTTATCTGGGAGGTCACCACTTGAGAGTCACTGAATATCATCACTTTTGTTGCGCCGACTTCTTCTGCCAGCTTCAATCCTGCAATCAGGGCTTCATATTCTGCCTGATTATTTGAAGCTGGGAATTCAAATTTGAGGGAGACCTCTATTTGGGTTCCCTTTTCATTAACCAGTATTATGCCTGCACCGCTTCCGGTCTTGTTTGAGGATCCATCTACGTATAGTTCCCACATAGTTGGCTTTTCCTCTTGGTCTCCCGCGTATTCTGCTATGAAGTCGGTGAGGCATTGGGCTTTGATTGCTATCCGAGTTTCGTACTTTAAGTCGAATTTGGAGAGCTCTATCGCCCACTGAACCATTCTACCTGCAACATCCGTCTTTTGGAGGATTTGCTTCATAGGTTGGTTTGTTCGAACTCTTATCTTGTGGGCTTGGAAATAAGGCCGTAACCTCCGTGAGGCTATTATTAAGGAGTAGGCAAACTTCTCTAGTTTGTGATACCTTAGTTCGAGGCCCTGTAGAACTTTGCTGGTGAAGTACACTGGATGCTGTCCGACCTCGTCCTCTCTTATCAGGGCTGATGCGACAGCTTTGTCCGCTGCAGACAAATATAGGACAAGGTCTTCCTCAACTAGAGGTCGGGTTAAGATTGGATGTTGGCTCAAGAACCTTTTGAACTCCTGGAACGCTTCTTTGCATTCTGGAGTCCATTCGAACTGACATCCCTTCCTTAGTAGAGAGAACAATGGAAGGGATTCTAATGCTGACCCTACCAAGAACCTGGAGAGGGCTGCAAGTCGGCCATTCAGTTGTTGAACCTCTCTTAAGCAAGTCAGGCTTTTCATTTCTAGGATGGCTTGGCACTTGTCGGGATTTGCTTCGATCCCTCTTTGGGTAAGCATAAATCCTAGAAATTTTCCGGCCTCCACCGCGAAGGCACATTTTGCGGGATTTAGCCTCATCCCATGCGACCTTATGGTGTTGAAAACTTGCGAAAGGTCTGTTAAGAGGTCGGTTTCTTCCCAGGTTTTCACCAGCATGTCGTCTACGTAGACTTCTATTAAGTCCCCGAGGTGGGGGGCAAACACCTTGGTCATCAGCCTTTGGTATATGGCCCCTGCGTTTTTTAATCCAAAAGGCATGACCACGTAGCAGTAGTTTGCTCTAGGCGTGATGAATGATGTTTTCTCTTGGTCCGGCTTGTACATCGGGATTTGGTTGTATCCCGAGTAAGCATCCATGAACGACAAGTATTGATATCCCGAGCTAGAGTCTACTAGAGCATCAATGTTGGGGAGTGGATAAGGGTCTTTAGGACATGCCTTATTCAGGTCGGTGTAGTCAACGCAAATCCTTCACTTGCCGTTTTGTTTCTTGACTAGCACTACATTCACTAGCCATGTTGGATATTTAACTTCTCTGATGAAGCCGGCTTCTAGGAGTGCTTTTAACTACTCCTCCACTACTTGGGCTCGTTCCAGACCGAGCTTATGTCTTCGCTGCTGCACAGGTCATGCCCCCGGGTACACCGAGAGTTTGTGAGACATGAGCTCGGGGTCTATCCCTGGCATGTCGGAAGCTTTCCAGGCGAAGAGGTCGGAATTGTCTCTTAAGAGCTTGGTCAACCTTTGCTTTAAGACTCCCTCTAGGTTGGCCCCTATGTTGGTATTTTTTTCTTCCTCTATGCCGACCTGTATTTCCTCAGTTTTTCCTCCTAGCTGTGGTTGCAGCTCTTCTTTGGCTCTTGCGCCACCGAGCTCTATGGTGTGGACTTCTTTGCCTTTTCCCCTCAAGTCCAAGCTTTCATTGTAGCATTTTCTTGCCAATTTCTGATCTCCCCGTACCGTTGCTATCCCCGCAGGTGTCGGAAATTTCATGCAAAGATACCACTGCTCCGAGTCGATTTAGGGTAGCTTTGCCAATCAAGGCATTGTATGCTAACCCCACGTCGATGACTATAAAGTCTATGCTCAGAGTTTTGGATTTTTTCCCCTTTCCGAAGGTCGTGTGGAGGGGCAGAAATCCTAGTGGTTTTATTGGCGTGTCGCCTAATTCGTATAAGGTATCGGGGTAGGCTCTTAACTCCTTTTCATCCAACCCTAGTTTGTCAAACGCGGGCTTGAAAAGGATATCTGCTGAACTCCCTTGGTCCACTAGAGTTCTGTGGGGATGGGCATTGGCTAGGATCATGGTTATTACCACTGGATCATCATGTTCATGGATTATTCCTTGCCCATCTTCCTTTGTAAATGAGATAGTAGGAAGATCGGGAGCTTCACTCCCGACCTGATAAACTCGCTTGAGGTGTCTCTTGCGAGAGGACTTGGTGAGTCCTCCTCCCGCAAATCTTCCCGATATCATATGTATGTGTCTCTCGGGGGTTTGAGGTGGAGGGTCTTTTCTGTCCCCATCCTCTCGCTTTCTCTTTCCATGATTGTCCGACCGTTCCATGAGATATCTATCAAGCCGACCTTCTCTGGCCAGCTTTTCTATCACATTTTTGAGGTCGTAGCAATCATTTGTTGAATGACCATAGATCTTATGGTACTCACAGTATTCGCTGCGACTTCCTCCCTTTTTATTTTTAATGGGCCTGGGAGGTGGCAGTCTTTCAGTGTTGCATATTTCTCTGTATACGTCCACTATGGAAACCTTTAGAGGAGTATAAGAGTGATATTTCTTTGGTCTATCGAGACCGACCTCTTCTTTTTTCTTGGGCTCCCTCTCCCTCTCTTTTATTGGGGGAGGGTGCCCAGGTCGCCAACTCGACTCTCGTAATCTGGCGTTCTCCTCCATATTGATGTACTTTTCAGCTCTCTCTTGTACATCGCTTAAGGAGGTGGGGTGCCTTTTTGATATGGACTGCGAGAAGGGGCCTTCTCTAAGCCCATTTACTAACCCTATAATGACTGCCTCAGTGGGCAGGTCTTGAATCTCCAGGCATGCTTTGTTGAACCTTTCCATGTAGTCCCGTAGAGGTTCTCCGACTTCTTGCTTTATTCCCAGGAGGCTCGGGGAATGCTTTACTTTATCCTTCTGGATGGAGAACCTCATCAAGAACTTTCTCGAGAGGTCCTCAAAGCTGGTAACCGACCTTGGAGGGAGGCTGTCAAACCACTTCATCGCCGCTTTCGATAGGGTGGTCGGGAAAGCTTTGCAGCGAGTTGCATCAGAAGCATCAGCCAGATACATCCGACTTTTGAAATTGCTTAAATGATGCTTCGGATCCGTGGTTCCGTCATAGAGGTTCATGTCAGGACTTTTAAAGTTTCTTGGAACTTTTTCCCTCATTATGTCCTCAGAGAATGGATCCTCTCCCCCCAGGGGCGATTCCTCTCGGTCGTTACGGGAGTTCCGACTTCTAAGGGAAGATTCTAGCCTAAAGAGTTTTTCCTCTAACTCTTTTCGTCGCTCTATTTCTTCTCTGAGATTTCGGTCCGTCTCTCGTTGTCGCTCTAACTCCTGTTCCAGTTGTTCCAGACGACCTTGGTGGCCATGGACCAACCCCATTAGCTCGGCGGCATGGGGTGGTCCTTCTTTCCCTGATTCGCGTCCCTCTGAGGAGTTTACCTTCGGGTTTTTCAACCCGGAGGTGCCTTCTCTTTGTTGGTCGTTGGTTCCCTGATGAAGAGTTAGGTCCGCGTCGTTGTTTCCGGTGTCTAGGTTTTCTTGTTCGGAATCAGACGCTGTATGACCATCTTCGGGTGAATTGTCCGCCATCACTGGTTGATCTCTCGGGTCCCCGGCAACGGCGCCAATGTTACGATGGGTGACCAGAGATTACTGGGCTGGACTTGCTGGGTTGGCCCAATCGCCAAAAAGGGAAAGCCTTCGAAGAGAATCACGTCCTCGGGCCTCCGTCCGACTTGTGAGTATGAATGAGCGGGGGGTGGTACCTGCAAAGACACTCCGATGCCTAAGTTAGCAAGGGAATAAGCAGGTCTAGAGAGTATTGGGCTTAGTGATACCTGAGGGATGTCAGGGTATTTATAGTGGTGAACCCATAACCACCGTTGGAGTAGTTCCACCATTTAAGGAGGAATAACCATCCCTTTTATCTTAGGGAAGTTGGGATATGGCTCCTGGAAATGGGTAGAGAGATTTTAGGGGCAGTTACTCATTTGAATAAGTGTTTATCTGCCAGCTAATCTTCGTTCCCGACTTCTTTAGAGCAGGTCGTGGCAAGCACCGACTTAGTAGGTTAGAGGTCGGCGTAAGGTGAGGTTCAATCCTTTAGATTGGGCCTTTCGTTTGGTCCTGGGCCGTAGCGTTGGGTCAAGGTATGAATAATATGTTAAGGTAAAAAGAACCTTATTATACTTTTAAAAAATAGTTTTAATTAAAAGATTTAGCTATTTTGTATTTTAAAAATATTTTTTTAAAATATAATATATTTTTTAAAATTTTAAATATATTTAATACATTAAAAATAAAAAATATCTTTTTAGTAATTTTTAGTAACAGTTTTTATAAAATTATATTAAAACTTTTATTTTTGATGATATCATTCCATACATAATCACACATTACTTTTTTATATATTTTTTAAAAAATATATATTAACAAAATCCTTACTTAAATCATAAAAAGTTTATTACGGATGTAACACTTATAAATATTCTAAACTAGTAGAGACCAAAAGTAGTAAACCAATACAATAGTAAGTTGCATAATTAAAGTTAAGGTTTTTAGTAGTTTAAAAAAATTAAAAAAATAAAAATAATTTTATATTTAGATATTTTATATAAAAATATTTTTTATTTAATAATTATATTTGAATACGATAAATATATTATTTAAAAATAAATAATTCTTTAAAAAAAATAAATTATAAATTAAAAAAAATTAATACTTTTATTTTTATTACTAAAATTTTGTTAAATACACTAAAAAAATCTTTTTGATAAATTTTTTTTAACAATTTAATGATATCAAAAAAATAGTTGAGAGCAACGCATCAAAGTAACAGGTTGGGGCGAATTCATTCATCGATTCAACAATCTCGCGCTAAATAATTTTAACAGCCACTGAGTCGCAAATCTAATGTAATGCAATAAGCATAAGCAAAAGATTGACTAGACTAACCCAAGTTGATACAGATAGATAAAAATTTGTGTCTCTTAATTATTTCTTTTGGGTTTGATACTCATTAAAAAATAAAAATAAAATTTGCTTACTTAAAAAGTCGTCTACTTTATGTGTCTCTGCACTACTCGAAAAATTAGTTATTAAATTTCCAGTAGGATGGATACCATGGTGCAAACCAAAAGATTGACGAGCATTTACTACATTACTACTCTACAACTGGCTGGTTCCTCCAGCATTAATTATAACGTAAAAGAGAGCGCAAGTGGACAAAATAGCGTCTAGATTTTGTGCCTAGTTATGGATAAAATCAAGTAAAGAGTGGCCACGTCCGACACCAAGACAACACTGAATATTCATCGTCATCCAATACGGTAAGGAAACGACACCGTTTCAATATCCAATACTGTTTGCTGTCACTCTCACTCTCTTCGGAGTCTCATCCTCTTCGTCCGTGCCTCTGGCTCACTCTACTACCCAAAGCTAAAATCTATTGTCCCAATTCGTTTTCCCAATTATTCACTTCAATTCAATTCCAGCTATGGCCGCCCCGCCTTTATACTTCCACGCTACCCTGTGTGCTTCCCCGTCCCCTTCTTCTGGCCGTTCTTCTACCCTCTCTCTACTTTCCAGACCTCACTTCAACAGTTCCTCAACAAAGCTCAAAACTTTCTTCCCTCTCAAGCATGCTGCAAATGCCACCTCTACCACCCGCGGCGGTTCCCTCTCCGTTCGCATGACTTGGGATGGACCACTATCTTCCGTCAAATTGATCATCCAGGGCAAAAATCTAGAGGTATATCTATGCTGAGTTCCTAGGTGTACTTAATAAAATAAAATGAAAAAAAAAAAGAAGAAAAAATGAATTGTCTATGAACTGTTTGTTGTTTTGCTCAGCTCACTGATGCGGTGAAGCAGCACGTGGAGGAGAAGTTGGGGAAGGCCGTTCAGAAGCACAGTCACTTAGTTAGGGAAGTTGATGTTAGGCTATCCATTCGAGGAGGAGGAGAATTTGGGAGAGGACCCAGGACTCGTAGATGTGAGGTAACATCACCCAATAATTTCATTCTTTGTAATATTGGATGTGAATTATTTAAAATATAATTATGATTTACAACAAAACCACATGTCTGAAGCCACTTAATAGGGCAAGGCTTGCTTTGGTAATATGGATTTGCAACATTATGCATAGTGTAGTGGTAGAAATAGAATATTTTAACTTTGGAATCATCACATGTTGTGGTGATGATGTGCTGGGTACACAATAAGTAAAAGAAAAATAAAAAATCAGTCACTTGAAGATCTCTCTTGTGCATATAAGCATGTGTTTTCAGTTCAATTCATTGATTCATGTTTCCATTATTCTTTGGTTTCCAATCGATTAGGTGACTATTTTTACAAAGAGGCACGGAGTGGTGAGGGCTGAGGAAGATGCAGAAAGTACATATGGAAGTATAGATTTGGTGTCCTCAATCATCCAACGGAAGCTGAGGAAGATAAAGGAAAAGGAGTCGGACCATGGTCGGCACATGAAGGGCTTCAACAGGTTGAAGGTTAGAGAGCCTGTGGAGCCGGTACCACTGGATGAAGAAGAGATATCTGCAAAAGAGGAGGAAGAAACAATTGATGAGGTTGGTAGTTGATATTTGACACAACCTTCAAATATTGCATTTTGGATTTGGTTTTTGCATGCATATTTACATGAGTTCATGAATTCCAAAAAAAAGTTTGCGATCTTGTTCAAAACACAGGAGGAAAAACCTAATATTAGGCCATTGTATATTATATATTATAGGATTACAAATGAGAATTGTTTTGGAAGTGGAAATAGATTTGATAGATGTTCTATTATGACTTATGAGTAATTCAAACCTTTCAAGCATATTGAAATACTCCTAGTTTTTCTGTTGGTAGATAGCTTTGCTCATGTTGTGAATTTGACTTGTAGGTTGTCCGCACAAAATACTTTGACATGCCTCCGTTGACTGTGGCAGAAGCAATTGAACAACTCGAAAATGTTGATCATGACTTCTATGCTTTCCGAAATGAAGAAACTGGTGAGCAATTAGTGTCTAGCTCTGTGTTTTTGTGTGGCTTTGTTTCTTACTTTGCCATGTTTTTGTTGGTTTTTCTCCTATTTTCAATACATTTTTTTATCATGGTAACTAACTTTATTCCCTATGCTGCTTCAGGGGAGATTAATATTGTATACAAAAGAAAGGAAGGAGGTTATGGACTCATTATTCCCAAAGGAGATGGCGAAGCACAGAAATTGGAGCCTTTAGTGATTGAACAAGCTAGAGAACACTCCCTGAAAGAATGAAAGGAATTCAAAAAGAAACTCTGTATGTAAGAAGGCAAGAGCTTGTACATGATTAGCGGATACTAATGATAGCTTCTGCGTGGCCGAAGTGCACAGGGAACTTCATTGATGGCTTTGGTGTTAAAAGTAAAACAAACTTTTCGAATTTGATGTACACTTGGTGACTAGCGATTTTAAAATGGAAGAGATGAACCACAGTTTTGACTGCACATAATGTCCAGATTCCAGAATAAAAACCATTTCCTCCGATAATGCCACCTTTTTCTGTCATCATCCGTTTTGTGTTGGTCCATGTTTGTTTCTATTTTACTCAACATAGAGTGTTCATGATGTTTTTGCTTCATTCAATAAGATCGTGACGATAGTTTATAAGGTAAAAAGTTGGCTAGAATCCAAGTGATAGGGACAGAAATACAGAATCAAACAAAAACTTTGCTAGTTAATCAAGCAAGCAGTGTGCTGATTTCATTCGCGTAACCGGAGCTAGTGGGATGGCATGAATAAGTGAGCATTAGATAGACCCATAATAAAAAAGAAACCGAATAATTGAGCACGCCGACAAGAAAAACCAGAGTTCTTGATGCATTTCTTTGAAAAGTACTACATAGTGACTTGTTGCATTTCTTGACAGTAGTTGAAATACATGGATGCAGTAGCATTGTTGAAAAAAAAATGATCGACAAATGTGGATTGACACTTGACAAAGTTGAGCAATTCTTCACTAGTTCAAATAAGAGGGTGTGATGGAATATTACAATTAAAGCCAACTTGAGCACCAAGAGCAGGAATCACAAAATCGTAATCATCACAAGAGTATATGCAGAGTGAGATAATATACATATATATTGCAATTCTTGAAACATAAAGCTAGCTTGATGAACTGCAAAACAACCGTCGAAACTAAAACTTGTAAAATCCTAATACATATGGAGATTAAAAGTAAAGAAATGCTTACTAATATACTAAACTTGATGAACAAAAAACACCGAGAGATTAGTCAAGTACTAGAGAAGTAACATAAAGTGCTGGTTGAGTCTTACAGAACAGAAGAAACAGCAAAAACACCATCTTGCCTTCTTGATTTCATATCCACCAGCTTATCTCCCTCAACAACCTTGAAAGGATCCAACATAATAGAATCCATATTCAGCTTTGGGAATCCCAATTGGACCTGATCAACAGCATTTTGAAATGACACTCTCACAGATTTCTTCCATTCCCTCATAAGACACAATTCAGTATACTCAGACTCCTTCTTTACCCTCTCAAGCTCCCCCAAACACTTAGCAACCTCCCTCTCCGCCTTCTCCAGCTTAGTCACCACCCTGCATAGTTGCCTCTCCTTCTTTTCCAGCTCCTCTACCAAGAACTCAGTAGCAGCCGCTATTCTCAGTGCATTCGCCTTCACGAAACGTCCAACTTCCGCGTGGCCGGTATGGTGGAGCTTGTCCTGGTCAGGGCTAGATAACAAGTGATGCCGAATGTGATGGTCGAAATCAAAGCGGCTATCCCACAGGGAGAGGACCCTTCCTTCTCCTTCAAAATCTTGCAGATGCTGCATATCAATATCTGCAACAATGTTCTGTTCGTGAAACAAAGGAGGAGGAGTAAGAGGAGCAGCACTGTTCTCCACAGAAACCTTTTGCTTCTTCTTCATCTTCTCCGCTGCTCTTTCTCTTGTGAGTACTTCCTCCTTCCTCTTCGGTTTCTTCTTCACTTCCTCAGCTTCTTCCTCTTCCTCTTCCGACTCTGACTCCTCAGCTAGACAATCAGATCAACGGAATAATATGAACAAGAAAGTAAATACAAATATTGAAAATAAGATTATGAAAATGCAGTTACCATTAATGAGAGAGGAACAAGAGAATGGAGCTTTCAGCTTCTGGAACTTTGTGACCAAAGCTTTCTCAGAATCAGAGAGGCTCCAAAACACAGGCGAATCTGGAAACTTCACGAACTCAGACCAAAAAAGAGGAAACTTTGGGTTCTTGTTCTGATCCATGAAGAAAGGAACAGAGCTACCACCATCACTCCCCTTGACTTTGAAGAAATTGTTTTTGAAGCGGAAGCACCTCAAATCCAAAGATAGAAGCTTATGTGAACCTGGACGAGCATGAATATGAAGCCATGCACCTTTCTTCTTCTCCACCAACTGAAAGAAGTAGAAGAAAGTGGGAACAGTAGGGGTGAGTTTGTGAAACTGGCATAGGAGTTCGAAGCACCGAACGAAGACCCAACCGTGAGGGTGAAGCTGTGTAGGAGCTGCGTCAATCTTGTTGAGGATACTCATATGGAAATCGGAGAAAGGAAGAGGTAGCATCAAATCAGTGAAAAGCGCCTTGTACACGAAGAAGAACCGTTCTTGTTCTTCTTCACCTGAACCGTAACAAACACGGTCAAGGTCGGTGCAGTGTCCGAATGATACACTTGCATGATTTGGTTGGAGGAGTTTGGTGGGGGTGAGATTGGCGATGTTGATGTCTGACTTGGTATTCAAAACTTCAGGGTCAACCCAGTTCCAGGTGCTACCGCTACCACCACCGTTGGAACATTTCTGGTTGGTTTTCGTCATCCTGAAACTGAAAAGTGAGAAGAGAAATTAACAGCATTACCATGCAGCCATGGACACTAATGAAGTGATACTGAGACATACCTGATAATAAAACTGAGAAGACAAAGTTGCAGAATGTAGTTCAAGCGTCCAACCAAGAGTAGTGATAAATGAGACATTAATTAATTTAATTAGGGCAATTTACTTAATTAAATTGTTTCACTTTTAATATTACGCAAATACATTGTTTCCAAATCCAATACGCAAATACATTGTTTCACGTATCTATATAAACCGCTACTAGCAGTAGCGGTTTACAGGTGTACAGAAACAGTTACAATCAGCCGCGGTTTACGTGCAAAACAGCTCATTCATGAACCGCTGGTACCTGCCGCGGTTTACGTGTATTATGCGTTGGTCATAAACCGTTGTTATGCGTTGGTCATAAACCGCTGTTGCCAGCAGCGGTTTACGTGTGTTGGTGTGCGTGCGTAAATCGCTAGAGCCTATAGCGGTTTACGTGTAGTTGGCTGCCTATATAAACCGTGGTGGTAGCCGTGGATTATTCATTTGGAGGGGTTGTGAGGTTTTTTAGAGAGAGAAAATTCTAGAGAGAGGTCAGAGCAAATTGAGAGTGGGTCCGAGGTATCTCAGCGGCGACTTTCGGCGAGTTATCATGGCAGACAGGAGCTTGTACCGACTGAACGGTATTGCGCATATTGCCGGTTCTATTGGTGACGAGGTTAGTTAATTATTTTTTTTAGGCTTAGCATTTGTTAGTTAGAAAAATGGTATGTAAGGTAGATGAACTAGAATTTATAAATTATTCCCTCTAGTTTGAAATTAGGCTTCGCATGCTAGGATGTTAGTTTAATCGGTTTGGGTTAGTGTTTTGAATTTTTCTTGTTAAGTTATAAATATGACTAGTTAGTTGAATTTCAAATCCCTTCAATGAATGTTATTCTACATCTTGTTGGTTTAGTTTAGGGAAAGGGACAGTTGACGTTCGTGATTTATTTTAGTTCGGTTAGTATATTTGTATGATATGAAGTTTTTTATTTTAAAGCTTTATAATATTTTTATAATTCTGGCTGTTATTTATTGAAGTATGTGTTTTGTTATTTTTACTATCGTAATTAGTTTCTATAATTTGAAGCTTACATGTTTTTCGACGGCTTAGTTATATAGGGTTCATAGATTAATTTATTTACCGGTTCAGCATTTGTTGATGGTTTAAGATAATTTGTTATTGTTAGATAGGGAAATTTTTTTATGGATAGGAGAATTTAATTGGACCATGTATTTCTTTCATGTTCCGTGCATCCCACTAGGTGTATATACAGTGTGAGACGGCAACAGAATATGCCCATGCATGAAAGGATCATCCCGTATTTAGAGAGGGCTGGATTGTACCATTTGGCCAGGCTAAACAACCAATGGTTCTGGTTGGATGAGCCATTGGTTAGTGCGTTCGTTGAGAGGTGGCGTCCTGAGACGCACACGTTCCATATGCCTAGTGGATGAAAGTAGACTCTATCTTCATCATCTTGGTCACCCGCTCTAACCGGGGAGGTCTTCAGCAGAGCAACGGAACCGTCCGTGGTGGATGTGACCCCAAGGATCCATCTAGGCAGATCCGCATATGACTTCTCCCAATCGCCATATATCTGCGCTACTGCCTTCTGCTTCGCCAACCACACCTTCCGATAACTAGGCCTAAATCCATATGTCGCCTCTGTTGCCTCTTGCAACACCTTAATCGACACGAACGCATCAACTTTAACCAATGGAAAGATTCTCGCACAGATGACATGATAATCAAGCTGCTTGTGGTCGCTCGACATCGATGTGGCCATACACGTGTGTGATCCATTGTACCTCCTAACTTCCCATGTGCTCTTCCTTTTCCGCATGACTATCCGAATCAACCACGTGCACCCGTTACCAAACTCCTTGCATCTCCCTTGGTATTTCAGATTGTCTGACTCCATAACCTTGTACTCAACTCCACGCTGAATACTGTAATCTTTTACGCTCAGCACGGCATCCTCCTTACTCTGGAATGATTGGCCAATCTGAAATTCAGTCATAGGTGTCCCATCATGCATCCCCTGCCCATCGAATGTTGCATCTACATTCTGGTGTTGGCCGATGGCTTCCAAGTTCAAAGAAGACAGGTGGGGAGGGTACTCTTGTGTTCTAGAACCGGAACCTCCATAGGTTGGACGTGTACCTCTTGGAATATCATCATCACTGTCCCCACCAATATCGACCGGCTCTTCACCCGAATCATCGTCACACAGCGCATTCTCAACTCGATCCGGTCCGGCATCAAATTCAAAATCAGGCACAACAGGAGCCACATATGCATGAACAGCCCCAGCATGTTTGGGCTCAGGAATCGGAACTGCCGCTGCTACCACAGGCATCGATGTCGAGGCACCACCGATTGCGGTCGACTGAGGATTCGGTGCCGATGCCCCAGAGCTATCCACACCATCTTCCAACTTCGCAAGCAGCTCAGGTATCCTCACCTCCGGAAAACTACGCTTGCAGTGAAACAAGACCTGCAGGTCTTCATCCGACCCTATCACGAAGGTCTCATATCTCACACCAGTTGAAATAACGGCTATGGGAATCTTGTAAAATAACTTTTTTACCCACTTCGTCCCACAGGTACCAAGCTTCCGTAATATGCTTAGCTTAATCTCTGCCAATGTACTCGATGATCGGATAAAATACTAAGCGGTTCTCTATCTGTGAATTTACACCATGCCTTTTGTTCTTTTGAATTTTTCCAGAGCAGTGAACCAGAGCCACAAAACTATCCTCCCCCTCCATTTGTGAATAACACTCTACCTCTCCGCATTTGTCCCCTCCATGGTTTATATAGGCACTCCCATTCAGCATGCTTAACGTAAACCGCTATAGACTCTAGCGGTTTACTATCACACACGCACGCACGTAAACTGCAGCTGGCAGCAGCAGTTTATGACTAAGCCGTTTTGCACGTAAACTGCGGCTGGTTCTAGCGGTTTCTGTACACCTGTAAACCGCTACTGCCAGTAGCGGTTTATATAGATTAGTGAAACAATGCAATTGCGTATTGAATTTGGAAACAATGTATTTACATAATATTGATGTTCAAACAATTTAATTAAGTAAATTGCCAATTTAATTAAAATAAAATTGGGGTAAAATCAGCCACAATCAATTTTAATCACTAATTTTAATATATAAATAATATTTTTAAAATAAAATATTTTTTTAATAAAATATTTAAATGACACTTTTCATTACTTTATTTTTAAGATTGATTTTTTTAAATACGAATATAATGTGTGTGTTATGCATTGCCATAGATAGGATGGGTATTTTTCTCTGATGGAGATTAAATTTTTTTTTTTAATTTGGCACTAACAAATCATGCCCTCAAGGATATGAAAATTTAAATGTAAATTTGAGAGTCTGAATTTTTAATGTGCAATTTTAAATTTTAGAATACACAAATTAAATGGTCAAATTTGTATTGGCATAATTTTTTTATTTTACTGTAAAATAAATTAGAGAGTCTAATTAGTATATTTAAAAAAATTTTGAAAACAAAATAATAAATTTAAAGATTAGATTTGTATAAAAAAATAAATTTAAAGATTAAATTTATATATTTAAAAATTTAAAATAAAAAAAAACAAATTTAATCCTCATATTTGTAGATTTCATATCATAATAAAACACACCAAATTTTAACAATGTTGAAAAAGACTAATGAAAAGCCAATATCAAAATTAAAAAGTGTATTTTTAAAAACAAAAATATTATGTATATATTAGAGAGGTAAATGTTAAATCATTACTCAAAAAATTCTGACGCTGACAAAATGAAATTTGGATCCTCTAAATTTTGAATTTTTACTTTAGAAGGTAAAGTGTGATCTCTCACTCTTGAATGATTTTTCTCTCATATTTTCTCTTGGTCTCACTTATAAAATAAATGGTGAGAGATCACACTTTTTTCTCTAAAATAAAATTCAAAATTTAAAGGATTCAAATCTGACAAAATGGTACTTGACTTTTGTTATTGAAGCAGGCCAGAATAGGGATAGCAACGGGACCCCATGGGAGCGGGCACATGCCCCTCTTCCCTGCCCCCGCCACCCATAATCCATCCCCGTCCCCGCTTCGTCCCCGCGACGGGTAACGGGGACCCCGTATCCGCTGGGGATCGGGGTCTCCGCGGATATCCACAGATTTTTAAAAAAATTCAAAAATATTTTAAAAAATAGCAAAATTAAAAAATAAAAGATACATAGTCTAAACCCAAACTTCGTATTATAATCTAATTTCCCAATTTTCCAGTAAGAATTCAAACCCCAAACCCTAAATTCAATTTCACAGTAATAAAATCAATCTCTAAATCTAAATTTACCAATTAACAGAATTCAAACCCTAATCCTAAATCCAATTTAACATTAATAGAATTCAAACTATAGCAATTTCATCAATTAAAAATCAAAATATACATTAAAACGGCAAAGCAGAGGCAGACCAGAGGCGAAGCTTCGAGCAGGAAGCAGTGAGCGAGGCAGTGAGAGGAGGAAGGTGAGCAGCAGTGGCTCTCCTCTGACGGCGATGAAGGACGATCTCCTCTGGACGGGGACGAAGGCGGATCTTGCTCCTATGACGGTGATGACAAAGACAACTCTCCTCTGGACGATGACGGAAACTGCGACGGTTCTCCTCAGGCGCGCAGCGTGAAGACGGCTCTCCTCTCCTCTACACGCAGAGGCATGGTTGGTGATGACAGATCTGAAGAAGATGATGATGACAGAGGCATGGCTGGAGCATTTTCGTCTTTGCGGAGTAGAGGGGACATGGGTGCAGGCAGCGCCAACATTGTGAGAACCAAGCACGAAGCGACACCGGTATGGGAGGAAGGAAGAGGAAGAGGGTGAGACCTGAGAGAGTAAGAGTGATTTGATGAGAGAGTGAAGGAGTAAGGCAGAGGCGTGAATTAGATTTTTAGGTTTCCATCATATATATATATAAGGATATTTATGTAATTTCATCTATACGGATATTATACGAGTATCACGGGGCGGGTACCTCTCTCCCCGCCCCTGCCCTGTTTATTAAACGGATACCCGTCCCCCGTCCCCGCGGGGAGAAATTGACCCCCAAATCTGTCTCCGGCGGGTAATTCCCCGCAAATATCCTCCCCACCAGGGAAAATTGCCATCCCTAGGCCAGAATATAAATCGGTATCGCTTTTCCAACTGCCTTAATTAGAACATGTCTTTCAGTTGAAGAAAGGAGCTTTCCTTTTCAACCTTCCACCCGTTTCTGAACTTTATCTTTGACGGAACCAAAAGTAGCTTTCTTCGATTTCTAAACAATAAATGATCATTCCAGGTATTTATCTTGGACACCTACATGATTGATGTTCAAGTTCCCTGCCAACTCTAGTCTAACATCGTGAGGGGTGTTGTTGTTGAAAAACATAGTAGATTTATTAAGATTGACCTACTGACCACTAAAGCTTTCATACCAGTCCAATAGGTTAAGAATGTTGGCACAACTATCATCGGAAGCTTTGTAAAAAAAGAAAAATTGAGCCATCTGCAAAGGGTAGGTGAGTGATCATAGGACATCTCCTATTAATTGAATACCTTGGATCCATCTATTTTGCTTTGCTTTGTGTAACAAGAAGGAGAGGGCTTCTGACAAAAGAGGAAAAGATAAGGATAGAGAGGATCACCTTGACGGATGCCTCTTGATGCTTGAAAACTATATGGTTAACCTTCCACAACTACAGAATAAGAAACAGTGGTAACTAGTTCGTGCATCTAACCCACCAACCTTGAATCAAACCTAATCTTCTCTAACATAAACCACAAAAAATTTCACTTCACCCATTATAAGTTTTGCTCATATCAAGTTTGAGGGTCATTTTAGTCTCCATGCCTATCCTTTTAATTTTCAAATAGTTCATATTCACGAGCCACTAAAACATTATCTAAAATGAGTCTTTCCTTCAGAAATATGCTTTGATTATGGCTAATGAGTCTGTTTATAACACCTTAAAGTCTATAAACCAATTCTTTCTTTTTACATTTTCTTTATCTTTTTCAAAAAAGAGCTACAACATATTCAACTTTTCTTATATTTTATTATGTGTGACTTGTGAGTTGGTCTGCTATCTAGTCTAAAATTGTGACAAAAAAATATCTTTCAATATTTATTTAATTTTTTTTGTTATGATCATAGTTATCAGATTTGGATCGAATCGGTCGGTTTGACTGAAAATCTGATAAACCGGTAGTCTAGTCGGTTTGTTTTAAGATGCAGATTATTTCTGCAATTAACCCAGTCAACAGTGGTCAAATCCGTAGAAAATTGGACGGTTCAATGCGAACCGATGTAGTTTAGGCGCATGACCCGCGCGTCTCCACGGTGCACCACCTTATGAATTAATTCACAAAAACATAGCACCTGTGACTCGAACCAGGAACCTTGTGCAAAACTTCAGCAGTCTTGTTCTAAACCTACAACCATACACTAGTTCATATGTGTAATGTTAATTTTATTTATATATAACTTTTTTTTAGTTTTTTTAGATTAGACCCATTAAATTAAAGGTTAATAATTTATATAAATTATATATCATATTAAAGTAATGAGCTAATGAAATTTATATATAATTTATTTAAATTTAAATAATATAAAATATTAAACATTAATTTTTATTTTTCAATAAATATTGTATTATAATTTTATATATTTATTTAATTATTACCGGGTTAAACGATTCGACCACTAACCCAACAACCCAATAATTTTATCAGGTCAATTGCCGATTCGGTTTTGATAACTATGGTTATGATGATAGGTTTGTATCTATATTTAAAATATTAATCTAATATATCTAATCTGAATTATATATATATATATATATATATATATATATATATATATATATATATATATATATTAAAAATATATTTGTGTTCTAAACAAACAAAAAAAATTATTATTAAATTGATCAATGTTACATAATAAATTATTTTTTGTTATATAATAATTATACTTATCATTAAAATATTGATATAATACATCTAATTTAAATTAAATATATATTAAAATTAAATAATATAGAATATACTTGTTTTTTAAGTAAAAACTCAAAAGCTTAAAAATTAAGATACAATGAAACTAATAAATATTTTGTGCGTTGATATATATACATAAACTTTGAAATTTGTTTATTTTCTTATTTAATTTTTATGTTGTACTTACATAAAGTTATAAAACTTTAATTAGTGTTGTATTTTTAATATATATTTTAATATTTATTTTTTATTTATTTATTTATAATTTTACATAAAATTTTACTTTTTTTTATTTAACTCTTATGATATAGGTATATGTGATTATGAAATTTTAGTTGGTTTCGTACTTTTAATTTATGTATTTTTAAAATTTGATATTAGCATACATTTATGTTTTTATGTATTTGTTTATAATTTTATATATTATTTTATTATAATTCAGTTATTTCATTTGAATCATAGTTGAATCAGTTAATCTTTAAAATTAATAAATTAGTAATTAAAGCAATTTGATGACCAATTCGATTATTTAAATATTTAGAATAAAATGATTAGATAATATAAAAAAGTATTTAAATTATGTCCAATAATTTTTCATCTAAAATTAATTTTAAATAATATAATTCAAATAATATTTTTGATATAAACTTGGCAATATAAATCATATTAAGATAGAGTATTATTTTAGTCCCAAAATTTAGGTCAAATTTTAATTTGGTCCCTAATATTTCAAATTTCCTATTTTAATCTCAAAGTTTTAAAGATATTTAATATTGTCTTACTCTTAAATTTTACATAAATAATTCATGGAATGAGTGATATGAACGTTACAACTTTATTAATTAAGTTATATCTTCTTATTCTAGTAAAAATTTTTAAACCCTCACAATCAAATGCAACAATCTAAAATCAAAGAAAAAATGTAACACCCAAAAATTTTAACTAGTCAATTATATAATTAAAATGGAGTTAAGAGGGTTTAAAAAGACTCTCTCTAGGTTAAAAATTTAAATTTTATAATTTAGAAATTTACA
The DNA here is from genome assembly GCF_003086295.3 of Arachis hypogaea. Lineage (NCBI taxonomy): Eukaryota > Viridiplantae > Streptophyta > Magnoliopsida > Fabales > Fabaceae > Arachis > Arachis hypogaea. The sequence goes on along the minus strand of NC_092055.1, from coordinate 94,956,831 downwards.
GATAAAATTTGAGCTCAAAACATTATTTAGAGTGCAAAAATATAATTATTTATGGAAAAATAGGTACTGGCGTTATAATTACTGTACACACTTAGGTCTGTCTGGTACTACATATGAGAGAGATAAAAAAATAAAAATAACTAGAAAAATATCTAGACTACAAATCGTAACATATATCTTTAAAATTTTGGTCTTAGGAAGGGCCAATGGGCAAAACGACAAAAATGCCTCTCACTTAAAGAGTCAAGAAACGTGACTCCATCTAAAATTTATTCATTTTCAACAATATTGACAGAGATCTCGAGAGTGAAGAGAGGAAGAGAAGAACATTATTCACTACCCACTTTAAATCCACTTTTCTCACAAACTGGAGTTTCGATCGATGATTTGTATAAGAACCGGAGTAAACGCTTTAATAAAATAATAATTTAATTGTCCGAAATAGGTTTGAAAATATAGAAATGTTCTTTTTAAAATATAAAGGTGAAATTTGATTTCAATAATTTTTTGAGTGGGAAAATTTTTTATAAAAATGTGTACCGGTGCTTAAGTCGGCAGTACCGGCTCTAGTTTGTCCAGTACCACATATTTTGGAAAATGAGATTTTGAAAAGTAAATTTACTGATTTTGAAAAGACAAAAATAATTTAGAATTAAAAACCAGACGTTAATTTTAAAGGTTTTGGCCCAAAATGGGTCAAACGGATCTAAAACGCTAACGGGTTAGACCGGACCCAAATCAGACCCAAGGCTCAACATATACCTACACATTAAATGATCTTTCAGCTCATTTTCACCACCAAAAAGAGAGAGAGAAACGCGGATTGAGAGAGAACGGAGAAGAAAAGGGGTGGCACTATTCATCGTCACCTTCCGGGAGACATAACATGAGCTGCGGTGCTCCGATTGATGAGCCGTTTGCAGCAACGCGAAGTCTCGTCGAGCTCTTCATTTCTGGATAAACTTTGTTGGTAAGAAATCGAAACTCAAGCTCCAGTTTTCAGCCCTCATAATTCTATGATTTTGGGTATGATTTTTGAGTAGATTTTGTGATTTTGTTTGTTTAGGGGTGATCTAGTATTGAAATATTATTGGGTGTTGCCCCTAATATCTTTAGGTAAGGTAAGTCTCTTCAAACTCTTATGGTTTGATATTTTGGTTAGCCATAGTATTGATTCTTGGTATGTTATATGTGTATAGCTTGATAGTTGGTGAGTTTTGGAAGTGGTGTTGGTGCTTGAGGCTTGTTGATCTTGTTGGAATCAAGCTTTTAGTATTTTGCACATATTGAAGATCGGCTAAGGTATGGTTTCGATTTTCTTTATATAATATGTAATGTTTCTGAACACTTAGGCTAGTAGATCCTAGGATAGGATTGAATTGATCTTAATTGTTGGTTGTTATTGATTATTGTGGTTGATGATGATTATTGAGAATTATTGTTGTTAATGAGGGGTGTTGATATTGTTGACAAATGATGTGGATAGGAATTTTAATGATGATGAATTGATGCTTGGATTGATAAGTGTTGAAGGAGTTGATAAATTGGGATCTTAAGGTTTGGATGTTGTATAGTTGAATAAGGATGGGATTTAGGAACTTTGATGTGATTTAGGTTGAATTTAGGTGTTGATGAATAATGATTTCGATGGTGTGAAATAGTGTAATTGGGATGTTATTGATGGTTGAGTTTGAGGAATGAACGGTATAGACTTTTTTGTTGTTTTGGTAGTGTTTGGGTTGTGAGTAGTTTGATTTTGAATTGAGAGTTTTGGTGAAATTGAGTTTTTAAGGTTTTTGGTAAAAATGGGTTTTAGGCCAACTTTAGAGGATCATATCTTGAGCTACAGTTTTTGAAATTGATTAAATTTTGCATCAAATTAAAGATATTTCAAAGAGCTTTAAAACGGTATAGATTTTGTGAAAATTGGAATTTTGTAGAAAAAGATATGATCGTTGGAAGTTGGTGTCAAAAATCTGATTTCTGTGATGTTGCAGAAATTGAGTTCTAGTTTGTGTACGCACCCACACTGCTGTGCGTGTGCTCTGAACAGGGGCCATGTTTTGACTTATGCGTACGCACATCTTTGTGCGCACGCACACCCTGTGATTTTTAGAAAACGTGCGTACGCACACTCTGGTGCCCACACACATTCTGTGAAATTTGCAAATTGTGCATACACACAACATCATGCGTACGCATACTGCCCTGTTTTTCAATGAAAACCTTGTTTTTAACCGTTTTACCTTTCCAAAAAGCTTGCAAACGTCCGTAATACTTGTTTAAAATTTTTTTGCCAGTTTAGGATGTTGAATCAAGGGAGAAAATAATAAAGGAATAAAAGGGTATTTTTAGTTATGAGTTTAGAGCCGATGGTATAGGTTTTTAGTAGGTCCGTGTTAATCCTAGCTTGAATGGGTGAAGACTGAGTTGTGAAGTATATGGTTGAAGAGATTTTTGAGAAATGGGAGTGCTTATGATGAATTTAAGAAGTTGGAAACCAGTGATGGTTATGATGAGTTGAGAACTTAGAAAAGAATGATGAATTTATTGGATTATATGGGAGTGTGCGGAGCCTATATCTCCGGCGTGGCAGTTTTTCTACTGTAAGAGTGTGCCCAACACTATATCTTTGGAATAATTTATGATGAGACAGTTGTTGTTGTTTCCTTCCTTGCTGCATGAGTGTGCAGAGCCTATATCTCTGGCGTAGTAGACTCCCTGCTGCATGAGTGTACGGAACCTATATCTCCGACGTGGTAGATTTTTCTGCTGCATGAGTGTGCAGAGCCTATATCTCTGAGTGTGGCAGAAAGGCTACATCCGGAAGGATGTGTCAGGTTGGTATTTATGGACCGACAAGTGATATCACGAGCCAATAGGACATGCATTCATCATATGCATCTTCTATATGCATGTTTGCTTTGCTTAACTTCAGTTATGCCTAAATAAATCACATGTCCACTTGCTATTTGTTTACTTGCTGTATATGTATATCACTTGTGCTTTACTTGCTTGTATTAACTGTGTTTTCTGTTGGAATTGAGGAGGCTCGGTAGACGGTGGCGATGGATCACATGGTGTAACACCCTAACTTTTAGCACCTCATGATCGTACCAAAAGTAAGGCGTTACTAACCTAATTCCTTTTATTATCTATTTAATATTGAGCCTTTACGCGTAAATCTATCGAAGGTTTTACTAAAACTTATAACTTTTCCAACAAGAAGAAACAACACATATTCACATACTTAATATTAATAATATATTGTAGTATTACATACAAAAGCAATTACAGAACCTACCTCTCTGAATAAAACTCTAACTAACAAGGCGAGGGGAAAATAAATTCTAACAACTCAAATCGTAAACATATTCCTCTGTGCTCCTGCAACTTCCCAATAAGCATTCGCACCTATAGTTGAAAGGGATGTAAATAGGAGGTAAAAATTGGGGAGTTTTTAGTAGGATCGGGGTTAGAAGTTTATTTCATTTCATATATACTTGGTCAACAATAATAGTCAACAAGGGATAATTCAATTCAATAATTATAGAACACAGAATTCGAACAGCCATTTAGCGCACCCACAAACACAGAAAACACACTTACCAACAAATATGCGCAAACAAGTATGATGCATGTCTATTCCTATCGTAGGCCATGAGCTCATGTGTCGGTTGCCTACCCGCTCCCGACATTACCCAGGCACAAGTCCCAGATATGGCTTTCCAGATGCATACAGTGTGCATATAAGTCTTACGGCTAAGCCGCATACAGTGTGACTTTGAAGTGTATTTTATTATTCTTACATATGGAAAACAGTTCTCAATGTGTCGGCATTCCCACTATACATTTAGCACTAAGGCCCAAACAAGGTCTCATCTGCTCTCCTGTGGTAGAGATCTGCTCTCCTGTGGCAGAGATCTGCTCTCCTGTGGTAGATATTTCTTTAGGTAATACGTTCTTTTCTTTCTTGTGCTCTGCTCTCCTGTGACAGAGATTCGTTAGATTTTTTTAGTCTTTACTCTCTGCTCTCTTGTGGGAGAGATCCCTTTAATTAATACATTCTTTTATTCCTTCTCTCTGCTCTTCTGTGGCAGAGGTCCTTTAGATTCTTTTAATATTTGCTCTCTGCTATCTTGTGGTAGAGGTTCTTTAATATTTTTCTTTTCTTTTCTTTTCTTTCTTATCATTCCATAATATAATTTATCTTCACATTATTTCCTCACCTTTCCCTAAGTGTCTTATAGAAAAGAATTATAAAATACTTTAATTAAGTCTGCGTTCTCTAAAACTTTTAAGATCACTCTGTTTGCTTTTCTCTAACTTATAATAATATTAATAATATCTTTACTAGATAATATTCTTAATAAAACAATAATAACAATAATATAAATAAAATATTTTAAATATTAAATAATATATATATATATATATATATATATATATATATATATATATAAAAGCCAGGCTTTCTTTCTTTTCGTTTCGCTAATGACTTCGGCCAAATATGAATTAAACTAAGCAAATCATAATAATATAATAATGATAATAAGTAACAATAATAATGATAATATAATAATAATAGAAATAATAATAATAATAAGGTATAAGTACTTTTTTCGTCCTCAAGGTATAGGGTCAAAATTAATTTCGTCCTTAATCTTTTTTTATTATTAAAATTATCATCAACGTTACAAAATGTTATAAAATCGTCTTTTTCTACATCAATTTTATTTTTTTGACTAAATTACCCTTAACAAATAATAAAGATAATATTAAAAAATAATAACAAAAAACAAAAACACCCCCACCTCCTACCTCTTCGAACTCCTCTGTTCCCTTTTCCCTCCCCATCCCTTCCTCCTACTCCTCTTCGAATTCTCCATTTTCCAAATCCCAATTCTTCTTCTCAAACTTAAACAAAACACCCCCCCTTCAGTTAATTCAGCAACAACAATCACAACCACAAAAACAAAAACAATAGCAACAACAAATTTATCATTTTCAACCAATTCAACAACCATAAAATAAATCAACAAAAACTTTAGATTTAACAATTCAACAATCATCATCAGCTACAACTTCAGATCAAAATCAGCAATAATAAAATTTTATGTTCTTAAAAAAAAAGGAAGAACGAAAAGAGGAAAGAAGTGCCAAAAAAATTCCTCCTACTGCTACTGGTGCTGGCACTGTCGTAGCTGTGGGTGATGGAGCTCGAAGGTGATGGATGGTAATGAAGCAAGAGAAGCATGTGTAGAGGGAGGAATCGGAGGGAGCGAAGAAGCAGAGGAGAAGGGACCTACCGCCACCGTCTTCATAACCCACGGATCTGGCTCCAACACTAGTTGACTCTTCCAGAAGATCTGCATCCTAGGCCATGGCCGCTCCGACAGTGAACAGGCTTGATCTTCTCTGCACTGCATGAAAGTGAAGACAAAGAAGATGAAGATGAAGATGAAGGGTTGTTATTGTGAATGAGAAGAAGAAGAAGATGAAGAAGAAAGAAGATATGAGAAGAAGAAGATGAAAGGTGGGAACTGATGATGATGATGGGATGGGATGAAATTTGGGGTGGAGAGTCAGAGAGTAGGAGGAAGGGAAATTGGGGGTGGGTTTGGGGTGGAGAGAGACGAAGAGATGCTGGGTGTGGGTGGGGTGGGTTTTTATTTTTTTAATATTATTTTTATTAATAGTTAAGGATAATTTGGTCCAAAAAATATAAAATGATGATTTTATAATGTTTTGTAACGTTGAGGATGATTTTAATAACAAAAAAAGATTAAGGACGAAATTGATTTTGACCCCAGACCTTGGAGACGAAAAAAGTACTTATCCCTAATAATAATAATAACAATAGTAATGATAACAGTATATTATTAATAACAACAATAATAATAATATTTTATAAAAATTAATTTAAATTTTATCTACTAAAATATATTTTACCAAATAATTTAAATTAATAAAATAAGTTATAATTAAATTATACTTTAAAAATCTTAAAATTCTATTTAATTATTTTTGTTAAAAACAATTTTCTTTAAAATAAAATTTCAATATAATATAATAACTCATAAATAACTATTTATTTAATTTTAAAAAACTTGGGGTGTTAGACATGGAGGTTAGGATGACGAAGACTATGGGACAGCGGTGCTATGTTAGTTAGAAATCCCTTAAGGTTTAATTACTCTATTGGTCCCTATAGTTTCGTAAAATTTTCAATTAGGTTCCTATACCTTTTTTTTTAATTGGATCCCTGCACCAAATTTTTTTTTCAATTAAATCCCTCTTAGTAGTAATTGGCTTAATTTTATAGGGACACAACTAAAAAAAAAAAGAATTGGTACATGGACCTAAATAAAAGAAAAAAAGTGTAAGGACCCAATTAAAAAAAAATGTAGTGCAAGGACTCAATTAAAAGAAAAAAAATGGTATAATGACCTAATTAAAAATTTTGCAAAACTATAGGGATTAGCAGAGTAATTAAACCATCCTTTAATATAGAATACCCTATTTATGGTTTAAGTTATGTATTTATTCTAAGCTTGAACATCTGTATCGGTGTGAAGTTTTAGGATTGTCTTTGGCGTCCCAAAACCTTACATCTTATATATCGGGCACTGTTACCATACTGAAAACCTCCGGTTCTCATACCATATGTTGTTGTTGTTTTTCAGATGCAGGTCGTACCCCACCTTGGTGAGTTGCGAGATAGTGACGAAGCGAAGAATCTTATGATCTATTATGGTATTTTGATTATTTTGTTGTAGTACTTTCTCTCACCTTTTTATTGTAGACTTTATGGCCTTAGAGGTTTAATTTGAGAGATAAGTTGTATAAGTTATGTTAAACTTCAAAACACTGTTGTATTCAGTTTGACTAGCCGACTTAAACTCCGCAGGCTGTGACTAGTCCTCTATTTGGTATTTCACACTTTTATATATATATATATATATATATATATATATATATATATATATATATATATGGGGAGTTCTCTGGTGACCAAGGCAGTAATGACCAAGAATGGTCAAAGATTGACCCACAAATAAGAAGTTGACATGTGGAATGGTTGATTATAATGAGAATCATTTTAAAAATATTCTTTTGTGAATTACATTAAAGCAAGGAGCCATAATTTTCACAAATTTTCAAAAAAAATTTTGTGGGCCTTCAACAAGGTAGACAAAAAATGGGAAAAGCTAAATTATAAGAAAAAAATATAAATACACCGAAAAAAAGGGATAAACAAAAAATTGTGCAGTTAATAAAAATAAGAAACCAAGTAAAAAAAATAAAAAATAAGAAACAAACGACATTAATTTAAAGTTTATAAAAAATTCTTATTATTTTTTGTTATTTTTAAATTTACGTAATTAAATTCCAAACCAACAAATTGAGTAAAACCTCATTTAATTGCATTATATTTTGATTTTTTTAATTTTTTATTATATATCTATTAATAATTATTAATTCTTTTTTTAAATGGATAATATAAGAAGGAACTAAGCTGAAAAATTAAAATCAAAATTTGTCATATTATAAAGTTTTAAGTTTATTTTTTTCTATTCAAATATTTATATTGATAATTTGGTTTCTATTATATATTAGTTATATCTCTTAATTAATTTTTTTTAATTAAAATTTATAATTGAGTATATTTTATTTTTTTAATTTAATTTTTTTATTGATTATTTTTTAAATAGATGTATACGACAAAAATAAGAGATAAGAGAGGGGTATTTATTTCGGTAAATATTTTTAAAATTATTTATTTTAGTAATTATTACATTTATTTAATTTATAAAAATAAAAATCCCACAAAAATGTGGCCATTATCAATCTTTTCACTCATCATTTTTACCTAGGTTTAATTACTCTATTAGTCCTTATAGTTTTATCAAATTTATAATTAGATTTTTATAGATATTTTTTTCAATTAGGTTTTTACATTGCTTTTAGTTTTGCAATTAGGTCATTGACAATATAAAAAATATTAGAATTAACAGAATATTTTTTCACAAACTAAGATACCCATAGTATATCTTTGACCACATTTTTTCCAAAAAAATATTTCATTAATTTTAATATTTTAATGCAAAAATGACCTAATTACAAAATTAAAATTAGTATAAGAATTCAATTAAAAAAATAATATAAAAATCTAATTACAAATTTAATAAAACTAAAAAAAATTAGCAGACTATATAATTAAATATTTTATATATTTAAATTTTTATATTCATAATTAAATAATTAATTAATTTTTACTATATTTAGATTATATTGGTTGATTTTTTTTATAAATAAAATATATGATTTATTAAGAATTTCACTATTATTGACCATGTTAACTACTCTGGTCTTTTCTTTCTAAATCTGCCACGCATAACCTTTCAATTGAATATTCATCTTTGGCCACCTTAGTCATTACTTCGTTAATCGTTATGGTCACCACAGACGTCCCATATCTTGTTTACTTAAATTATTACCTTGTGTATCTTTGAACTAGCTACAAGGTTATATATATATATATATATATATATATATATATATATATATATATATATATATATATATATTATGTCTTGTTCTGTCCGTATCTACGCATTTAGTTATCGTATGTGAACACTTCGCATTTTGTAATTCCGCTTTACATGACTTTGAGCTTTATTCCTTCATCGGACTTCTAGTTATATATATTTTTGGACATATTATATATATTATAAGCTTTAGAACTATCGTGACACTTTGTTATTCTTTGCATTATATCCAGAGGTAAGGCTTAGGGTAACGGGGTGTTACATTTGGTGGTATCAGAGCGGTTCGTCCTCCTGAGCCTGATGGAAGGACCAATTGTACTTCATTGCATACTTTGTGTCTTTTTCTTTCATGCTATTTAGGTTATCTATTTGATATATGCATAGTATCCTTGTTTGTGAGTGCCTTTGGGGATAATTAAAGCACTGAACTTGAGATATTGAGACTGATCACCTTGATATCGATTGTTTGGTGTGAAAAAGAAACCCGAATGGAAACTCACGGATGAGGTCGATCACGTTAACGGAGAGGTAGTGAGGATGACTAACCTAGCCTATACGGTACAAGCTCAGCATGTTCCAGAAAACTAGTTCATGGAGTTTGCGACATATCAGTTGATGGGTGAGGCTCAATACTGGTGGCAAGAGAAATGTCGACTGTTTCTTTTGAGGTTTTTAATTATAATTTTAATTTCTAACCGGTATGGCTTCGAATCATGTTGAAAAAGTTTTAAAGCTTAAAATGATTTTAAAATTTGGTTTGGAACTTTTGGTTTAAATGATTTAGTTTTGAAACTATGTCGGAACCTTTGGTTTAAATGATACAGTTTACAAGGAAAATGAGTTCTATGATTTTGTTAATTTGTGAATTTAGTTTGAAATTTGAGATACAGTTTAAGGATTTTAAGGAATTTAAGGAAAAATATTATTTAAAATAATTGATTTAAGAATAAATTATTTTTGAGTCTTTTAAAAAAGTTTTGACATTGAAAAGGTTTATATTGAACTTGTTTTGAAGGTTTTCGAAAATGTTACAAAATCGATATTTGGTTTAGGAAAAATTTTCGGATTTTTAATGACGATAATCAGAGTGATGCAGCGGAAGACGAGAGGTAACATCGACATGGTAAGATGACGGTAGATGAAATACTTTGACGACTTGTTTGGGTTGACAACATTGATAGTAGAACGCTTTGCGGGGGATATATCATGCGATTCGAATTTTGGGGACAAAATTCCTAATTAGGAGGGGAGAATGTAAGAATCGAAACAAACACTTTAATAAAATAATAATTTAATTTTTCGAAATAAGTACAAAAATATAGAAATATTCTTTTTAAAATATAAAGGTGAAATTTAATTTCAATGAATTTTCTGAGTGAAAAAATGTATCTTTTGCAAAAAAATTTTATAAAAATATGTACCGGTGCTTAAGCTGGCAGTACCGGCTCTAGTTTGTCCGGTACCGCATATTTTGGAAAATAAGATTTTGAAAAGTAAATTTATTGTTTTGAAAACACAAAAATAATTTAGAATTGAAAATCAGGCGCTAATTTTAAAGGTTTTGGCCCAAAGTGGGCCAAACGGATCTAAAACGCTAACGGGTTAGACTGAACCCAAACCATACTCAAGACTCAACATATACATGCTCATTAAATGATCTTTCAGCTCATTTTTATCACCAAAAAGAGAGAGAAACGCAGATTGAGAGAGAACGGAGAAGAAAAGGGGTGTCACTATTCATTGTCACCTTCCGAGAGCCATAACTTGACCTACAATGCTCTGATTGACGAGCCGTTTGTGGCCACGCGAAGTACTTGTCGAGCTCTTCATTTCTAGCTAAGCTTTGTTGGTAAGAAATGTAACACCCTGATTAGCCTAAGCCTTATCTCACGTCATAAAGTAAAGGTTAATCAAAGGTTACGACAATTCTAAAGCTTATACATATTTATATATAGAGGAAATAATATATTCTAGAAGTTCGATGAAGAATACAGCTCAAAAATAGGATTTGAAAAGTGCAAAATGTACATACGAAGCTACAAACTTAACACATAAGATATAGATATAATATAACAAAATATCAGAGTATAATAATATAAGGATATAGTCACAGCTCGCGGAGTTTAAGCCGGCTAGCTAAATACAGACAATACAGAAATTTGAAAGTTAAAACCGCTTATACAAGTTTTTCTCTCAAAATGAGCCTCTAGACAAAAGTAAATACAAAAGATGAGAGATATAAACAAAATAAGCAAAAAGACTCCAAAATATATCCAGGATCCTCCGCTCTGTCACCATCGAAACAACTCACCGAGGTGGATTGCGACCTGCATCTGAAAAACAATAACAAAGTATGAAATGAGAATCGGAGGTTCTCAGTATGGTAACAGTGCCCAGTAATGTAAGATATAAGACCCAGGATGCTAGAGGCAATCCTAGAGCTTCATATCCGTCATAAGATTCAACTTAAAGCATACTAAAATTAAAACCATAACTTTAAAACCTTTATAAAAAGGGGTAAACTAACTTAAGGAATTTCTAACTATTAGTTCACCGCTGTCCCACAGCCTTCTCCAGCCTAACCGCCATGCGATGCCATCGCCACTGCCTTCCAATCCTTCTCAATCCCAATAGAAAACACAGGTAATAGCAATGCAAGTAAAGCAAAAGTATAAGCAAGTATATTAATTAATTCAAATAGTCAATTAGGCATGTTATACAATTAGGCAAACAATACAAGTCGGCAAAGCAAACAAACAGATAGAAGATGCACATGATGAATGCCTGTCCTATTGGCTGTGATATCACGTTGTCGATTCAACTGCCAACCCGACACATCTCCATGGAGATGTCGCCCTTCGGAATCATAATGGGAACCCCCGAGATATGGTGCTCGGAACACCATCCACAATTTTGTGCCTGCACACTCTAGTGATCCGAGGGGATGCGAGCGGGATACTATTGCCACGGACCTCACATCTCAACGTAAGCGGGACGAACCACCGCCCTTACACCATCACCGCTACCTCGACAGGCGAGATCTAACCAAACCGTCCCTGCCAGGCGCATAGCATCTCAAAAATTTCAGTATAAAACAGTGATTCAGTGGTTTTCAGAAATTATTTTTTTCAATATATCATGGATCTATCATTCCATTCCGAACTCATCAGTTCACCATGTTCACAATCCCTTATCATTAATCACCAATATACTATTCTTCCTTTTCACTCAACCAAACCCATCCACAGCACACCAAAAACCTAAACCTCTGTTCTCTAAATTTTCAAGGAAAATTCCAAATAATTCCACCCAAGACCTTCTCTATGTTTTAACATCCAAAAACAAGCCAAAAAGTTTTAAATAGGTTTCACAGAAGTTTACAAGCTTGTTGGGAAGGTGAAACAGTTAAAAACAAGATTTTAATTGAAAAACAGGGCATGTGCGTACGCACAGGGGTGTGCGTGCGAACGCCTGGAGGATTTTCAAAATGTGTGCGTACGCATAGAGGTGTGCGTACACATAGAGAGTAAAAATTTCAACTCTGTTCATCCGCACAAGGCGTGCGAACGCCCTCAACAGAGTGCACATTCCAACGTGTGTGTGCGCACAGCTTGCAAAGCCTCGTTGGTTGTGTGTGCGCACAGAGCATGCTAGCGCTCCCAACAGTAGCCATATCCCCGTGTGTGCATACCCACAAGGTCGTGCGTGCACACAGTTTCAAAAATTCACAGAGTGTGCGTGCGCAGAGGGCTGTACGTGCGCACACAAACCAGAGATCACAAATTCTGTAGCATTCACAAATTTAGATTTCAGACACCAACTTTCAACGATCATACCTTTTTCTACAAAATTTGGATTTCCAAAAAAATTAAATCATTTTAAATCTTTTTGAATTATCTTTAATTTGATATAAAAATCATTCAATTTCAAAAATCGTAGCTCAAGATATGATCCGTCGAAGTTAGCCAAAAATTCATTTTTTACCAAAAATCTCTAAACCTCAATTTTGCCAAACTCTCAATCCAAAACCACTTATTCCAAATTCAAAAGAGTCCTAATGTACCTAAACTATATTCATATACTTTCAAATCATTCCACAACCTATCAATATACAATTTCACCAATTCCATCCAAAAGTCCCACTTTCATGCCTCCAATTCTCAATTATTACAACTCAAAGCATCATTTATCAACATCAATACACTTCATAAATCATTATCAACACCCAATTTCATCATTTTTAATCCCACATCATAAATTAACTTCAACATTCATCAAAATCATACCTTTATCAAAATCATCATATATCAATATTTATTATCAACCAATTCAATCCTATCCTAAAGTCTACTAGCCTAAGTATCCAGAGATATTACATGTTACATAGAGGAACCGAAACCATATCTTGGCCGATTCCAAATATGCACAAAACACCAATTTGAGTCCAAGCAAGCTTTCAACCCAAAATCAAGTCACCAACAATTCACCAACTAACTCCAACAAGCATCAACAACCAATTTTTCCAAGCTATACACATTAATTACCATAAATCAATACCTAGGGTTCATCAAAATCACAATTTCTCAAGGTAAAAAGTTTCCTTACCTTTCTTGATGGTGTTTGGGGCACAAACCACCAATAGCTCAACTTTAAGTACTACCTAAACAATCAAAACACACAAATTTATTCAAAATTATTACCCACATTTTCAGATTTTTAGGGCAGAGAAAAAGAGATGAAAATTCAAAATCTTACCAACAAATGTTAGATAGAACTAACGGGCTCGGCAAGAGCTTTGCGTAGCCGCTGACGGCACGTGAATCGAAGCACTGTAGCTCTTCTCCGGAAGTTGTATGTGAATAGTAACACTCTCTCTTCTCCTTTTTTCTCTTGCAGCTGCTAGGTTTAGTGTGTGGGTGGGTTATGAGCTGAAATTGTTCATTTTAAGTGTATTTATATGTTGGGTTTGGGCCCAACATGGGCCCATTCCAATCTGTTAGCATTTTTGGCCCGTTTGTCTCAACTTTGGGCCAAACCTTTTAAATTAGTGCCCAGTTTTTAACTTTAATTATTTTTCTAAGTTTTTTCTACTGCTTTTACTGATCTTATACAGTACTGGGTGAAAATGTGAAAAGAATGTTGAGGACATGTTCATGCATTCAATACCTTAATCATATGCATTGAGAAAAACAAAAGAAAAAGAAAAACCAAAAATAAAAAAAAAACAGAGAAAAAGAAAAGAAAAAGCAGCAAGCAATAAAAAGGGGACAAAATGCCCCAAAGTAAAATGGTGATCTCAATGCATATGTATTGTACTCAAGTTCGGATGCATGAATATGTGGCAAAACATAGTTAATGGGCAATTGGATTTTGTATTCTAATTACATGGATTGTCTTAGGTTAGGTGAGAAGTTTGGGTTAATCAAGGATTCAGATTTTAGTCCACTTGACCAAATATATTCCTACCTTGACCTTAACCCCATTACAACCCTTAAAAGACCTCTTGATATGTGTATTTTTGCATTAAATTTTTGTTGACTGGTAGAAGAAGAGCAAGCCTTAGAAAGCAAGGTTAGTAGAGAATTGAGAGAATCGAACCTTAAACACTTGAGTGATTAGAGTGTATACACTTCCGATGAGGGTTCGATGCTCGAATCTTTGTTCCCGGCTTTCACAAGCTTTCTTCTTGCAAGTCTATTTGTACTTCATTTTATGATTTGAATTAGTGAGATCCAGTTCATATTTATTCTTGAAATGTTGATTTACTTTTAACCAAGTAGAAAAAAGTATTTTGCATTTAGTTGCATTCATATAGATAGGTTGCATTTCATAAATTCTACCATTCCTCTTCACTCCTTTATAGCTTCTCTTGAGTTTAGCATGAGGACATGCTAATGTTTAAGTGTGGGGAGATTTACTCAATTCCCAAACCAAATATCTCGAAACCCAATTTTTCCACACTTAATTCATGAGCACTCTCATTAGTCTAAGCTAACCAAGGATTCAAACTAAGGACATTATTATTTTCTGCTTAAAGTTAATGATGTACTAAAATAAAGAATAAATGGGGTTAAAAAAAAGCTCAACATTAGTTTGCAAAGGATGATGAAAAGGGTAAGGCCATATGGGTATGTAAGCTCAGTGAAACAAAGGCCTCAATCATGTAAGTGCATGCATACATCAAACCATAGAAATATAGAATCAAGCAAGATATAAATCACAATTTTAGAGAGAACAACACACACCAAAATAAAATATTGGTTGATAAAATGCAACCAATCAAATAGGTTCAAAGTCTCATTGGGTTTTGTGTGTTCGAGCTCTAAAATCATGTTCCAAATTAAATATCTTCAAACAAGTTTAACAAAAATTTTAATTCAAATTAGTGAAAAGCTATAAAATAGTGTCTTGAAAAAGAATTTATCACTTTAACCAAGTAGTGCCTAAATGCAAGCAACTAACTACACATGCAATCTATAATGCAATGCAACAACTAACTAACAAAGAAAATTAAACATTGGTGTTGAAAAGAAGATAACTAACCCACCAAAGTCGGTATCGACCTCCTCACACTTAAAGATTGCACCGTCCTCGGTGCATGCAAAGAAGTGCAAGTGGGCGGGCTGTACAACTGATGCGCTTTCTTCAAAAGATTATGCAGAGCAACTTGTTGTTCATCCCATTTAGAAGTTTTTCGTTTCTCTTCTTGATGGCCATCCTAAAAGAAGAGAAAAAGGAATAAGAAGAACCCACAAACAAAGATATAAAAAGGAATAAAATATATGTGGGTTATTGCCAAATAATAATGAGGGTCTCAACTACATAGTAGCTATAACATGCAAGTGAGAAAACAATATAAGCAGATGGCATATCAATAGTGCAAGAATTGCAACAATGAGGGAGAGAGAGAGCGGGTTATGAAAGACAAATATAAGTTCATATCAATGCACAAGGAATACAAGTGTCAGAAAAGATTAGCATTGACATATATAGCACCCAACAATGTAAAACAAGTCACTAAGCATCAGAATAATGGAAGAAATAGTCAACAGTGGGGTAGAATACAACACCAATGGAAAAATAGTGAATTTAGAAAAGAAAATAAAAACATGCACAAAGTTAAAATGCAATGAATGAAAGTATGTAAATACAAGAAGTAAAAGAGAATGAAAGAGAATAAGGATGAGAAGTTAAAGAAATGAAGAAGAAGAAAATAAGAAAGGAGGAAGAAAGAAGGAGAAAGGAGAGAAGAAAGAAGAAAGAAATGAAAAATAGGACGCGACGTGTAAGTGTCGCCCACGCATACGCGTGTGTTGCGAAATAAGGAGGCGACGCGTACACGTCAATCACGCATATGCGTGGATGTGAATTGTGCTATGCGCACAACACTTACACAGTGGCAGCGCAACTCTCTGTTCAAATCATCAATTTACACCGATTTTCATACCACGCGTATGCATCGCTGACGCTTACGCGTGGATTGACAAAATTTTAGGTGACGTGTACGCGTGGGTCACGCATACGTGTGGGGTGACTTGTGCTTATAATTGGTTATGGAAAAGTATTTTTGGGGTTTTGGAATAAGAGACAAGAAATGTAAACAACAAGGAAGTAAACTAACAATTAAGAAAAGTCCTAGCAAGGATTGATAATTGGAATTCCTATTCCCATTATCATAGTCACTTGTGATGGTAATTGCCTTTTGCTTTCACTTAGTTAACCTCTAACAATGAAGGAAAGTCAAGTGAGTAAAATCAACTTAAGTTCACAAGTCCTAATCAAAGACTAGATTTAGTGAAGTCTAAGCCAACCAGCAAGTCTCAATCACTAATCAACAAAAGAATTTTGACAACTCAAGAGTCTCTAATTGATCAATCTAAGATAAGAACATAAAAATCTAATTTAAAATCCAACCAAGCCTTTTATCAAACACTTGGAAGGCATAAAATAAAATCTTAGAAAGCTAACAAGACATAGCAAAATCTAAAACCAACCAAAGCAAAGAAATAACAATAACAAAGTAATTGAACAATAAGAAACGTGAAACATAAATTGCATTAATAAAAATTGAGAGTAACACATGAGTTCATAAACTAAATTAGCAAAATAAAAGAATCAATAAGAGAAGTAGATAACTAAAGTATTAGAACAAATAAGAGTAGAAGAAAACTGAATTAAAGCAAGGTAGAATTCTGAAATTGAGAAGAAATAAACCTAAAAATCCTAAAACTTAGAGAGAGGAGAGAACCTCTCTCTCTAGAAAACTACATCTAAAACCTAACTAATGTAAATGAAAGTATGAATGAATGATTCCTCCTTTCCAGCTCCACTCTGCAGCCTCTAATCTTTACTTTCAGGCTTGAAACTGGGCCAAAAGCAGCCCAGAAATTGCCCCCAACGTTTTCTGTTCAATGCAGCACGTGACGCTCTGTCACGCGTACGCATCACCCACGCATACGCGTCGGTGGACAAATTCCTGGCCACGCGTAGGCGTCAGCCACGCGTACGCGTCAGTTGTCTTCTGCATCAGTCACGCGTAGGCATCGCACATGCATGCGCGTCGCTACCAGATTCTGAAAAACTTGATTTCTTGTGTTTCTTCCACTTTTGCATGCTTCTTTTCCATCCTCTGAGCCATTCCTGCCCTGTAAAACCTGAATTCACTTAACACACATATCATGGCATCGAATGGTAATAAGAGAGGATTAAAATTAGCAAATTTAAGGCGAAAGAAGCATATTTTAATCATAGCACAGAATCAGGAAGGAAAATGTAAAACATGTGATTTGTATGCATAAGTGTGAGAATAATGGATAAAATTCGCTTAATTAAATACAAAATAAACCGTAAAATAGCGGTTTATCACTGGGCATACTTAAACCGATTCGACCGATTTATCTGCCGGTTCACAGTCTTACGCGATTTTTCGCAAAAAGTATATTTTCCAACTCAGAAAAATCTACTGAGTCCAAAAATCATAATTAAATTTTATAATTAATATTCTAAAATTTTGAACCTAATTTGGGAAATTAAATTATTATTATTTAACATTAATCAATCAGTTAATTAATTCGCAGTTCTTACAAGAAATCGAAACTCAAGCTTCAGTTTGCAGCCCTAATAATTCTGCATTTTTGGGTATGATTTTTGAGTAGATTTTGTGATTTTATTTGTTTAGAGGTGATCTAGCATTGGAATATTATTGGGTGTTGCCCCTAATATCTTTGGGTAAGGTAAGTCTCTTCAAACTCTTATGGTTTGATGTTTTGGTTAGCCATAGTGTTGATTCTTGGTATGTTATATGTGTATAGCTTGATAGTTGGTGAGTTTTGGAAGTGGTGTTGGTGCCTGAGGCTTGTTGATCTTGTTGGAATCAAGCTTTTAGTATTTTACACATATTCGGGATCGGCCAATGTATGGTTTCATTTTTCTTTATGTAATATGTAATGTTTCTGGACACTTAGGCTAGTAGACCCTAGGATAGGATTGAATTGATGTTAATTGTTGGTTGTTATTGATTATTGTGGTTGATGATGATTGTTGAGAATTATTGTTGTTAATGAGGGGTGTTGATATTGTTGATAAATGATGTGGATAGAAATTTTAATGATGCTGAATTGATAGTTCGATTGATAAGTGTTGAAGGAGTTGATAAATTGGGATATAAAGGTTTGGATGTTGTATAGTTGAATAAGGATGGGATTTAGGAACTTTGGTGTGATTTAGATTAAATTTAGGTGTTGATGAATAATGATTTTGATGGTGTGAAATAGTGTAATTGGGATGTTATTGATGGTTGAGTTTGAGAAATGAATGGTATAGACTTTTGTGTTGTTTTGGTAGTGTTGGGTTGTAAGTAGTTTGGTTTTGAATTGAGAGTTTTGGTGAAATTGAGCTTTTAAGGTTTTTGGTAAAAATGGATTTTAGGCCAACTTTGGCGGATCATATCTTGAGCTACAGTTTTTGAAATTGATTAAATGCGTCAAATTAAAGATAATTCAAAGTGCTTTAAAACAGTATAGATTTTGTGGAAATTGAAATTTTGTAGAAAAAGATATGATCGTTGGAAGTTAGTTTCAAAAATCTGATTTCTGTGATGTAGAAATTGTGAGTTCTAGTTTGTGTGCGCACGCACACTCTTGTGCGCGTGCTCTAAATAAGGGCCATGATTTGACTTGTGCGTACGCACACGTTTGTATGCATGCACACCCTATGATTTTTAGAAAACGTGCGTACGCACAGTCTGGTGCGCACACACACTCTGTGAAATTTGCAAGTTGTGAGTATGCACAACATCATGCATACGCACAAGTTGGGAAAACTCTTCTGGGCATGCATTTGCACAACCCTATACGTATGCACACTATCCTGTTTTTCAATGAAAACCTTGTTTTTAACCATTTTACCTTCCTAGCAAGCTTGCAAACTTCCGTAATACTTGTTTAAAACCTTTTTGCTAGTCTAGGGTCTTGAATCAAGGGAGAAAATAATAAACAAATAAAAGGGGTATTTTTAGTTATGAGTTTAGAGCCGGTGATATAAATTTTTGGAAGGTCCGTGTAAATCCTGGTTTGAATAGGTGAAAGCTGAGTTGTGAAGGGTTGAAGAGAATTTCAAGAAATGGGAGTGCTTATGATGAATTTGAGAAGTTGAAATCAGTGATGGTTATGATGAGTTGAGAACTTGGAAAGGAATGATGAATTTATTGGATTATATGGGAGTGTGCAGAGCCTATATCTTTGTCGTGGCAGTTTTTCTGTTGCATGAGTGTGCGGAGCCTATATTTTCGGCGTGGTAATTTTTCTGCTACAAGAGTGTGCCCAACACTATATCTTTGGAATGATTTATGATGAGACAGTTGTTGTTGTTTTCTTCCTTGCTGCATAAGTGTGTAGAGCCTATATCTCTGACGTAGTAGACTCCCTACTACATGAGTGTGCGGAGCCTATATCTTCGGCGTGGCAGATTTCTCTGCTGCATGAGTGTGCAGAGCCTATATTTCTGAGCATGGCAGGAAGGCTACATCTGGAAGGATGTGTCGGGTTGGCATATATAGATTGACAAGTGATATCACAAGCTAATAGGACAGGCATTCATCATATGCATCTTCTATATGCTTGTTTGCTTTGCTTAACTTCAGTTATGCCTAAATAAATTACATGTCTACTTGCTATTTGTTTACTTGCTATATATGTATATCACTTGTGCTTTACTTATTTGCATTAACTGTGTTTTCTACTGGGATTGAGGAGGCTTGGGAGGCGGTGGCGATGGGATCGCATGGAAGTTAGGCTGGCGAAACCTGTAGGACAGTGATGCTATATTAGTTAGAAATCCCTTAAGATAGAATACCCCTATTTATGGTTTAAGTTATTTATTTATTCTAAGCTTGAATATCTGTATCGGTGTGAAGTTCTAAGATTGCCTTTGGCGTCCCGGAACCTTACATCTTATATATCGGGCACTGTTACCATACTGAGAACCTCCGGTTCTCATGCTATATGTTGTTGTTGTTTTTCAGATGCAGGTCGTAACCCACCTCGGTGAGTTGCGAGATGGTGACGGAGCGGAGGATCTTATGATCTATTATGGAATTTTGATTATTTTGTTGTAGTACTTTCTCTCACCTTTTTATTGTAGACTTTATGGCCTTAGAGGCTTGATTTGAGAGATAAGTAGAATAAGCTATATTAAACTTCAAAACCCTGTTGTATTCAGTTTGACTAGCTAGCTTAAACTCCACAGGCTGTGACTAGTCCTCTTTTTGGTATTTAGCACTTATATATATATATATATATATATATATCTTGTTTACTTAAATTATTACCTTGTATATCTTGGAGTTAGCTACAAGGTTTTATATATATATATGTCTTGTTCTATCTGTACCTACGCGTTTAGTTATCATGTGTGAATGCTTCGCATTTCATAATTCCGCTTTACGTGACTTTGAGCTTTATTCCTTCATTGGGCTTCTAGTTATATATATTTTTGGACATATTATATATATATTATAAGCTTTGAAACTGTCGTGGCACTTTGTTATTCTTTGTATTACGGCTAGAGGTAAGTCTTAAGGTAATGGGGTGTTACAATTCATTTGCGGTTATGCGTTGCTTGATGACAAGTCATCTTATGCTAGCTTTTCAAGCATTTTTCACTTGCTTCATTAGGTTTTATGCACTTTTTTGCATTGTAAGTAAGTGATTTGGAGTAGATTTGCATGGTTTTGTTAAATCAATCAACCATCCTTTATTTGACACTAAATCATGAGGTTTAAGCTAGAATTAGTTAGTTTTTGAATGAATTATAAACCTTGTGAATTTGGTGATACTTTGATTGGTTGTTTTAATTACTTGTAGGTGAAGAAAAGAAAGAAACAAGGAAAGCGTTCCTATTAAAGCGTGGCCCAAGGAAGGAAAAAGCGTTACGCATCAAGAAAGTAAAGGCCAAGGGAGCAAGGGGCAGGGCGCTGAGTGAAGACTCTTAACTGAGCGCCCAAGGAAGCAAGCCAAAATCAATAGCGCTCAGTTAACTAAGTTAACTTTTTCGTGCCTCACCCAAAAGAAAATCAAGGCGCAAAATCAAAGAGTGAAGCCATCAGGTTTCGAAACCAAGCACATGAGGCATAGGAAGAAGCGCTACTCTACAAAAGGAATTGGCAAAAGGAGCCAGCCAAGGTTCAAACCCATGCTGGCAAGGAAGGAGCGCTACAACTCTTCACAAAGGAAATGGGAAAAATGGCTTCACTGGGATTCGAATTGGGGAGCTTCCACTAAAAGAGAAAAGACGCTGAGTTAACTTCTTTCACTGAGCGCCATACATTGCAAGATTAGCTCCAAAAATTGGCTCAGCAAGGATTCAAAAAGGGAGCTTCTCACCAAAACAAAAGGGCGCTGAGTTAAGAGTCCTAACTGAGCGCTAGTACAAGGAAAATATGCACCAAATTGGCAAGGCCAGGATTCGAAGGGGGAGTCCCATTCAAGCATATAGTGTTGCATTACTTGAGTTAACTGAGCGCTATGCCAAGACTTGGCACGAGACAAAATAATCCTGGGACAAGACATTGGGCGCTCAGTTACCTTACTTAACTGAGCGCTCCCCTAGAGCCATGCACGAGACAAATTGAAGATCCTGAACCAAGAATCTGAGCACTCCGTTTGCTCAGTTAACTGAACGCTTCCCTAGGAGTTGCACCATGGGCCAATTTCAATTCAATTACCATTTTGGATCCAATTCTTCACCAATTTAAAAATCCCACTCCAAAGTCTGAAGATCAAAATTAGAAAGTGTATAAATAGGAGTTAGTTTGATTTGTAGAGGAACCTTTACTTTCACTTTTGAACTTTCTTTTATTTTTAGTTTTATTTTTAGCTCACTTTTACATTTTAGCTTTGAATTGGAGAATTGGGATTGAGAGCTGAGTTTTCTCCTCCTTGTTCTTACTTTTGCATTACTTGCTTTCTGTTTCTAAATTTTGGATTGAGATTGAAGGAATTCTGTTTCAATCTTTGATCTGCAATTCCTCTTTATTTTCTTCTGCATAATTCTAAGGATTGGGAATTTGATTGAGCTTTCTGTCCTCATTTTCATTTCTTCTGCAACTCTTGCTATCTGTTCTTGGAATTTGAATTGAGATTGAAGAGCTTCACTGATTCTAAGTTTGAGAATCATCTTTTACCTCTCTTCTCAATTGTTCTAAGAGTTGGATCTAAGTTTTCTTTACTGTTCCATTTAAATTTCTTCTACAAATTGTTCTCTGTTGGATCAAGGAAGGAATTGAGATCTAGACCTTTTTTCTAGTCTCATTGAGCCCCTGAGATCTTGAATTTCTTTTCTAGCTTTTACAATTGAGCTGAATTTACTTTCTGTCTTGTTCTTCAAGTAATTTTCCATTTCTGTTTAGATTTATTGCATTTACTTCATCTTCTTTACTTTTTATTGTTAAATTCTGCATCCCAGCATCCCACATCCCTTTATTATTCAAGCAATTTACATTTCTTGCACTCTAAGCTTTAGCTATTTACATTTCTTGCAATCTAAGTTTCAGTCATTTACATTACTTGCACTTTAAGATTCAGCTCTTTTACTTTCTTGCAATTTAAGTTTCATGCAATTTATTTTTTTGCACTTTACTTTTCTGTCAATTTCCCCTTTCCCTTCTATTTTTATGCAATTTATATTCTGTTTGTCACAATTCACTCAAATCATCAACTGTCTACTTAACTAAATCAACCATCTAACTAAAATTGCTCAATCCATCAATACCTGTAGGATCGACCTCACTCATGTGAGTAATTACTACTTGATGCGACCCGGTACACTTGCCGGTGAGTTTAGGTGTTGGAATCCCATTTCCAACCCATCAAGTTTTTGGTGCCGTTGCTGGGGATTGATTTAGATTGACAATGATTAAGTAAGGTGGTGGTCTAGATTAAGCACTTTTTCTTTATTTTTGTTTACTTTCTTTGTTTTCAACAAGCACATTAACTGTTTGAATTTTTGCTTAAGCTAACACTAAATTTGCTCTATCAGTAGAGTGAATTGTTTTTTATTTTGGTTCTGTGTTTGTTTTTCTTGCTTTTGTATGATAGTGGTAAGGAAAGAGATCCCTACCTTCTGTGAGGCTGATGAAAGAACTCTCCGAAGGATAAGAAGAGAAGCAAGAGGGAAGGGAATTGTTGGAGAAGAAGAACTTTTTGAAGAAGAATTTCAAGAAATGGAGGAACATTCAACAAATCCAACAGTGGGAGTGGCCAACAACAATGGTCAGCCCCAGAGGAGAGTTTTGGCTTCATATACATTTGCTAATCCAAGGCATTGTGGGAGCAGCATCCTTACCCCAAATGTCAATACAAATAACTTTGAATTGAAGCCCCAACTCATCACCTTAGTACAAAATAATTGCTCATATGGAGGAAGTCCTTTGGAGGATCCAAACCAACACTTATCTACCTTTCTGAGGATTTGTGACACAGTGAAGTCCAATGGTGTGCATCCAGACATATACAAATTGTTGCTGTTTCCATTCTCATTGAGGGACAAAGCTGCTCAATGGCTTGAAGCCTTCCCGCAAGGAAGCATCACTAGCTGGGAGGATCTAGTAAACAAGTTCCTAGCCAAATTCTACCCACCTCAAAGGATTATTAGATTGAAGACAGAGGTACAAACCTTCACACAAATGGATGCAGAATCTCTCTATGAGGCATGGGAGAGATATAAGGCCCTGATTAGAAAATGTCTCCCTGAAATATTCAATGAATGGGACATCCTTCAAAACTTCTATGAAGGATTAACACTGAAGGCTCAGGAAGCACTAGATCATTCAGCAGGAGGCTCACTACAATTAATGAAGACAGCAGAGGAAGCCCAAAACCTCATTGATATGGTGACAAACAATCAATACTTCTTTGCTCATCAAAGGCAACACCAACCAGTTCAAAGAAAGGGAGTGCTTGAGTTGGAAGGAGTGGATACTATCCTAGCTCAACACAACGTGATGCAGCAGCAAATCCAGCAACAATTTGAGCAAATGGCTAAGTGGTTGACAGCCTCCAAGTTGCAGCAGTGAACACAAGCCAACCATCACCCACATGGGGGCGAAATGAAGAAAACCAAGAAGATCAGCAGCAGGAACAAATTCAATATGTGCACAACCAAAGGCTCAGGCCAAAATGAAGTTTATGGTAACACCTACAATCCATCCTGGAAGAACCATCCAAATCACAGATGGGGAGATAGCCACACTCAAAACCAGCAGCCATGACAAAGAAATTCAAACCACAACAACTCAAGAAACACAAACAACAACAACCAGCAAAATACTAACACAATCCATATAGAAAACCCCAAAATAACTACCCAAATTCCAGCTATTATCCACCCAATAACCCAATCACTAACCAAAACACCTATCACCTATCCTCTACACCCCACAACTAACCACAAACATCACAAGACACTCAAAGAATCTCAAACCTGGAGATGTTGATGGAAAAAATGATGAAACATCAGGAATTAACAAGCAAGAATCATGAAGCCTCATTGAGAAATTTAGAAAGGCAAATTGGACAATTGTCCAAGCAAGCTGTGATTGAAAGGCCAACAAGATCACTCCCAAGTGATACCATTCCAAATCCTAAAGAGGAATGCAAAGCCATCCAACTGAGGAGTGGGAAAACTTTGGTGAATGACAAAGAAGATAACAAGAGGCCTATGGACAATGACAAAGCTAGCAGCAAGCATGATGAAGCCAGCAACAAGGAAGAAGCTATACTAAGCAAGCAAGCTCAAGAGACGCTTAAAGAAAAGGATGACCTCCCACAAGATTTAAGGAAAAGGAAGCAAGAAATAGAGGAACCATCTCAAGAACAAAGGCAAGGAGTAAAGGTGATGAGCGGATATTTTATACGCTTTTTGGGGTTAATTTCATGTAGTTTTTAGGATGTTTTAGTTAAGTTTTTAGTATATTTTCATTAGTTTCTAGGAAAAATTCATATTTCTGGACTTTACTATGAGTTTGTGTGTTTTTTCTGTAATTTCAGGTATTTTTTGGCTGAAATTGAGGGAGCTGAGCAAAAATCTGATTCAGGCTGAAAAAGGACTGCTGATGTTGTTGGATTCTGACCTCTCTGCACTCGGAATGGATTTTCTGGAGCTACAAGAGTCCAATTGGCGCGCTTCCAATTGCGTTGGAAAGTAGACATCCAGGGCTTTCCAGAAATATATAATAGTCCATACTTTGCTCAAGGATAAACGGCGTAAACTGGCGTTCAATGCCAGTTCCATGTTGCAGTCTGGCGTCCAGCGCCAGAAATAGGTTACAAGTTGGAGTTCAACGCCAGAAACAGGTTACAACCTGGCGTTGAACGCCCAAAACAGCCCAGGCATGTGAGAAGCTTTAGTCTCAGCCCCAGCACACACCAAGTGGGCCCCAAAAGTGGATTTGTGCACTTTCTATCATAGTTTACTCATTTTCTGTAAACCTAGGTTACTAGTTGAGTATTTAAACAACTTTTAGAGATTTATTTTGTATCTCATGACATTTTAGATCTGAAATTTGTACCTCTTGACAGCATGAGTCTCTAAACCCCATTGTTGGTGGTGAGGAGCTCTGCAGCGTCTCGATGAATTAATGCAAGTACTTCTATTTTCCATTCAAACATGCGTGTTCCTATCTAAGATATTCATTCGCGCTTAATTATGGAGAAGGTGATGATCCGTGACACTCATCACCTTCCTCAACCCATGAACGTGTGCATGACAACCACCTCCGTTCTATATTAGATTGAATGAGTATCTCTTAGATTCCATAATCAGAATCTTCGTGGTATAAGCTAGAATTGATGGCGTCATTCAGGAGAATCCGGAAAGTCTAAACCTTGTCTGTGGTATTTCGAGTAGGATTCTGGGATTGAATGACTGTGACGGGCTTCAAACTCGCGAGTGCTGGACGTAGTGACAGACGCAAAAGGATAGTAACTCCTATTCCAGTATGATCGAGAACCTCTAGATGATTAGCCGTGCTGTGACAGAGCATTTGGACCATTTTCACTGAGGAGATGGGAAGTAGCCATTGACAATGGTGACACCTTACATAGAGCTTGCCATGGAAGGAACTTTGCACTTTTGCATGCATGAGGGAAGAGGAATATAAGAGAAAAGCTGAAATTCAGAAGACAAAGCATCTCCAAAACCCCAACATATTCTCCATTACTGCAGAATAAGTATTTATTTCATACTCTCTAAATTTTCGTAATTCAATTTGATAAGTGAATTGTTTTCCTGACTAAGAGTTACAAGATAACCATAGATTGCTTCAAGCCAACAATCTCCGTGGGATTCGACCCTTACTCACGTAAGGTATTACTTGGACGGCCCAGTGCACTTGCTGGTTAGTTGTGCGGAATTACATAGTGTGAAGTAATTTTCGTGCACCAAGTTTTTAGCGCCGTTGTCGGGGATTGTTGAGTTTGAACAATTGACGGTTCATCCTGTTGCTTAGATTAGGAAAATTTTGTCTTTTGGGTCAGAGTCTTTTACTTTCTTTTCAAAAATCTTTCAAAAAATTTTTATTTTTCTTTATTAATCTATAATTTGTCTTTGAGTCTTTTATTATTGTTCTTTTTAGAATTTTAGAATCCTTATTTTCTTTTTCAAAATTTTTTTTCTTAGTTATTAAAAATACTTCTTCAAAACAAGTGTTATATTTACTGCCCAATTGGCTAGAGCGTTGGTCTATGTTCTTGGTAATTGGGTATCCTTTTTTTTTAAATCTTTTTTTTCTTTTTCAAAAATAATTTTTCTTTGATTAAATCTTGTGCCAAACTTTAAGTTTGGTGTTTTCTTGTTAATCCTTCTATAATTTTCAAAAATTTTAGTTTGGTTTTCTAAAAATTTTAAGTTTGGTGTTCTATCTTCATGTTCTTGTTGTTCTTGTGAGTCTTCAAGGTGTTCTTGACTTTTTCTTGTGTCTTGATCTTAAAATTTTTAAGTTTGGTGTTCCTTGGTATTTTTCCTCCAAAATTTTCGAAAATAAGGAGCATTAGATCTAAAAATTTTAAATCTTGTGCTATTTTATTGTTTTTCTCTCTCCTTATCAAATTCAAAAATATCTTTTCTCACCATTTTAAAGCAAATTTTCGAAAATTGCTCTTAAAATTCAGATTTTTTATTTCAAAATTTAAAACGTTTTTCAAAAATCATATCTTTTTCAAAACTTCCTAAACCACTCTTTTCATTTTTCAAAAATATTTACCCATTTTTATTTATTTTATTTTAATTTATTTTATTTTCAAAATAAATAAATAAATAAATAAAAATATTTTTTTTATTTTACATCATCTCCCTTTCTCCATCATGGATCTAAGTGGAAATGAACAGTTCAGAAGGACTTTGGGGTCATATGCTAACCCCACTACTACTTCATATGGGAGTAGTATCAGTATACCCTCCATTGGAGTTAGTAGCTTTGAGTTGAATCCTCAGCTCATTATCATGGTGCAGCAAAGTTGCCAGTATTCCGGTCTTCCACAGGAAGAACCTACAGAGTTTCTGGCACAGTTTTTACAAATTGTTGACACAGTACATGATAAGGAAGTAGATCAGGATGTCTACAGATTATTACTGTTCCCATTTGCTGTAAAAGACCAAGCTAAGAGGTGGTTAAATAACCAACCTAAGGCTAGCATAAAGACATAGAAACAGCTGACAGAAAAATTCCTGAATCAATACTTTCCTCCAAAATGGATGACACAGCTAAGGCTGGACATCTAAGACTTTAAACAAGGAGATAATGAATCTCTGTATGATGCCTGGGAGAGATACAGAGAGATGCTAAGAAAATGCCCCTCTGAAATGTTTTCAGAGTGGGTTCAGCTAGACATCTTCTATTATGGGCTTACAGAAAGAGCTCAGATGTCTCTAGACTACTCAGCTGGTGGATCTATCCACATGAGGAAGACAATTGAAGAAGCTCAAGAGCTCATTGATACAGTTGCCAAAAATCAGCATCTGTATTTAAGCAGCGAACCTTCCATGAAAGAAGAGGCTAAAACAGTGACTACTGAACTTAGTCCTGCTGAACAAGCTACTGAATTCAATCAGCAATTGAATTTTCTAACAAAACAGTTAGCCGAATTCAAGGAGAGACTACAAGATACAAGGACGGCAAATATAAATATGGAAGAACAATTAAAGCAAACAAAGTAGCAGCTGTCAAAACAAATAACAGAAGAATGCCAAGCAGTTCAATTAAGAAGTGAGAAAACATTAAATACCCCACCTCAGGGCAGCAGGAAGCCAAGAAATGAGCAAACTACCCAAATTCTATCTGAGGACAGTAAAAGCCCGGGGAAAAATAATTCTGACGCTGAAACGCCAGAAATTGGGTGGAAGGCTGGCGCTGAATGCCCAAACCATGCTCAGAACTGGCGTTCAACGCCAGAAACAAGCAAGGAACTGGCGTTGAACGCCCAAAGGAAGCACAGTTCTGGCATTCAGGCGCCAGGAACAGATGAGGAGTTGGCGTCCAACGCCACTCCAGCTTCTAACCCTGGCATTCAAACGCCAGTGAGGGATCAGACATACACAAGTGCTGATAACAACCCCTCTAAAAAGGCTTCTCCAACCACCTCTGTAGGAAATAAACCTGCAGCAACTAAGGTTGAGGAATATAAAGCCAAGATACCTTATCCTCAAAAACTCCACCAAGAGGAGCAGGATAAGCAATTTGCTCGCTTTGCAAATTATCTCAGGACTCTTGAAATAAAGATTCCTTTTGCAGAGGCACTTGAGCAAATACCTTCTTATGCCAAGTTCATGAAAGAGATCTTGAGTCATAAGAAGGATTGGAGAGAAACTGAAAGAGTTCTCCTCACTGAAGAATGCAGTGCAGTCATTCTGAAAAACTTCCCAGAAAAGCTTAAAGATCCCGGAAGCTTTCTGATACCATGCACATTAGAGGGTAATTGCACTAGGACAGCTCTACGCGATCTTGGGGCAAGCATCAACTTAATACCTGCATCCACCATCAGAAAGCTTGGTTTAACAGAAGAAGTTAAACCGACCGGGATATGTCTCCAACTTGCTGATGGCTCCATTAAATACCCATCAGGCGTGATTGAGGACATGATTGTTAGGGTTGGGCCATTCGCCTTTCCCACTAACTTTGTAGTGCTGGAAATGGAGGAGCACAAGAGTGCTACTCTCATTCTAGGAAGACCTTTCCTAGCAACTGGACGAACTCTCATTGACGTCCAACAGGGGGAAATAACCCTGAGAGTCAATGAGGATGAGTTTAAGTTGAATGCTGTCAATGCCATGCAGCATCCAGACACACCAAAAGACTGCATGAAAGTTGATCTTATTGACTCTCTGGTGGAGGAGATCAACATGGCTACGAGTCTCAAATCAGAGCTGGAAAACATTTTTAAAGATGTTCCGCCTGATCTAGAGGATTCAGAGGAATTGAAAGAGCCTCTGAAATTTCCTCAGGGAGAGGAAAAACCTCCTAAACCCGAGCTCAAACCATTACCACCATCCCTGAAATATGCATTTCTGGGAGAAGGTGATACTTTTTCAGTGATCATAAGCTCTGCTTTAAATCCACAGGAAGAGGAAGCACTAATTCAAGTGCTAAGGACACACAAGACAGCTCTTGGGTGGTCCATAAGTGACCTTAAGGGCATAAGCCCAACTAGATGCATGCACAAAATCTTATTGGAGGATGATGCTAAGCCAGTGGTTCAACCACAGAGGCGGCTAAATCCAGCCATGAAGGAAGTGGTGCAGAAAGAGGTCACTAAATTACTGGAGGCTGGGATTATTTATCCTATTTCTGATAGCCCCTGGGTGAGTCCTGTTCAAGTTGTCCCTAAAAAGGGAGGCATGACAGTGGTTCATAATGAAAAAAATGAACTGGTTCCTACAAGAACAGTTACAGGGTGGCGCATGTGTATTGATTACAGAAGGCTCAATACAGCCACCAGAAAGGATCATTTTCCTTTACCATTCATAGACCAGATGCTAGAAAGACTAGCAGGTCATAATTATTACTGCTTTTTGGATAGCTATTCAGGCTACAACCAAATTGCAGTAGATCTCCAGGATCAAGAGAAAACAGCATTCACATATCCATCTGGAGTGTTTGCTTACAGAAGGATGCCATTTGGGCTGTGTAATGTGCCTGCAACCTTTCAGAGATGCATGCTCTCTATTTTCTCTGATATGGTGGAAAAATTTCTGGAAGTCTTCATGGATGACTTCTCAGTATATGGAGACTCATTCAGCTCCTGTCTTGATCACCTGACATTGGTTTTGAAAAGATGCCAAGAGACCAACCTGGTTTTAAACTGGGAAAAATGTCACTTTATGGTGACTGAAGGGATTGTCCTTGGGCATAAAATTTCAAACAAGGGAATAGAGGTGGATCAAGCTAAAATAGAGGCAATTGAAAAATTACCACCACCTACCAATGTTAAGGCAATCAGAAGCTTTCTGGGGCATGCAGGATTCTATAGGAGATTTATAAAGGATTTTTCAAAAATTGCAAAACCTCTAAGCAACCTGCTAGCTGCTGACACGCCATTTGTGTTTGACACAGAATGCCTACAGGCGTTTGAAACTCTGAAGGCTAAGCTGGTCACAGCACCAGTTATCTCTGCACCAGACTGGACATTACCATTCGAATTAATGTGTGATGCCAGTGATCACGCCATTGGTGCAGTACTGGGGCAGAGGCATGACAAGCTTCTGCATGTCATTTATTATGCTAGTCGTGTTTTAAATGATGCCCAGAAAAATTACACAACCACAGAAAAGGAATTACTTGCAGTGGTCTATGCCATTGACAAGTTTAGATCATACTTGGTAGGATCAAAAGTGATTGTGTACACTGACCATGCTGCTCTTAAATATCTGCTCACAAAGTAGGATTCAAAACCCAGGCTTATAAGATGGGTGTTGCTGCTGCAAGAGTTTGATATAGAAATAAGAGACAGAAAAGGGACAGAGAACCAAGTGGCTGATCATCTGTCCCGGATAGAGCCAATAGAAGGGGCGTTCCCCCCTCCCCCTCTTTTGAGATCTCTGAAACCTTTCCGGATGAGCATTTATTTGCCATTCAGGAAACACCATGGTTTGCAGACATAACAAACTATAAAGCTGCAAGGTTCATACCCAAGGAGTACAGCAGGCAACAAAAGAAAAAATTAATTACTGATGCAAAGTATTACTTGTGGGCTGAACCCTATCTCTTTAAGAGATGTGCAGACGGAATAATCCGTAGGTGTGTGCCTAGAGAAGAAGCACGGAGGATCTTATGGCATTGCCATGGATCACAATATGGAGGCCATTTCGGAAGTGAGCGAACAGCCACCAAGGTCCTCCAATGTGGCTTCTACTGGCCTACCCTCTATAGAGATTTCCGAGAGTTTATACGTAACTGTGACAGTTGCCAGAGAGCTGGTAATCTGCCTCATGGTTACGCCATGCCTCAACAAGGGATCTTGGAGATTGAGTTGTTTGATGTATGGGGAATTGACTTCATGGGGCCTTTCCTACCATCATACTCAAACACTTATATTCTGGTGGCAGTCGATTATGTATCAAAGTGGGTAGAGGCCATTGCCACACCCACTAATGATACTAAAACAGTGCTGAAATTCCTCCAGAAACATATCTTCAGCATGTTTGGTGTCCCTAGAGTACTAATCAGTGATGGGGGCACTCACTTCTGCAACAAACAGCTTTACTCTGCCATGGTCCGGTATGGGATTAGCCACAAGGTGGTCACTCTATATCATCCACAGACAAATGGGCAAGCTGAAGTCTCTAATAGAGAACTAAAAAGAATCCTGGAACGGACTGTCAATACCCGTAGAAAGGATTGGGCAAGAGGGCTGGATGATGCTCTGTGGGCTTACAGAACAGCATTCAAGACTCCTATAGGGACCTCTCCGTACCAACTTGTGTATGGTAAGGCTTGTCACCTGCCCGTGGAACTGAAACATAAGGCCTACTGGGCAACCAGATTCCTAAACTTTGATGCCAAATTAGCTGGAGAAAAAAGATTACTCCAGCTGAATGAGCTAGAGGAATTCAGATTCACTGCTTTCGAAAATGTCAAGCTTTATAAAGAGAAATCTAAGAGGTGGCATGACAGAAAGCTGTCATCTAGAATCTTTGAACCAGGATAAAAGGTTCTGTTGTTTAACTCTAGGCTCAGGCTATTCCCAGGAAAACTGAAATCTCGGTGGAGGGGACCATATATGATTACAAGTGTATCACCATATGGTTATGTGGAGCTTCAAGACATTGATTCTGATAAGAATTCATTGTTAATGGACAGAGAATCAAGCACTATCTTGAAGGCAATGTTGAGCAAGAGTGCTCAAGGCTGAAGCTAGATTAAAAGCTCAGCAAGGTCTAGCTAAAGACAATAAAAAAGCGCTTGCTGGGAGGCAACCCAGCCATTGGGAAGACTTTTTCTGATATTTTGCCCTATTCTTGATTTTATTTGTTTATATAAAGTTCATTGCTACTAAGGTAAAGAGTCAATTGTATAAGTTCACAGGGTTACGGAAGGATTCAGCACACAAAACAGAGAAAGAGAGCTCACTGGCAAGAAAATGCCAGTAAAAGTCTGTTTTGGGCGTTCAACGCCCAAAAGAAGCATCCACTAGGCGTTGAACGCCAGTAAGGATAGCTATCTGGGCGTTAAACGCCAGAAAGAAGCATCTTCTGGGCGTTGAATGCCAGAAAGAAGCTCCTTCTGGGCGTTTAACGCCAGATTTACAGTGTCCTGGGCGTTCAGAAAAACGCCCAGTGACAAAGGATTTCCTGGCGTTCAACGCCAGAAAGAAGCAACAGCTGGGCGTTGAATGCCCAGGAGAAGCAGCACTTGGGCGTTAAACGCCCAAAACATGCAGCGTTTGGGCGTTTAACGCCAGGATGGTGGGGAGGAGGTAAATTCGTTTTTACTTCATATTTTTCATTTTAATTTTAATTTTCATGTTTCAATTCATGATTTCTTGCATAAACATGTTACAAACCCTGATTTCTAAAATCCCTAATTTCTAAAAACCCTACTTTAAAAATATCAAATGTATCTTAATCCATAAACACAAATTCTTTTCAATCCAATCCAACTCTTTTTCAAATTTTTCAAAACAAATCTATCTCTTTTCCTTCTAAAATCCTTTCAACTCATCAATATCTTTTTCAAATCTCCACATTATCTTTTTCAAAATCCAAATTTATTTTTTTAAATATCTTTCATATCTTTTCAATTTTAAATCACATCTTTTCATATCATACTTATTTTTTTATAAATCATATCTTCTATCTTATCTTTTTTAAATTTTCGAAAACCCACCCCCCTCCCTTTTAATTCCACATTCGGCCTCCCTCCTCTCATCCACCATTCTACACTAGCTCTCCTTCTATCCTTCTCCTTTCTTTTCTTTTGCTTGAGGACAAGCAAACCTCTAAGTTTGGTGTGTTTATCCGTGATCACTAAATTATACCCACTAAGATCATGGCTCCCAAAGGAAAATAACTCACTCCAAGAGGAAAGAAAGAGAGTATTCCAAAACCACTTTGGAATCAAGGGAAGTTCTTAACCAAAGAACATTCAAACCATTACTACAAAATAATGGGTCTAAGATCAGTGATCCCGAAAGTCAAGTTTGATCTGAAAGAAGATGAATATCCGGAGATCCAAGAGCATATTCAAAACAGGAACCGGGAAGTCCTAGCTAATCCTGAAACAAAAGTGGGAAGGAATATGGTTCAGGAGTTCTACGCTAATCTGTGGCAAACAGACAGGCAGAGAATATCTGGAACTGCCCTCTATGACTATCGGACTATGGTCAGAGGAAAGATTGTTCACATCCACCCTGACAAAATCAGGGAGATCTTTAAGCCACCTCAGCTGAAAGATGACCCAGACTCCTTCAATAGGAGAATGATGAGAACAAACAAGGGCCTGGATAAGATTCTAGAGGATATATGCATCCCTGGAGCCAGGTGGACCACCAGCAGCAAGGGTGTCCCAAATCAACTCAAGAGAGAAGATCTCAAACCAGTCGCCAGAGGATGGCTGGACTTCATTGGGCGTTCTATATTGCCCACTAGCAACCGTTCTGAAGTTACCGTCAAAAGAGCAGTGATGATCCATTGTATTATGTTGGGAAAAGAAGTGGAAGTTCATCAATTAATTCCATCTGAATTTTACATACCTGCAAACAAGAACTCTAAAGATGCCAGGTTGGCTTATCCAAGCCTAATCTCTATGCTCTGCAAAGATGCTGGAGTAAGGATGGGAATAACGGAGTACATCTCAGTGGAGCAACCAATCACTAAAACCACAATAGAAAAACAACAAATGCAGGATGACCCCATCAAGAGGAGGGCGCAAGAATTCCTCCCGGAAGCCCCTCAATTTGAATATTGGGAACAGCTTGAAGCATCTGTTACCAAGTTGCAAGAATCTATGGACCAAATAAAGGAAGAACAGCAAAATCAAAATAATATGCTCTGCAAACTGCTCAGGGAACAAGAAGAGCAAGGGCGTGACTTAAAGGAACTGAAGCATCAGAAGTTATCTCTTGAAGGACCAAGCACTCCACAGACTAGAGAAACATCCACATCCCAAACTCAAGATTGTTGAGCCCTAATCTTAGCCTTAACTCTGTGTTAATTGTTCTTATTTGAGTTTTACCTTAGTAGTTATAGTAGTAATTAGTAGTTATTTTATCTCCAATTAAGCTATAATTTATTTTTCTCATCATCATTAAATATGAATAAAATAGAAGATTTTCTTTAGGATAAGGAGGCAATATTTTTCGAGTTTTTAATACAAGAAATTCTAATTAATTACATATGGCGGCAATGCTTTCTGCCTTCTGAATGAATGCCTGAACAGAGCATATGTCTTTGGAATTTGATGTTCTTGAATGTTAAATATGTTGGCTCTTGAAAGAATAATGAACATGAGACATGTTATTGATAATCTGAAAAATCATAAAAATGATTCTTGAAGCAAGAAAAAGCAGTGAATACAAAGCTTGCAAAAAAAAAAGCAAGCAGAAAAAGCCAATAGCCCTTAAAACCAAAAGGCAAGGGTAATAAAAAGGATCCAAGGCTTTGAGCATCAGTGGATAGGAGGGCCTAAGGGAATCAAATCCTGGTCTAAGCGGCTAAACCAAACTGTCCCTAACCATGTACTTGTGGCGTGAATGTGTCAAGTGAAAACTTGAGACTGAGCGGTTAAAGTCAAGGTCCAAAGCAAAAAGAAGAGTGTGCTTAAGAACCATGGACACCTCTAATTGGGGACTTTAGCAAAGCTGAGTCACAATCTGAAAAGGTTCACCCAATTATGTGTCTATGGCATTTATGTATCCGGTGGTAATACTGGAAAACCAAGTGCTTAGGGCCACGGCCAAGACTCATAAAAGTAGCTGTGTTCAAGAATCAACATACTGAACTAGGAGAATCAATAACACTATCTGAATTCTAAGTTCCTATAGATGCCAATCATTCTGAGCTTCAATGGATAAAGTGAGATGCCAAAACTGTTCGGAAGCAAAAAGCTACTAGTCCCGCTCATTTAATTAGAATCTGAGCTTCACTCAAAAACTCTGAGATATTATTGCTTCGTGACTTATTTGTATTCTATTTTATTTGTCTAGTTGCTTGGGGAAAAGCAACAATTTAAGTTTGGTGTTGTGATGAGCGGATATTTTATACGCTTTTTGGGGTTAATTTCATGTAGTTTTTAGGATGTTTTAGTTAAGTTTTTAGTATATTTTCATTAGTTTCTAGGAAAAATTCATATTTCTGGACTTTACTATGAGTTTGTGTGTTTTTTCTGTAATTTCAGGTATTTTCTGGCTGAAATTGAGGGAGCTGAGCAAAAATCTGATTCAGGCTGAAAAAGGACTGCTGATGCTGTTGGATTCTGACCTCTCTGCACTCGGAATGGATTTTCTGGAGCTACAAGAGTCCAATTGGCGCGCTTCTAATTGCGTTGGAAAGTAGACATCCAGGGCTTTCCAGAAATATATAATAGTCCATACTTTGCTCAAGGATAGACGACATACACTGGCGTTCATCACCAGTTCCATGTTGCAGTCTGGCGTCCAGTGCCAAAAACAGGTTACAAGTTGGAGTTCAACGCCAGAAACAGGTTACAAGCTGGCGTTGAACGCCCAAAACAGCCCAGGCACGTGAGAAGCTTTAGTCTCAGCCCTAGCACACACCAAGTGGGCCCCAGAAGTGGATTTCTGCACTTTCTATCATAGTTTACTCATTTTCTGTAAACCTACGTTACTAGTTGAGTATTTAAACAACTTTTAGAGATTTATTTTGTATCTCATGACATTTTAGATCTGAAATTTGTACCTTTTGACAGCATGAGTCTCTAAACTCCATTGTTGGGGGTGAGGAGCTCTGCAGCGTCTCGATGAATTAATGCAAGTACTTCTATTTTCCATTCAAACATGCGTGTTCCTATCTAAGATATTCATTCGTGCTTAATTATGGAGAAGGTGATGATCCGTGACACTCATCACCTTCCTCAACCCATGAACGTGTGCATGAAAACCACCTCTGTTCTATATTAGATTGAATGAGTATCTCTTAGATTCCATAATCAGAATCTTCGTGGTATAAGCTAGAATTGATGGCGTCATTCAGGAGAATCCGGAAAGTCTAAAACTTGTCTGTGGTATTCCGAGTAGGATTCTGGGATTGAATGACTGTGACGGGCTTCAAACTCGCGAGTGCTGGGCGTAGTGACAGACGCAAAAGGATAGTAACTCCTATTCCAGTATGATCGAGAACCTCTAGATGATTAGTCGTGCTGTGACAGAGCATTTGGACTATTTTCACTGCGGAGATGGGAAGTAGCCATTAACAACGGTGACACCTTACATAGAGCTTGCCATGGAAGGAACTTTGCACTTTTGCATGCATGAGGGAAGAGGAATACAAGAGAAAAGCTGAAATTCAGAAGACAAATCATCTCCAAAACCCCAACATATTCTCCATTACTGTAGAATAAGTATTTATTTCATACTCTCTAAATTTTCGTAATTCAATTTGATAAGTGAATTGTTTTCCTGACTAAGAGTTACAAGATAACCATAGATTGCTTCAAGCCAACAATCTCCGTGGGATTCGACCCTTACTCACGTAAGGTATTACTTGGACGACCCAGTGCACTTGCTGGTTAGTTGTGCGGAATTACATAGTGTGAAGTAATTTTCGTGCACCAAAAGGCTCACACACCTCCCTTGCCATATCCTCAAAGGTTCAACAAGGAAACCAAGGATCAACACTTCCCCAAGTTCCTTGAAGTCTTCAAGAAGTTAGAGATCAACATCCCACTTGTTAAGGTATTAGAGCAGATGCCTCTGTATGCAAGGTTCTTGAAGGAGCTCATTAACAAAAAAAGAAGCTGGCATGAGAAGGAAACCATTATGCTCACTGAAGAATGCAGTGCTGTTATTCAAAGGGGCCTCCTACCAAAGCTCAAGGACCCTAGGAGCTTCTTTCTGCCTTGTACTATTGGTAGTCTAACCATTGATAAGGCACTATGTGACCTAGGAGCAAGCATCAATCTAACTCCCTATTCTATGATGAGAAGGCTATGCATAGAGGAAGTAAAGCCCACACAAATGTCACTAGAGCTTGTGGATAAATCATTGGTATTTCCCAGAGGAGTGATTGAAAATCTCCTGGTTCAAGTAGGGACATTCATATTCCTAGCTGACTTTGTGATTCTGGATCTGGGAGAAGAAGGAAGTGACTCTATTATCTTGGGAAGACCCTTCTTGGCCACAGCAAGAGCCATCATAGATGTTGAACAAGGAGAACTGACCCTAAGGGTACATGATGAAAGCATTACTCTGAATGTCTTTTTGGAAGCACAGCATAATGATGAAAAGGAAAAATTCATGGAGGTTGACAAAGAAGACTTGCAGTGGAAGGAAGAAACCAACAAGACACTCATTAATTCTCTTCCAGAGCAAGGGACAAGCAGCAAAGCGGGAAAAAGGGAGAATGAGACTCTAAAGAATGATGAGAGACAGCAAGAAGGAAGTGAGGTGTTAGCCACCAAGAAGGCAGAATCCAAAACACAGCCCACTGTCAAAGCAGAAGGATCACAAAAAAAGAAGAAGAAAAGCAAGAAGAAGGCTCTAAAAGGGTAGAAAAACAAAAAGGTCCCAACTGAAGGATTCTCAAAGGGAGATAAAGTGCAGCTAATTTACCAACAGTTGGGGACAAATCAACAATCTGATGATTACTACATTATCAACAGGATACTCTCAATGGAGCATGCAGAGATTGAACATCAAAGCACTGGAAGAAAGCTTACTGTGAGAGGAGACAAACTGAGACATCACAATCATCAACCACCCTAATGAGGGTCCAATGTCAAGCTAGAGACAATAAAAGAGCACTCCATGGGAGGCAACCCATGATTTAATATTCTTGTTTTGATTTTAATTTCAATAATCAATGGTCCTTCTAGCATGAATTTGAATTCTCATGAGTATACATGATAATTGCATGCATTGTATTGAAGCATATGCTAGATTTCTAAGTTTGGTATGCCTGAAGGAACTCCAAAATAGTTTTTCAAGCCTTCTTAGACTATATGCTTATTCATTTTGATGGAGTATATAGCCAAACATTAAGTTTGGTGTCTGCATATGCATTTAATCTCATAGAAACCACTTTTGCTCAGAGGATCAAAATTATGAATAGATAAACCATACATTGTTTCATTTTAGGAATTTATGGTAGAAAATAAAATATTCCTTATAATGAATGTACCAATTATGATAGATATTATTTGCATTTTACATGGACCCCTTAGTAGAGAACAAGTTTGGTGTCCACCAAAACTTTGTTCAAAATCTAAAGAGCATGATTGGTCATTCAAACAAGGAACATGTAGAATTATCTTTATTTGTTATTCATCACTACACCACCATATTCAATTTCTAAGCTTATCATTGTCTTGGTTTGATTATATAGGTGCAAGGAAGATTGAGAAGAGGATAAAAGGAAGCACACACGATTGTCACAAGGTGAAAAGAGGGTCACATGTGCCTAGAAAAACGTGCTCCCTTGAAAAAAATCTGCATGCTTTGAACCCTTGGAGGCTGAACCACATGCATCCAATGGGAGAGTAATCCTTGTCAACCTTCAACTATGCATGAAAGCCGTCCATACTATAAGCTCCTTACAATACTTCACTCAATCTACACCCTTTATTCTTGTTTGGTCGAACTCTTCCCCACTTGTGGTTATATCCTCATGATTCATGCTTTGACTATAAATAGGTGGTGATACCTCCTAGCTCACATATCCTTTTCCTACTCATACAAGATCTCTCCACTTATAAGTCTTTGTTTCATTCTTCTCCTATCCAAAAACACGTTCAGCCTCTTCACCTAACAGCATATCATCTTCCCCTCCTTTCAAAACAAAGTCGTACCTCACCTCAACCAAAGTTCACCCTTTTTTTATCCATTCTTTCTTAATTCATGGCTTCTTCAAGCTCTAGAAGAAGGAAAGGCAAGGAAACAGTAGTGGCCGAACCATCAACCTATGACACAAAAAAATTTAAATCTCAGTTTCATGAAGCAAGG
Organism: Arachis hypogaea; assembly: GCF_003086295.3. Classification (NCBI taxonomy): domain Eukaryota; kingdom Viridiplantae; phylum Streptophyta; class Magnoliopsida; order Fabales; family Fabaceae; genus Arachis; species Arachis hypogaea. The sequence goes on along the minus strand of NC_092055.1, from coordinate 94,917,116 downwards.
TATCATAGGCTCATGAAATCAAAACATGTCATTCCTGAGATGGGCTTCAGACTGAGGGAGGGAGAGTATCCCATCATGAGATAAATTACCAAAGAAAGGAGGTGGAAACTCTTATGTGAACCTTTAACAGACATTAGTGCAGTCATGATAAGAGAATTCTATGCCAATGCTGTGAAGCCAAGCCAAGACAACCCTCCTTATAAGAGCTGTGTCAGAGGTGTTGAGGTGGATTTTAGTCCATCATCAGTTATGAGGGTCCTATAGTTGAAAACCATAATCTATAAAGAGTTTATCTATGAGAAAAGATTGTAGGGTGAGAATGACCCTGATGAATTACTGCATGGGTTATGTCTTGAAGGCAGAGACTGGGAAAAGGACTCAGAGGGAGCTCCAAGCCACTTGAAAAGATTAGATCTCACACCTGAGGCCAAAGGGTGGTATGAGATAGTGAGGAGATCAATACTCCCTACTGCAAACACCTCAGAGATCATAATCAAGTGAGCCCTCTTGACGTACTACATCTTACATGGAGGAGAAATAAACCTCTCACAACTCATAGCAGACAGTATTCAGAAGATTGCTGAAGACACAAGAAAATCGGGTAGGCTTGGTCACCCAAGCACTATTCTGAGGCTGTGTAAAAGGGCTGGGGTGTTATTTGAAGATGAAGATACAAAAAAAGTAAAAGAAAGCAGGGGAATCACTAGGCGACTAATGGAAGGTGCTACTGAAGATGACGATCAAGAGGAAAGAAGAACTCAAAGTAGAAAAAGAAGACCACAAGTGGAGAAAAAGCAAGCTCCTGGTGCTATAGACATGAGCCAATTGCAGAGAGCTATTGAAAAAATATCTCAACAAAATATGAGAGCACATGAGCAGTATTTAAGGCAACAAGAGCTATATTTGCAGCAACAGGAGCAGTATATGAAGGATAGAGAGGGAAGAGAGAACTGGCAGCGCCAAATGGAGGAGCGACAAGAGAACTGGCAGCAGCAAATGATAGCTCAACAACAAGAATTCCAAACAAAGATTCTTGAGGGGCAAAGGGAACAATCTGCAGATTTTCGAGAGTCATACAATAGATTGTCCCTGAGTCAAGCCAAGTATGGGGAGTGCACTCAAAATTTATATCAGTGGAAGAACATATATCATACCATTGGAGAGAATAGGCACTATGATAGAATGGAGTATGATATAGACACCCAAACAAAGTTGGATTACTTGGTCCACAGCATGCCAGCATTGGAACCACAGATCAAGCCATTTGAGTAATGCCAAGAGCTAGTAGACCATCAGAAAGCCAGAGCCAAGAAGAATATAGCACGCATGAAGCAGGGATTAGAGGAGGCTGGACTCTCAGGTCTAATAGACCCTATCTGGGATAGAAGGTGCCCTGTTGAAGAGCCTCAAGATTACACCAAGAAGAGGAAGAAGAAGGGAGAATCAAGCAGGAGCAAGGAACATGACAATTAGAAGGTGGTGGAGTTTCTTTCATGTTTTCTTTTTAAAATTTAATAAGAAAGATGCATATCTGAAACATGGGATGCCTCCAAATGCTTTATGTTTTGCAATTTCATATTCTGAGTAGTTTTCTTACAAGTGAATTGCATTATGTTTGTCATCTATCATTAGCTTGAATTTTGTTTTATTCCTTTCTGCATAAATAAAAGAAAAATGTTTGATTTAGAAAAGTGAATGTTCAATGTTGTAGAAGTTAGAATGAAATTCAGTGGTGGTATGTGTTTGATTTAATGGCTAGCTCAAATAACAAAAGCTACATAATAACATGTTCTTTAAAGTGTGAATTAGTTTGCTGCTATAAAGTCTGTTATCAATGAATATCCTTTGAGAATGAAGCCAAATAAGAAAGAAGAAAAAAAGAAAAGCCAAGAATGGGTAGAGAAACAAACAATAAGGCTAGACACTAATAGCTTGGACCCTAAGACACATGCCTGTGGTATTTCTGTACTAGGATATGCTTGGACAAGTAGGTTCTGAGAAGTATTTTGAAACTTGGCCACTTAGATCAACTGATCTGGGATTACCAACTGAAAGTCCACTATCAAGAGCAACTTAGTTACAAAGCATTTAGTAAACCAAAGCGATGCTGGGCATCAATGTTCCTAGGAAGAAATTATGAGCCATGTGTCTGTGGTGAAGAAATGTTGAGCAAAATTGAGTCAAAATGGCTGCTGCAATATTTTCCACCAAGCCTTCATTAAAGAATAAGCTTTTTAAGCGAAGTAAAGAAAGAAAAAGCTAGCAAGGGATCAAGCAAAAGTAAGGCATTATAGCAGCAACTCTAGTGAACCTTTGAGAAAACATTTCTTATCTATCAGCAAGTAATAAATGAGCTACATTTGTCTGTATAAAACCCCATGAACCAAGTTCAATTATCTGATAAATAAGGACATGTGTACTTCTCTATTTCATTTCATTTTCTCTTATGTTTAGTGCTTGCTTGGGGACAAGCAAGGTTTAAGTTTGGTGTTGTGATGACAAGTCATCTTATACTAGTTTTTCAAGCATTTTTCACTTGCTTCATTAGGTTTTATGCACTTTCTTGCATTGTAAGTAAGTGATTTGGAGTAGATTTGCATGGTTTTGTTGAATCAATCAACCATCCTTTATTTGACACTAAATCATGAGGTTTAAGCTAGAATTAGTTGGTTTTTGAATGAATTATAAATTTTGTGAATTTGGTGATACTTTGATTGGTTGTTTTAATTACTTGTAGGTAAAGAAAAGAAAGAAATAAGGAAAGCGTGCCTATTAAAGCATGGCCCAAGGAAGGAAAAAGCGTTATGCATCAAGAAAGCAAAGGCCAAGGGAGCAAGGGGCACGGCGCTGAGTGAAGACTCTTAACTAAGCACCCAAGGAAGCAAGGCAAAATCAATAGCGCTCAGTTAACTAAGTTAACTTTTTCGTGCCTCACCCAAAAGAAAATCAAAGCGCAAAATCAAGGAGTGAAGCCACTAGGTTTCGAAACCAAGCACATGAGGCATAGGAAGAAGCGTTACTCCACAAAAGAAATCGGCAAAAGGAGCCAGCCAAGGTTCGAACCCATGCTGGCAAGGAAGGAGCACTACAACTCTTCACAAAGGAAATGGGCAAAATGGCTTCACTGGGATTCGAATTGGGGAGCTTCCACTAAAAGAAAAAAGGCGCTGAGTTAACTTCTTTCATTGAGCGCCATACATTGCAAGATTAGCTCCAAAAATTGGCTCAGCAAGGATTCGAAAAGGGAGCTTCTCACCAAAAAAAAAGGGCGCTGAGTTAAGAGTCCTAACTGAGCGCTAGTACAAGGAAAATGTGCACCAAATTGGCAAGGCCAGGATTCGAAGGGGGAGTCCCATTCAAGCATATAGTGTTGCGTTACTTGAGTTAACTGAGCGCTATGCCAAGACTTGGCACGAGACAAAATAAGCCTGGGACAAGACATTGGGCGCTCAGTTACCTTACTTAACTGAGCGCTCCCCTGGAGCCATGCACGAGACAAATTGAAGATCCTGGACCAAGAATTTGAGCGCTCCGTTTGCTCAGTTAACTGAACACTTTCCTGGGAGCTGCACCATGGGCCAATTTCAATTCAATTACCATTTTGGATCCAATTCTTCACCAATTTAAAAAGCTCACTCCAAAGTCTGAAGATCAAAATTAGAAAGTGTATAAATAGGAGTTAGTTTGATTTGTAGAGGAACATTTACTTTCACTTTTGAACTTTCTTTTATTTTTAGTTTTATTTTTAGCTAACTTTTACATTTTAGCTTTGAATTGGAAAATTGGGATTGAGAGCTGAGTTCTCTCATCTTTGTTCTTACTTTTGCATTACTTGCTTTCTGTTTCTAAATTTTGGATTGAGATTGAAGGAATTCTGTTTCAATCTTTGATCTGCAATTCCTCTTTATTTTCTTCTGCATAATTCTAAGGATTGGGAATTTGATTGAGCTTTCTGTCCTCATTTTCATTTCTTCTGCAACTCTTGCTATCTGTTCTTGGAATTTGAATTGAGATTGAAGAGCTTCACTGATTCTAAGTTTGAGAATCATCTTTTACCTCTCTTCTCAATTGTTCTAAGAGTTTGATCTAAGTTTTCTTTACTGTTCCATTTAAATTTCTTCTACAAATTGTTCTCTGTTAGATCAAGGAAGGAATTGAGATCTATACCTGTTTTCTAGTCTCATTGAGCCCCTGAGATCTTGAATTTCTTTCCTAGCTTTTACAATTGAGCTGAATTTACTTTCTGTCTTGTTCTTCAAGTAATTTTCTATTTCTGTTTAGATTTACTGCATTTACTTCATCTTCTTTACTTTCTATTGTTAAATTCTGTATCCCAGCATCCCACATCCCTTTACTATTCAAGCAATTTATATTTCTTGCACTCTAAGCTTCAGCTATTTACATTTCTTGCAATCTAAGTTTCAGTCATTTACATTACTTGTACTTTAAGATTCAGCCTTTTTACTTTCTTGCAATTTAAGTTTCATGCAATTTATTCTTCTGCACTTTACTTTTCTGTCAATTTCCCCTCTCCCTTCTATTTTCGTGTAATTTATCTTCTGTTTGTCACAATTCACTCAAATCATCAACTGTCTGCTTAACTAAATCAACCATCTAACTAAAATTGCTCAATCCATCAATCCTTGTGGGATCGACCTCACTCATGTGAGTAATTACTACTTGATGCGACCCGGTACACTTGCCGGTGAGTTTAGGTGTTGGAATCCCATTTCCAACCCATCATTGCTCTCATCTCCCTCTACATTTCTATGTAACTTTTGTGGTGAGTAATTGTGAGAACTTTTCTCTATTTCTCTATTTCTCACTGATTTCACATTTTGGGTAATGTGAGTATTGAAAATTGTGGTTATGATGCTTTAGGAGAAGGTCAAACTCAAATTCTAGTGGGGTTTTAACCCATGTTCATGTGGAATAAGGTAAAAGAACTCTTTCTCTTTACTATCTCCTTATTTGTGTGAAACCCTAGTACGAACCTTGTGTAATTTGAATGAAATTAGATTGAATAGAATTGATTAAAGTTTGGATTAGTGAGGAATTGATTGATACTTGGATTGGCCGGGGAGAAAGACTCATGAGGTTGAGATCGTCATCAAGAAGGTACGGATTTTGATTTCAGATAATCATTATGTAATACTATATGAAATCATAGGTTAGTTGACATTAAGATATTGTTAAATTGATGTTGTTGATGATGATGGTTTAGTATGAATATGTGATTTTGGATGATATTGAATGTTGATAAAAATGACCGAAAGCCTTGATTGATTGAGTTTCTATTTTTTGGTAGGTATTGATTAGTTGTGGTTTAATTGTTGAAATTGGAATTCTTATGAAAAATATGTGAAATTGAATTTTGGGTGCTTAATTGTTGATTGTTTGAAAAAGTTTATGAAGACGGGTTTAAGAATGAGTGAGATTGTGATTTGGATAAGCTGTGTATTGAGGAGTTTGGTGAAAACAAAAGTGAAATATATGAGTAGTGACCTAATCTTGGATTTGGCTTTCGTTGGTATATAATGGATGCTAATTTGGTGTAAAATTGGGGATTTCTCAAGTGGTGCAGAAAATTTTGCACTATGGCAGATTTTTAGTTTAATTTTGGAGAGCCATAATTTGGCGCTCAAAACTTGAAAATTTATGAAACTTGTGTTGAAATAAACTGGGAATGTCTAATTTATTTTCTTCAAAGAACGGAAGCAAAATGAATTGTGTACTAAAAGTTATGATCTTTTGAATTTTAGTGGTTGAAATTGAATTCTGCAGATTATGTAGCGGTGCTTGGTTCCGTGCATACGCATGATGCCTGTGTACGCATGATGGTAGATCCGCACATACGTAGGATGCCTGCGTACGCATCATTCACGGATCCTCAAAAATCATTATTGGGTTACGCACGTACGCACATACGTAGGATGCCTGTGTACGCACCATTCCCCTTAATTTTATGAAATGTTGATTTTGAACTGTTAAGTTTTTTCGGCAAGTATGTTTCCCTCTATAACTTCCATATGGAGTTTAATGACCATTTTAAAGGCTATGAATATGTTGAGAGTGTGAATAATGAATTTTATTGAATAATTCCCCAATAGAGACTTGTTAGGTGAGATATAAATATTATAGGGTGGGTGGTTTGTCCCGCCCACGTTGAGAACATTGGTTTTGTCCCGCTCATGGATTGATGATGTTAATTGCGTTAATAACAGATGGAGTTATGATGGATGATAACTTATGATTATGGTTATGTTTGATTTTGATTATGATTATGATTGCGATGTACCAACTAAATTGGCAAGGGCAGAAGTTTTGTTCCGCTTGCATTGTTGATGAGGCACCTGCACTTAGCAAGGATGGTAGTTTTGTCCCGGTTGCTCAATATTGCGGTATAGATGTGGAAAAAGTGGTAGGACACTCTTCCTCGATTTTATTCTCCCACATTCTCTCTGGTTGTAAGGTGAAAAGGCACTCTCCTTCGTTTTATATGGCATGGCCTCACAGGAGAAGGTGCTAGGGTCTCCCTCAATTTATTTCCCCTGGTAATACCTCCAAAAGAAGGTGGTGGGACACACTCCCTCAATTATATTCCTTCTGTGGATGTCAACAGAGAGATGATGTCCAGGTTAGCTACCAGATGTGTCGAGTCTGACAGTATAACCGACACATGAGCTCATGGCCAATAGGACAGATATGCATCATGTGCATGTGTTTGTAATTGTTTGAGCATGCACAATTACTTGGTTTGCCTACTTGATAACGTGTTTAACTATTAATTGTGCTACCTGTCATAATTGTTCTCTATTTGCAATTACTTTGTAATAATTATTGCTTGTGTTTGAACCATTGAAAGAGTTGAGACTGAGAATAATGATGATGATTGTTGAAAATGGATGAGACTAGTGCTAATTAAATCACTCCTACCAAAGCAAGTTAACCCTGTACAGATTAGTTAAGACTCTAGGCTTAAATTCCTATTGATGAGGAGATCAGGATTGCCTGAAGGGTTCATGTTTTCTTATGTAGTCATTATTTGGAACTATTGCCCGACTGGAAACTTTCGAGTTATCACTCGTTGTTGTTGTCTTGTTTCTTTTCATATATGGAATGCAACACACCTCGGTGAGAGTGCGAAATTCAAGTGACGAAGCAAAGAGGATTATTTTTGAGATTTTATTTTGATGTCTAGATATTTTCTCTCCTTTTTCTTTAGCTATTTGTATATAACTTTAATTCCTCTTAGAGATTTTTTATTGGAGAGATATGTTTATTATTTTGTATTGTTCTCTAGTGATGTAATATTTTAGCCGACTTTTTTCGCAGGCCGAGTCTGGTGACTATTATGTCTCTACTTTATTATATAACTTCTTATTGAACTTTTGATGCTTCCGTTTTTGTATACGACACCCTATTACTTTAGCATGTCCGTGTGTGTTTGTCGGTTGACGATGTTCAAGTTTTTCTTACGGACTCCTAGTTTAATATTATCCATATATATATACACACATACACACGTGTGTGTGTCTAAGTGTAGCAATGCCTTGCCACCGTTGATTTATAACTTAGGTGTAAAGTTCTATGTAATAAGATGTTACAAAATACATTTATATTAGAATTGTTGGTAGGTCAATTTTGCTTACATATTGAAATCGAATGTTATTGACTCTTTAATATACAAATTATTCATGTCAAATTTAATGTTAGAACAATATTAAACTGTTTAAAATTTATATGATTAAAATAGAATGTTTAAAATCTTAAAAACTAAATTATAATTCACTCCAAACATTAAATTAAATTTTTAACCAAAATTAAATTGACAAAAACAGGCTGATTTTAAATTTATTATGATCTAAATTTCAAACACACAAATTTGACCTTTTATAATATTCATGATAGAAAACAATTCTTTCAACTAATACATTGCTACGAGCAAAATTAAGATAACAAGAAAAAACACTATTACATAAATAATATCTTCTTGTCTCAATCAACTCTTGAGTCTTAGAATATAAAATATAATTTTTTTAAATTAACTATCAAGTCTAATAAATTTAGTTAAAAAAATATAATATGTCCTTACAAATCCAAAATGGCAAAATGTTTGGAGAAATTTACATTGAACAAAAATTATCATGTATGAAAAAAAATATTTAACAAAATAATATGGTTTATGAAAATAAAATTTAAAAGAATGGTTTTACTTTTAGTACACATCTATATAAATTACAAACTTTTTGTAAAACTAGAATAAGATTTCTGCGATGTGTGGGGCGGGAAACTTTTTTATGTTGATCAGTCCTGTTTAGAATTTTTTTTTTATATTTATTATGTTGAATAATTAAATAAATGAATTAATTTTTGAGAGACTTATTAGTTATGAAATATCCATAAGTCAATTATGCGAATTCTTCAATTTGTAGATTAATGTAGATTTTTGTATTTGAAATTGTGCTAACCAGATAATCACTTAAAATATTATAATATAATAAGTTATATATATAAGATTGTGTTGTATTTGTCTCATTTAATATATTATATAAAATATAATTCTTTAAACTAAAAAAAATAATAGATTTAAATTTTTTTTGAAAAAGATCGTACTTTTGTATTCATTGACCAATGTTGATGTGAGTGCAACAATTTTTTGGCCTTTTATCTATGTTGTAATTTCTTTGTTTATCTGATTCGAGAGATTTCTTCACAACGTGACTTTCAATACACGATGTTCCTAAAATTATTAGTATTTCGTTAATAACAATATATGTAAATGAAAAATGAATTGCGTGTATATTTTTTTACTCTTTAAGTATCAATTCCATTCTTCGTATTTTGTGAGTTTTTTTTTTTAACATCTACTTATTCTTCTTCTCCTAGTGAATGCAGTTTTTTAATGACATTTATAATAAAAAAAATAAAAATGTGTAGAATTTTTTTTTTGAATAAGTTACTTTTAATAAGAATAATTGAAATAGTATAAAGTGAAATTACCTATTAATATTTTTCTTTGACCCACTCTATCAGACAATGTCTCATCAAGTGATGCAAATTCAAAATAGTGTTGGAGAATGTTCAAAACAAGATCTTTAATTTCTTTCACAGCATTTGTGAGTAAAAAATTTGCTTTCTTTGTACCTTTAATTGGCCTATACAAATCGTTTGCATCTTCTATTTTCAAATTTTTTATAGTATAGATTTTTTCTTCTTGTAACAAATGTTTGAATTTGTTTATCATATTTTTCTTCACAATTACATGAAGAGGTGTTCTATACAGTGTTAGTAAATCATAGTTAATAATTAGTTAAAAAAAATTGATTACATTTTTTTAAGTTATTAGAAAAGAAACAATGAATAGCATATTGAAATAAGTATAAATTTAATGATATTAAAATACAATTATATATAAAATATAATAAAATAATATAAAAAGTATAAAAAATAATTAAAGTATTTTTTCTGTAAATTCAATTTAAAAATATAATAAATATATTTATTTTGTACCTTTTTATCTAATATAATTATTTCTAAGCAAAAGGCTCCTCTTTATTTGTGGGTATTAATGTTTCCCATAACCAACTATGCAAACTTTGATAAACCAATTGTCTGTTTGTTTGATGATATTATCCAAAAAAATGATATTCTATTGAGTAAGTTTGAGATGTTGTGTAGTTCGAAAATAAATTTTTGTGCTAAATTTGATGTTATTTGAAGAAATAGTGACAAGAGATTTATATAAGTACAAATAGTATAGAATTTGAATATCTGTAACGTAAAATTTATTATGATTAATAATATTATTATGACATTTGTAATATGAATGTTTATTACATTAATGAGTTATTTATAGAAATTTATAAATTAATTATTGGGGTTATAAATTTATTGTATTGTTTATAACGATAAGATATAATAAATATAGAGATATAGATTCAATGTCTTTGTAGGTTACAAATTTGGCTAGACACTATTAATTTTTAATATATATATATATATATATATATTCTTCCATTTCAATTTATGTGTGAATTTATGTATGTAATAGAATACTTTTTTATTAGCTATAGTTGAATACTTATTATTTATAGTTTATATTTTTTTCTATTGATTTAAAAATAATAGTTGATTTGACAAAAATTGAGTGATTGATTCTAAAATTTTATTAAGTAAGCAATATTACTACATAAAATTAATAGGAGAAGAAAGATATTTTAAAAATAATATGAGTAAATTTATCCATTTACTTCTATATATTAAGAATAGATTCCACTAATATCAAGTGTCACACCTATGCCGAGATGTGAATCCATAACTCGGTAACTGAAATCCTGAATATGGAAGAGTTTATAAATAACATAACGGTAAAATATATTTTTTATTTTTGAGATTTGTTAAAAATCCTTAAGTTTTAATTTGTTTTAGTTTTATCTCAAAAGTTTTCAATTTGTATTAAATATATATTTCTAATAGCTAAATTTTAGAAAATTTAGAACCAATATAATAAGAGTAAAATCCAACCCGACCCTTGTCTATTTTCACAAAAGACAAAGCGTTCTTTGTCTAAAAAAAGAGACACTTCGATCTTCAATTTTTTTATTTTAGGACAATACGACTTCTCTGTTAAAAAATTTGTTAAATAGTAACGAAAATTAGTTTTTGGGGGGTTATTGTAATTTGTGGAGATTTTAAACTCCCACAAACTATTAATAAGTTTATTTTTAAAAAATTCCTTGATCGATTATGGTTAAGCGGAGAAAGACCATTGTCGAAAATGATATCACAAGAAAAAAAGTAATTACAGTACGAAGATCTTTAAAAAAAATAGCATTGAACAAGAGATGAAATAGGATAATATTATTAATGTTGATGATATTTGTATTAGTGATGATGACAATATAAGAGATAACAATAGTAATAAAATATGGTTATACAATAGAAATAGTAGAGATAAAAGTGATAATGATGAAGATGAAGAAGGAGGTGATAATAGTGATCATAGTTTTACTGTTGAAAATAACTTTGTGAAGATTTAAAACTCCTACAAATTACAAATAAAACTCCTACAAAAGTAATTTTCATTACTATTTAATGAATTTTTTAATAAAGTGATCATATTAAATAAAAAAGTTGAGGGTCGAAGTGTCCCTTTTTTCTTGTGTTGAAAGATTATTCTTGTGAAATTATTACTGAATTAATCCTAAATTTTTTGAAAAATTAGCCGCCAAAGATATATTTGATGCAAATCGAAAATTTTTTAAACAAAATTGAAACAAAATAAAACTTAGGGCTATTTTTAAAATTTTTGACAAACTTTAAGAACAAAAATACAGTTTATCTATAATATAAAATATCTATAACAATATATAATGGCAATACATGGTTTGATGTCCAAAATTTTTTTTCAATATTACCCTTTCTAATTAACTTACCCACTTAACGTCAGTTATTCAACTTAAAAAAAAAATTCCTACTAATTTCTCTTATCTTATATTCACGTTATTAGAGCAATTTTGGTATTTTTCATCCACATGTTCTTCTTTTTTATTTCATTCTCTTATTTAAGGACTTCATCTATTTTTATTAATTTTTTATCTCTATATCTTTCTTCCATTTATTAAATCAATTATATATTGAAATACTTTTTTTTGTCTCTAAAAAAATTGAAAAAAGAAAAAGGACTCATAATTAAGCATGCTAAAAACTCCATTACAAATTATTAATAAAAACTCCATTTTTATGATAACTACTCTATAAGAAAAGTAATTATAACCTTCTAATAATTTGTGGATGATATCAGATAGTATGAAAGATGTTTATTTATGTTAGATTAAGTCACGGTTAAAGAAGATTGAGATGGAGACTAGGAAAAAAAATTAGTCTTAATTTATATAATTTAGCATTCATTACGTACATTATGATATATATTCTGACCTGCAATTCAGTCTCAACTTTTAACTAATATAAATAAAAAATTAATTATATGCATACATGTATAAAAAATGATATTATAAAATGATAAATTAAATTTTTGATTTATAATATTATTTAATTAATATATACTATTAATAATTTATTTTGTAATTTTGTTAGATAAATATATTAGTTTTACCGTTAATTTTCATATATCATATATTTAAAGATAAATTAAAATTATCCTATACAATATTAATTGGTTAACATTTAATACTAATTATATTATAGTACTTTTATTTTAATGAACTAACGTTTTATTCATAAGATTTTTTATTTTATTAAGTCACATTTTATTTTACATAATTTTTTATTTTACTATTTGACAACATATAAATTAACTATTTTTAAGTTTTGTATTAAATCTTAGTTTACGATCTTAATTCTATTTTATTTTGTAATTTTTGTTTAATTTATTTTTAATCGAATTTGATTTATTTATTTATTCTAAAGTATTGTTATTATATTTTTAAAAATTTTATATGCAGTTAATTTTTGTAATAGAATTATGGCATTAATGTTTAAACATAAAAAAATGTAGCAAATAAAATAATAAAAAGATTCGTATTAGATTTTAAAAATTAAGCTCATTCTTATAATACGATAGCATTATTTCAAAAAATATAAACTAAAATAATAAATTATAGTTTAACTAATGTGTACAATAAAATAAATGTGAAATTTATAAAGTAGCACCAAATGTGGATTACAATGGCTGTCTTTTTGTCTCAAGGTACTATATTAAACTGTGACTTAAATTTATAAATCATTAGTTAAAAAATTTACGATTATATACTTTTTTTATTATTTTAGTTGAAAATAATATATTTTGATATTATTTTTTAGGATTACTGACATTAAATTCTGATAATTTGGGCAAAAATTTTAAATACTTTGTGTCTTAATTATTTTAGCAAAACTTCAACAACTCATAAAAGTTAACAGAATAGATGGTTATAACTAAAAGTGATAGACAAGAGTAAAAGTTACGATAATGATACTTGGTGATAATTAATAACGATCGGGTAAAGAGAAGCTAGAAGGAAAAGGAAAAAAAAAAAAGAGAAAAGAGAACAAGTAATATAATAGTCAATGACAGATTTGTGTATAAAGAATAGTATATAGTAGGAGAAAGAATAGTGTTTGATATAGTGAAGGGATATAATAAAAATATAAATTAATAATTTTTAAAAAATAATAAAATTAAAGATAATTTAAAAAATTAAATATAAAATTACAAAAATATTTTTTATCAATTAAAATTGTGTATGAATATAAAGAGTATTTTGAATATAAATTTTTATCTCTACTTTAAATTAAATACTATCAAAAATAAATAAAGTTAATAACGTTTATAAATAGTTAATTGTTAATAATGTTTATAAATCTTTATTTTGATTTTATTATCTATAATCTATAACAATATATAATGGAAAAACCCATTTTGGTGTCCAAATTTTTTTTTCATTTTTATCCTTCCTAATAAGTTACTCACAGTTACAGAATTCTTCGCTACTTCATTTTCATTCACTTTCACGTCAATATAACTTCTATAATTATTTCACTAATAGGATACCAGTTTCTCGCGTTAATTTCTCTCACATCACGTTACTGCATAATACTCCAGTATAGTCACAGAATTTTCACTCCTTCATTTTCATCTATAATAACTAATAGGATACAGTTTCTCCTTTTAATCTCTCTCACTTCACATTACTGGTACTCCATAATAGAAAAAATTTTCTTCATTTCTCATCCATCTTCTCCTGCATCCTTACTTCACCTAAGGTAAAACTAATTTGCTTTTTGTCATTAAATAAAAGTGTAAAACTATGTTTATATGTTTCTTTGATTAGTTACAGTTGACAACATACCAATGGAAGATTCACGTAGAAGTGGTCGACGAACTTGGCAAGACTATGCCAGGCAACAAAGACAAAATATGAGCGAAGAACAGCAGCAACACCTTGCCAGATAGCGTGACAATTACCGAGAGAGTATTAGACGAGAAAAACAAATCGATACATCAAGTGGACCAACTAACATGACAACACCGTTACAAGATATCACAAATATATCCGCTCAACAATACTCTGTATCAATTACTCTAAGTTATACTTCCCATTAATAAATTTATATTGTTAGTTTATCATTTAATATGAATTATTTTTTACGATATATCTATGTTACTGGACTTTTAGTACGAATTATGTATAATTTATTTCTTGAGTGTACCCTTAAATTATTAAATTACATTATTTTCGTCTTAATAATAAATTTTCTATATATACAGATACTCACAATAGCAAGGGAGCTGGTTCAAGTAATATACCGAACAGTCCAAATATAGATAAAAATCCTATATATTTATATTTATTTAATTAATAATAATTTATTTTTTCTTAAATTTAGATTCAATAAATTTTTTATTATTGGCCTAAATAATATTATTATAGATATTATTATATTATCTTAATGTACTTTACATAATTATAATCTCAATTATTAAATAATTTAATAATTTTTTAATATAATATTATACAGATATAACTGTATTATTATAAGAAAAATATATATGTTCAATGTTTAATAATATATTTGTTATTAAATTTTCTAACTCTGTAACAAAAAAAATTTAGTAGATAATTTTGATATATTTTTTTTAACCTTTTTTCTACAATTTAGTTTGCCATTTAATTTGAATTATTTCTACAATATCTTTATGTTAATGTACTCTTAGTACTATTTATCTGTAATTTATCTACCAAATGTACTCTTAAATTCTCAGCATACATTATTTTTATATTAATAATAAATTTTTTAAATATTTAAATACTTATAATAAAAGCGAAACTGATTCAAATAATAGACCGAATGATAATAAATATGGATAGGACTACTGTATATTTATTTAATTAATAGTAATTTATTTTTCATAAATTTTGATTCAATAAATCTTCCATTATTGTCCTAAATAATATTATTATAAGAATAAATAAAATGTTCTCGCCGTATCATTATAAAAAAATTATATTTGATATATGTTTAATAATATAAACTTAAATTTTTTCATTGTATAATGGAAAAAAATTAGTTGATAATTTTGATATTTTTTTGATACTTTTCCTTCTAAAAAATAGATATATCAAAAGTGGCAATTTCTTCACTACATAAATATAAATGGATAAATTTACTATTTTTAATATAATTATTATGCTACTAGTTTAATATAATTTTTATATTCACGAATTACTTATCTCTAAAGAAAAATTATACACTGTAAAATATAATCATTTAAAATACATTATTGTCGTTCCAATAATATGATTGCTATTATTCAGATGCTCATAATAATAATGGTCCAATTAATATCTAATAGAATTTTACATTTTATATCTTTTTTAATATTTTACAATTCTTATAAACGTTTTATTTAATACACAAAAAAGGTTTAAATATTTTTAATAAATATAACATTGTAAAAAATAAATGATAATTTCTTCACTTAATAAATCTATTATACGGCTACACTTGAATCATTTTTCAAATGGTAACTTTTTATAAGAACTCAAACTGCCTATTATGTATTTGTATTTTACGGTCACTATCTATTTTTTCTAGTTATTCAGAATTTGGATAGTTATGATATTAATGGATATTCTACATATTCTATTACTTCCAATCAATTTAATTTTGTATGATTTGTTTCTTATAAAGTAACCTCTCAATTACCACTAATACTGTACAAACTTAATTCAATGAACAATTTTATAATTTTGTTAATGTGTTCTTTTTACATACTATCAGAAATTCATGGAAATAGGTCTGATCAAAACAGTAGACGTGAAAAAAATATAACTGATTAGTACTACTTTTTTTTTCTTTATATATTTAGTATTGTGACATAATTTTAATAGGTAAATAAATTTATAAAAAATTATTATTTTATCCTTATATATTAGCATATTAATGTATTCATAGTAAAAATTAATTGTGAGTATAATTGATGTTAAAAAATTTATTTATTTAAGATCATTATTACAAGAACAAATTATAAAAAAAAGTGTCAGTGCCTAACAAAAAAAATTAAAATATATACACAAAATTTTTTATAAAAACCAATATAATACTTAAAATACTTATTTGCCAATTAAAATGAAAAAATATGTAAACTTTAGCGAAAACGAAAAAATAGTTAATTTAAAAAAATTATATTTTCTTAAATCATTTTGTTATAATTCACACAAATATGACGAAATAAAATAATTAAATAAAATGTTAAAATAAACAAAGGAATATATAAATGTATAAAATTATAAAAAAAATTTCAAAGAATATTAAAAAAATATAAATACTTGGTGATAATTATCATATTAATTATCATATTAATTTTTATATTAATTATTTATAGAATATTAATTTTTATTATAATCTTTATAAAAATCTTTATGATGTATTACCAGAAATGTAGTTTTCAAAAAAATATTGTTACCTTCACCACAGATAATTTATGTTTTTAATAAATTTGTGTGTAGTTACTTCTTGATACAATTCAGTCTTCATATAATTTTAATCTTTAAATTTTTTTCATTGATATAGATATTTTTGTTTACAAACTTCAATTTATTGATGGCTAATGACTTATATTTTTTTAATAGACAATTTAATTTCAAAGGAGTTCATCAATATATATCAAAAGATAAAGACAACGAACTTGAACATCTATTTTATGCAACAGGTACGTACTAATTATCATTAACTGAGACATACTAGATATACTAGAAATATATTAACAAATATCAATTACAGAAAGATGGATTCTAAAGTCTCTGGAGTGTATGAAAAGATGAGCAAGCAATTGCATCAATGGAACTAATAGACAATAAAGTAATTTTTTAAATTAATTACTGTAAAAATTGCATTAAATATACATACTTCTATTTCTATGTTAATAATCATAATCATGTTATCTAATAGGTTCATTCCCTTCAAATTTATTCTATTGGTTGGGGAGGAACGGCTAAAACAGACAAGACCCAATTCTGGAAGATAATAAAAAAAAAAAGAAAATATTGTTCCAACAACATACAAGGTAATGCAATCATCGTAATCAGAATGTTATTGATATGCCTATTATCTATCTCCCTTCTATATTCTTCATTTTCCATTAAATAAAGAGAAAGAGTTTATGCCTAAAATATTAAAAAGTTACTCTGAAATTGCAATGGAGATTATGTTTCCCATGTTGAATAAAGTTGCAAAAAATAATTTTAAACCGGTGATAATAAATTAAACATTTTTCTTTTTCTAGCAACAAACTCACAGAAGCAGAACTCATGTTAGTAAAAAAGAACATTGAAGCGAGGTACCTTTCATTAGATTAAGAAACCGCACAAAATAGAAGTAATATCGGATAATTATAGATTTGAATGCTCTACCGAGGATTTAATGGCTTCTTTTGTTGTGCATGTGTAGAAAATTCAATCTAAAACAAGAAATTTCAATTTTACAGGTTTTATTTTTTTTTTTTGTAAAATTGTCGTTCAAATATAATAAAATTTGTATTGGCATATGGTATATTTTATTGATTTCTAAATTTTGTAGTTCTTCAAGGCTCAAGAATTTATTGATAAGGAGATGATATAAGGAATCGCTAAAGATTTTTACTCGGTACAAATTTAGAAATTACTTTAGGTTTATCTTAACGTTTTTAATTATAGCTTGATCTATAATTACAAAAAAAAGACATAATTATTTATCTTCTTTACACTTTTTGTAGGTACAAGAAAGATTCTTTAAATACAGATCCGTACTTTTGGCTTACCACTTAAAAAAAAAGTCCCTAAATAAAGAAAAAATATGACTTTTAAATATGGCTCGTTTTTTTGTAAACAATCGTATTTTTCTATTTATTTTTATGACTTTAAGTTAGATTGAAAAAGATAAAATATTATTGTAATAACTATTTTATGGATTATGTTACTTGTAGATAAGTGATGCATGTGTTCATTATAATTAAATTATTTTCATATTGTTATTGTTTATAAATAGGTTACATATGATTATTTTAATTTAAACATTTTTATATTATTATTGACTATTTTATATTATTATTTTTGTTATTCGAATTTAAAATTTTAAAATTCATTAAAATAATTAACTTTAAATCCCATAAAAAAAGCGGCTGAACCAGCACAGCAGTGCCTGTTAAGCCGTTAGTACATAATAACAAAAAAATAAATTTGTTTAATATCTTATTTAATTTAAATTTATAAATTTTATACATTCTAAAAATTAAATAATTTATAAAATTTTTATTGTTATTTTTAAATTTTTTTAGTTTTAATGTTTACATTATTTTATCAAATTTATAATTTTAAAAATACAATTATAAAAATTAATCTCTTAAAACAATAGAAATGCGGCTGACTGCCCTGTTGAGCCGCTAGTAAAATTAATGATGATTTAAAATTTCATTTTCTTTAAATTATTTTGCCAATTATGAATTACCTCAGCAAACTTGACTTTGATAAGGAGCACAATATGAGATGTACTCTCGAAACGAATGGATACTAAAGATTTGGGCAAATGCCATTTAGCTTGGAAACTCAATTGTTGACCAAAAGTTGACAAGTTTGGAACTTGATTTAACCAAGAACATGATCAACGAAGGAACAAAAACTGCACAAAGTCATGGTATATAAAGGCTCACACAAGTTTTTTAATAAAGGATTAGGCATATCCAAATCTTGCAAGTTTTCTATGTGCAGATATTGTACTGCAAACTTGACTGGGCAGGAGATGTTCAAATATGTTATCACCTAACATAGCCAACTCTTTTCTCCTTCTTTGCAAATGAAATAATACAATATCAGCAAATGAAAATTTTAAAAAATTCACCTCATAAACAGAACTTAAACAGATCACTTATTGAAGCCATAATTTGGCATCCATTAATTAGAACAAAGTGAACTGAAACACCTGAACTTCCCACATTTGACCAGTAATAATTTTTCCCCGATTTTTAACGAGTGACTACAAAGAAAGGAGGCATATCTATCTGAAGTGATAAGTTGCAAGAAAACACAAGACCTTATATTGACACAAACTTCAATTGCATCAGAGCATGTCAAAATTAACATAATTTGAAAACGAACCAGGGAATAAAACTCGACATATTAGGGAAATAAGAAAACTATATCATACCTTCTGTTCTCTATCTTAGGAGCGATCTGTCATCATTGTCCAAGCGAGAGCCCCATGTCCAGCACGAGATGCCACAGATGATACAAATCCTCCATAGTAACAGCATTAGATGTCTCAAGTAGAATGTAAGGTGCAATGTGGCAACTAACATATTACATATTCAAAATGGTCAAGAAAAGTAGATATGTCAATTACTTGTATCAATTAGTAGTGTAACTAAATCAGACAGGCCATACTTGCCATCAAATCATTTTTGAACAATTCTTTCTTTCAAAAATAAATAAAGAGCACTGGTTAAGTAAAACCATGGTCTTTCGACAAAATAATGATATAAGGCTTTTCTTAAGGCCTCTAATCTCTTTGACGCATGGTAGTAGTAGTAGTAGTAGTACTGATCCTTCTCAAGACTTGCTGGATTTCATGCAGTGCTTCACAATCTCTTCTTGCGGAGGCAAGCTCCCCTTCACACCGAGCAAGCTCCTTTTTCATTTCTGCTACCTCCCCCTCAGCTTTCTTTCTGGCGATTCTCTCCTCATTCAGCTCAGATTCAAGTTGGGAGACCCGTTTCTGAATCACTTCCATGCCTTGCAGAAATAGTCCCTGCAGAAAGCTAGCAAGATCCATGTGTCCCATACTGTGGCTGATGAGACCATTGGAATCCAATGCGTGACCCTGGACGCAGGAGGGAAGCCCTGCTCCATCCCCTTCAAAACCACACAAATGACCCGTCTCTTCCATATCTAAATTGACCACCGGCGGAGGCGGAGGCGGAGTTGGAGTAGAAGTAGGACTATTCTCCACCAACACCCGTTGATTTTTCCTCTGCTCAGGGGTAGATGTGACAAACTGCTTCCTCTTTTCAACTCCCCCTGTCACTTCAACTACCTGTTTTGATCTTCTTCCATTCGAGTTAGGGGCATCTGCAACAAACAGCACTTAGACCATATGGTAGCGAAGCAGATAAAGTTATAATCACAGTTCGAACCGCAAATATTTAAATGCGCTTACGCAAAGGGCTTATTTTGAGAGGCGCATTGGTGTTAAGGGGAAAGTAAAAGGCACATTGGAATGGTTCTTTCAATCTTTGGAGTTTATCAACCAAGTCTTTCTCCGAAGGAGACAAGCTTGAACATTGAGGTGGTTTCGGAGACTGTATCATCCGAGTCCAGTACAGTGGAAACTTTGGCTTCTTGTTTTCACCCATGAAGAAGGGAAGTGCAGAGCCCCTTCTACCTTCAACTCGTAAGAAATGGTTCGAGAAGTTAGCGTACCACTTGTCGAAAGCAAGGATTTTGGTTTGTCCTTCATGCGCACGAATGGAAACCCAACTCATCTTTTCCTTCTCTTTAACTACCTGAAAGAAGTAGAAGAAAGCGGCAACACTGGGAGCAAGACGAAAGGATTGACAGAGATTCTCGAAGCTTATGACAAAGGCCCAAGCTTCGGGGTGAAGTTGAGTGGGAGCGACATTGATGGCGTTTAGGATTTGAAGTTGGAAATCGGAGAAAGGAAGTCTGAGACCGAAGTGGGTGAAGATGATCTCATAGAGGTAGAAGAAATCATCGTTATGATCATGGAGATGAAGGGTTGAGAAACAAACGCGCTCAGAGGGAGTGCAAGGTAGAAATGAAACAGTAGAGGAATCAAGTGTGGGTTGAAGGAAGTTGAAAGGGTTGAGGTTGGAAGGATTGGTCATGGAGGACTGTGTGTTTAAGACTTGAGGGTCCACCCAGTCCCAGTTAGTACCAAATTTTTCTGTGGAGTTTGATTTCATCTTCCAATTAATGAAGCCTACTCTCACCTTAGGGTTAAAGAGAAGAGGAAGAGCCAATACTCTTTATATCAATTACCTTAAAGAACACGCCTCTGAAGCAAACAGGAGGGAAATGCCTTTTCCACCTCTCATTAATGAACTTATTAGTTGAATCGTAGTAAAAATGCAAAGGTTTCACATTATTAAAAAAAAAATTGACTAATAATTTTATTGGGATTAAAAAAATAAGAAAAAATATTTATTATGCAAACTAAAAATAAACAATGACACATATTTTTTCTATTTTCAATCTTTTTTCCTTTGCATATTTGGCATGCTATTTGGTAGAAGAGAGTGATAAGTTGTATTCCAAGAGTTGTATAATTAACTTTTTGGGGGGAGAAAAAATGGGACCAAATGAGAGCGTTGTTATTTTGGCACAAATTTATTAAGTTTCGTGGTCAAATTTGTTAATATTTGGTGTTCAAATTTGCTTAAAGATCTTGACTATTTAAAATACAAGTTTGTTTGAGATCCAAAATTATTTGAAGTGTAAGTTTATTTAAATTTTAATGTTATACTAATTAGTTTAGAATTTTTTTAATAAATATAATTAGTTTTAATAAATTGAAAAAGTTTTCATGCTTTCACATACTTATTCATTTTAATAATTTTTAGTCATATTAACATACGAAAACATGAGTAACAATTCTATGTATATCGAGAGACTCTATTTTTCTTTCAATCATTTTAATTTTGTTTTTTTTATATTATTTAAATTTAGTCATTTTTATTTAAATACTTGTCAATTTTTGTAATTTTAATATATATATTTTTATATTTTTTAAGTTTTTATCTTTTATACTTGTTCTTTTTTATTTCTAACTTTCTATAATTATTATTTTTTTATATTTTTATTGGATATAATCTATAAATTTTAAGAGTAATTCAAAAAATATATATTTTTTTATCAAATTGAGATCATTGATATAAGTTTGATTAACATTTCTGTCGAAATCGAAAAATTAAAATCCAAACTAAATATGGAGAAAAATACACATCTTTCTTAAAAAGAAAAAAGAAAAAATATCAATGTTCATATAGGTGAATCTACATGAAAAGATTCCAATAAAAAAAAACATATTTGAACATACTACACTTTTTGAAGATGGGAGAGAAAAATATCCAAATAGGTGAAATAAGTACCAAAACTGAAAAGTGAACAAAAAAAAAAGAAATTATGAAGTCATGTACTTTCTATGTTCAAACTACTTCAAACTTCAAAGTTTAACACTTCTTACTATTATTAAAATGATGTACTTTGGTATACTTATACAATTATTTTAAATTATATTTATTTATAAAAGTTATTGTATAAATAATTATATACAAATTAAAGAAAATTATATGGTATAGATCTAAATCTGTACAGATTTAAAGATTTACTTACTTAAACCACACTTTCTAAAGCCACACTTTTCACTTAAAACCGTAGCTCTTCACAAAGAAAAGCGTCACCTAATGGAAAAAAGTAAATTAGAAGATTTAAGAGAAGAAATAATTAAGTTATCAAAATTAATAGATCAAAAATTAATGATTTTAACTAATGTTAACTGTAATGACACCGAATTCTTAAAATCAATACAAAATGATTTTTCTCAAAATCTTTATTTTACTATAAGCTTTATTGAAGGACTTCAAAAACCTGAAAAAACGTATTTTTCACACGGAATTTCTAAGAAATGTTATCATGGAAATGATTCCCCACATCTTTATCATACTTTTAACCCACAATTAAATTCTATAGTAGATATGCTTGAAGAAATACTAGTATCCATAAAATTTCAAAGAAATAAGGAAAAAGAAAATCCAAAAGAAGAAAAATTTCAAAATATAATCAACATAACAGATTTAAAAGTAAAACCACCACTAAAATTATGAATATTGAAGAAAAATTAGAAGAAGTTACAATGCTTTTTAAATAATTAAAAATGGCTCAAGAAAATAATATTATGGAACAGGGATTTCAGATAGAAGAAGAAATAGTAAATTCTGAAAATATAGAAAATGAAGAACACATCCTAGATTATTCAAGTGACGAAGATCCAGCAATTCCAATACAAGTAAAAAATGAAGCTGGAACATCTAGGGATAATCAATCTCAATTTAAATGGGAAACAGGTTTTGATAATTATGCTTTTAAAAAAGGGTTTATAAATAAAGATTCAAAATATACAAAAATACCATCAAAATACGTTCCTAAAATCCAGGAAATGGAAGGAGAAAGAATGCTCGATTTAGACTGTAAAACGAATGAAAAAGAAATTTTCGAAAACTAGTTGAATTCCTTCTTATTAGAAGCCTTTACTAATCCAAAACTTAATGAATTATCTGGAAGAGACATTTGGAATTACATAGGGTTTCATACTAAAGGAGCTATAAGAGATTATATGACATCAATAGAAAACCAAATAATAGAAGAATTAGCAACAAAAATAACAGCTTATGATAAGATATTATATATAATGATGATTCTATATAAAGAATTTTTTGGAAAAAATATTATAGATCATAAACAAGAAGTCTATAATAAAGAATATCAAGAAGCAAAAAACCATTTAGCTAACATTCACATATATGATCTATGTAATGTGGAGTCTTATATATGTGAATATAGAATACATTATTACAAATTAAAAGAAGAAGATAAAAATCATTATCTTAGTATGTATATAACAAAACTTCCATATCCTGCTAACGAATTTATTATGGGAAGATTTATAAGAGAAATAAATAGAGGAACAATTGAAAATAATTTTGGTGGAGCAACCTTTGCAATAAGAGAGGAAATAAAAGAACGTTGTATGCAAGAAGCAACTCAAAAAAGATTTGCAAATATAATTAGAATTTGCTGTCAGGATAATGAAGAGATACCTCAAAAATATGGTCTTAATAAAAATTTTCAAAGAAAAAGAAAATATCAATTTAGAAAAAGAAAATACTATTCAAACTGGAGAAAAAAGAGGTATTTTAGAAAAAGAAATAACAATAAAAATAAGAGACAAAAAAGTGATTATTGCCCAAATAAAAAAGAAAATTGTAAGTGTTGGTATTGCCAAGAAGAAGGACACTATGCAAATGAATGTCCGAAAAAGAAGGATAAAAAGGATCTTACTAAACAAATAGAAATTGCTAAGTCTTGTTTCATGGAACCTTTAGAAGAATCTGATGATAACTTAGACTATATTTTTGAATATGTCTCAGAAACAGACTCAGAGACTGAGTAATAATGCTACATTTATTACTATAAAAATAACAGAAAAATTTATAAATGCTTTCATAGATTCTGGAGCAACACAATGCTTTGTTAGTTCAAATATAAAACTTGATTGGAAAAAATTAAAGAAACCATTAAGAGTTAGAATAGCTGACAAATCAATACATAAAATTGACCAAAAAGCAGAGATGGTTGAAATTTTTATTCAAAATTATAGGTTCATTGTTCCATCTATATACATGTTAGATTCTGGAATGGATTTTATCATAGGAAATAACTTTTTAAAGCTATATCATCCATTCATTCAAGAACTAACATATATAGTTTTAAAAGCTCCACACGATTCTTCAATAAATCAAAAATCAAAACGTATAAAAATATCGACTACTACTATAGATAAGATCTTAAAATTTAAAATATTTTCTATATTAGAGACATGTTATTTAAATTTATACTTTCAAATAAATATCCCAAAAAATAATCTTGAAATAAAGATAGAAGAACTTTTGGATGAAATTTGTGCTGAAAATCCTTTAGATATTAAAAACACAAATAACGAATTAGTAAGCATTAAATTAAAAGATCCGACAAAAGAGATAAATGTTCCAAATAAAATCCCTTATTCCGCAAGAGATAGAGAAGAGTTTTCATTAGAATGTAGAGATCTTTTGGAAAAAGGAATTATAAGATTAAGTAAAAGTCCTCATGCGGCTCCAGCCTTTTATGTCGAAAACAATAATGAAATTAAAAGGGGAAAACGAAGAATGGTTATTAACTATAAGAAGATGAATGAAGCAACTATTGGTGATGCTCATAAACTTCCAAGAAAAGATTCTATTTTAGAAAAAATTAAAGGAGCAACTTGGTTTTCATCTCTTGATGCAAAATCAGGATATTGGCAACTTCGTTTAGACGAAGAAACAAAGAAATTAACTGCTTTTACTTGTCCAACAAAAGAATCAACAAGTGTGTTGCTCTATGAATGGAATGTATTGTCATTCGGATTAAAACAAGCTCCAGGTATTTATCAAAGATTTATGGAAGAAAATCTAAAAGAGTTAAATGAATTTGTTTTAGTGTACATTGATGATATACTAATTTTTACAAAACAGGATAGAGAAGATCATCTTCAAAAATTATTAATAGTTTTAGAAAGATGTAAAGAAAAAGGATTAGTTCTTAGCAAAAAAAAAAGCAAGAATAGCAAAACAAGAAATAGAGTTTCTTGGATTAATTCTATCCACTCAAGGAAAGCTAAAACTTTAGCCAAATGTCCTAGAAAAGGTAAATTTATTTCCTAATAAAATAGAAGATAGAAAATAATTACAAAGATTTTTAGGGTGTATAAATTATATTTCTGATCAAGGATTCTTAAAGAATATAACAGAATACACTAAAAGCTTATTTCCAAAAATAAGTACTAAAAAAGAATGGAAATGGGATGAAAAAGATAGTATACAAATTCAAAAGATTAAAGAATTATGTGAAAAACTTCCAGAACTTTATATTCCAGAAGAAAATGACTACTTAATAGTAGAAACAGATGCTTCAGACATAACCTGGTCAGGATGTCTAAAAGCTAAGAAAGCTATAAAAAGTTTGGAGCAAGGAAAAGAATCACTAGATTCTAAAAATTCCCCAAAGGAATTACTTTGCATGTATATTTCAGGGACTTTTACTCCAACAGAACAGAGATATACCACTCATGAAAAGGAAACTCTAGCAGCAATTAAATCTCTTAAGAAATGGAAAATTGATTTACTACCCAGAGAATTTACATTAAGGACAGATTCAAGCTACCTAACAGGTTTCATACGATATAATTTAAAAGTTGATTATAATCATGGACGATTGGTAAGATGGCAATTATTTTTGTTACAATATCCAATAAAAATTGAATATATTAAGGGTGACAAAAATGTTATTGCAGATACATTAACAAGAGAATGGAGTTCGTCTACAACGCATTAGATCAAGAAATTCAGAAATACGAACAAGAACTCGAAAAATGCAAGTATTGTCAGCAAATAAGGACACAGATCCAATCCCTCAAGAAGGCCATCGAAGCAATGAAATCAACACAACAACCAAAACCATCAGAGCTCAGCCAGCTAAGCGTGGTGGACAAATCAGGTGAAGAAAAAAATTCCAGAAAATAAAACAATTGCTGAAATTATCAAAAAATCCACCCAAGATAAAAAATATTATGAAATTTATAATGGCCCCATGAAAGGAGTATATGATGCCTGGGAAAAAGCAGCACCATTTACACAACAATCAAGGATAATTCATAAAGGAGGATTTTTAACACTGGAAGAAGCAAAGGAATCTTTCAGGGAATATGAAGCTCTTCATCCAGAGCAAACCCTAAAAAGAGCAGATAAGCTCCAATTCAAACCCAGAGAACAGGGATAATAAGAAACATTCCTACAAGGGCTGAAATCAAAGAAAAGAAAAGGGTCTGTAGATCAAATCTCAGAGAAACCCTTAATATAGTCCTGAACTGGACTGAAGAAAAAAGAGCAATTTTGGGATATTATCCTATTGCCAAAGAACAGCTAACAAAGCTGGTTATATTTCCAGATGCATCCCCATCGGACACCTATCAGTTTTTCCAGTATGGATTAATTGATACAATTTTAATTTTTAATGATCTAAAAATTATTAGTGAGTTTCCTGCAGGATTCGTTGATGCAGTGAAGAGATTTAAAAATATGATTGACAACGTAAATCCAAGGGATATATCCCTAAAATTTACGAACAGTCAACCTATTTTTAATGAAGAAGAAGAATGCTTGGTTCCAGCACACCAAGTAATATTCATGTCCGTCTTCCCAGGAAATTTTCAACCAATTGATCAAGTTCAAGATTTAACAATCTACAGTCATGAAGGAAGGCTAGCCAGCACACTAGCAAGGGTCTTCGAAAGAACTCAAAAGATAACAAGGGAATCTCACACAAGAATTAATTATAAAAGCAGAAATACTTTGCTTGTGTCTAGTAAAAGGAATGAAATTGAAGAAAGAGAGATGAGACTCTTAGTGGAATTTGAATCAGCATTCTACAACTTATCTGGACTCTTAGAAAAGCTCCCTGAAGGGATAAAGAGGAATCTCTGCTATTTGATAAAAGACAGAGAAGACCACAAGTGCCAGCTATGCGTCTCAGAGTTATCTGAAGAAAGCAATAATAAAACGGAATCAACCCACATGATAAAGGAAGAAGACAACGCATCTGAAGGTCACATAATGAAAGAGGAAGACAACACATCTGAAGCATCTCTCAACATTATTGCATAGTGACGTAAGCGCTTAGGTCATAGAGCACCAACAATGTAGCTGGTGCAAGATAATAAACAATGACGTAAGCAATGACGTCATAAGAAGGGTAAGGATGGGAATTGTCCATCAGACCCAACCATTATAAATAGGTTGCTTAGGCAATTGTAGAAGGCATCAGAAAATAGAAAGCAGGAGGCTAAGAGTACTCATATGCTAGGAGAGCAAGGAGGAAGCAGCCGAGGCGATTCTATAGTCTGAAGAAGAATTCCCTTAAGGAAAAAATAGTTCTAAACTCCCCTCTGGAGTTAGTATCTACAATCTCCCCTCTGGAGATAAAAACCCCTTATGTAAAATATACTAAATAAAGGAAGTTTTTCTCCAGAAAGGTACATCTTCATTCTAGTCTTTCAATTATGAATTATTTAGAAAGTTTAGAATTAACAGAAGAATCTGATTATTATAGATTAACTGATTTATTAGATAATGAAAAGCAGGCTGTTCTAAAAACAGAATTAAACCTCAAATCAAATGAAAATTTCAATAAACAAAATATTTTAAAAGAAGTTTTTAATAGAAAAAATATAATATACTATGGAAAAATTCAACTTGAAGCTCCTATAAAAATAAAATCTGCCAATGGAGAACTTGAAATAGCTTTGATAAATAATGAAGAATTGAGTAAACAGATTGAGAAAATTAAGGATCAACAAAAAAGATCTAAAATTGGATGGATTCATATTAGTACTATACAAGTCTTAATCAAATCTACATATATGAAAGGAATTAATTCACCAATAAGTTTAGCAATCTGTGATAAAAGAATTACTGATGACCCAATAGATCAAATAATCAGAATTGTTCACGGAAATTTGGCAAACGTAAATGTTAAATTTAATGCCCATCTTGGATATGCTATACCTTTATCAACTGAAAATCTTGGGAGATCTATAAGTTTGGCTTATAAATTTCATAGAAAGAATCTAATGGAACAAGATGATGAACCATTTTCAATTACATATGCAATAAATTATGCTTTAACAAATAGCCATCATAGTATAATATTTAAAAACAGAGAAAGAATTTATGTCGATGAATTATTTCAGAAAATTGTAAAAACAGAAATACCAAAATATAAAGCTATTGAAAACTCAGTTCTATTATTAAAAGAACCATCAGAAAAATTGGTTTCATCAAATTTTCAAATAAGAGAATCTAAAATTAATAGCCCTTTAAGTTTATCTAAGTTAAAGATTAAAGAAGAAAATTCTGAAATAAAAGAATTAACAAAAAAGGTCGAAAAATTAAATGAAACCCTAAATACTAAATTATGACAATAAATAAAGAAGAAATATATGTAACTTATCAAGATAAGAAACAAGAGCTCTTTGAAAGAGAAAATCGTTTGAATTATTTGCAATTTTCTGAAATAAATCAAAGAGCATTTGAAGCTCTAAAAACAATCTATGAGAAGTTAAAAAGAAAAGTTGAAGAGTTAGAAAAATTAATAGAATCTCTAGAAAATAGTGATGAAGCGATGATAGAATTTGCAGAAATTCTAAAATAAATAATGAAGCATGCAAAGATTGAAAGACCAGAAAATAAAATAAAAAGAAAAAGAGCGAAAAATTTAAAAAGTAAAATAAAGGAGTATAAAAGGGAATTAAATAATCTTCAGATCGAAATTGATGACCTCATAATAAAAAGGATAGAAATAAGAATAAATATAAACAAGTTAGAGTTAAACTTAAAAAATTTATAAATGCCTGGAAAACCATATTATGACTTAAAAGAATTAAAGCTGTTGAAAGAAAAAATGGAGAATGAGGTTGAAAAATTAAAAAGATATTTAGAAACAACAGAAAGTATAGAAATAAAAGAAGTTGTTGAAGATTTGAGAAAATATATTCAAGAAAAAGACAAACAGATAAAAAATTTTATAAACAATAATCCATGCAAAAAAGACTATTATAAACTAAAACAAGATTGAAAAACTATAAAAATCAGAACTATAAAAGTAACATTTTCAATTCTATACAAATTATAAACTTATTCGAAGTAAAATATGAAGAGTAAAATTGGTATCAGAGCCAAGTTAACGATTAAGGGTAACACTTTTTCTTTAAGTAACACTTTTAGTGACACGCTTTTCAGCCACAAAAAGACAAAAATCTGTACACCCACATCTGTACACTATAAGGCCCCACAAATTAATTATACTTTTAACAGTTGTGAAAATAGAATATACTAGGATTAAAGAATACTTTCTCTAAGACCAGGTTCAGAGGCGGACCTAGGGGTGTCTATGGATTGGATCGTATCCGCAAATCCGCATCCGATCCAAAAATTGCGGATATGACCCGATCCGCAAATTGATCGGATCGGATCGGATCCGATCCGCACCCTTTGCGGATCGGATCGCGGATATCTGCTCTAGATCCGCGGATCCGCAGATGCGCACAATAATAATTAAAAAATAAATAAATATATATGTTTGGTATTATATTTACTTGTTTGTATGTTTTAGTTAGTAATTATTATTCATATATTGTATTATTTTATTTTTGTTATTTAGAAAGAGTTTGATTAAAAATATTTTAGGAATAAATAAGTTTAAAAGTATGAAAAAAATATTTTTATTGAATTTTTTTACATAAAAATATGATTAAAAAGAGAAGGTTTAATCATACGGATATATCCGATATCCGATCCAATCCGATCCGCACATTTGCGGATCGGATCGGATCGGATCTGGCACTAAAAAGCGCGAATATCATATCCAATCCGATCCGATGGAATTATGCGGATCGGATCGAATTTTCGGCCATATCCGATCCGATCCGCGGACACCCCCTAGGCGGACCAAAAGGGTTGGCAAATGATTGGCAAATGACCAAGTTGACGAGATATTATATGGAGTACTTTAGTTTGTTTTCTATTTGTGTTGAGTACTTTTTTTAATTTGTAATAAACTTCACTTTTTTCCATTGCCTCTTTCTTCAAAAAAAAATTATATATTCTTAAATTTTTTATTATATTAAAGTAAAGATGTATTATTATGCAAATATTTTAAAATTATTAAATATATGAAGTTCATTATGTTTGTCATACTCAAATTCAGCATAATAAAATAATATGAAATTAAAACAAAATTTATTCATTTAAAGTTATGTTTGGTTGAAAGGAAAGAAATAAAGCACTTTTTATTTTTAATATTGGATTAACAATGGTGTTTTTTAAATTGTGATCTACTGTGGTATTTTTTTAAAATGTGGGATGATTTAATGTACGGAGTACAAATCGGACCGTCCGATTTGTGTACTCCAAATTTTTAAAATTTTTTAAACACAAATTGGAGGGTCTAATTTGTGTACCTCTCATAGTTTTAAAAAACACTAAAAATTACCACATTAAGGTATAACACTCATTCTACTTTCATATCCAAATTTTTTAGCCAGAAATAGAGAGAAAAGAAGAAAAGAAAAAGAAAAAGAGTGAATTTTTATTTTTTTTAGATGTATTTGAATAGAAAAAATAAGAAAGAAAGAAATGTTATAAAAAGACAATTTTATCCCTATATTATAAAATATATTAAAAAAAGTAAAAAGAATAATATTAGAAGTAAAAAAAAAAAATTAGTTTTCTCTCCATTTTTTCTCCAATGTTAAAGAAAAAAAAAATAATGAACCTCATCACTTTTTTTCTATCTCTTTTTTTTTTCTCTTATTTCTTTCTTCAACCAAATAATAAAAAATAATAAATTTTTTTTAATTTTTTTCTTTTCTTCCATTTTCTCTTCAAACAATTAGTTGACAAAGT
Organism: Arachis hypogaea; assembly: GCF_003086295.3. Lineage (NCBI taxonomy): Eukaryota > Viridiplantae > Streptophyta > Magnoliopsida > Fabales > Fabaceae > Arachis > Arachis hypogaea. The sequence continues at coordinate 94,885,804 of NC_092055.1, read as the reverse complement.
GTCAAAGCAAGTGGATGAAATCTTATGCGAATTTACATATTCTACCATTATTCATTGGCAATTTAATTCTAAAAATAGTATAACATAAGATATTGACATTAAGATATAATTATATAAAAGATAAATATACATATTAATATTTTAATATTTTATTTAATAATAAATTAAAATAAAATATTAAAGTTTAGTTGACTTTTTTATTCAAAATTAAAAACAATATAATAATAAAAAATAAATAAAAATAAATTATATTTTTTATTAATATTTTTATATTCTTTCTATTAAAATTTAATATCTCTAAATATAATATTTCTGTGTACGTTTCATTTGTCAAAAATAATTCTATAATCTTGTCTCATTTGTCAAGAATAATTTTGTGACATTGTGTAGTCAAGAATAATTTTGAGACATTTTGTCCCTATCTAAGAATGAAGTACAATAATACTACAGTTAACCAAGCAAGCTAAGCTAAGCTAACTATGTTAGAAAATTATTGTTTTCTATTGTATTTAAGAACAATACATATATTAATTATAATTATAAATTAAATTATTTTATATATAACAGTAATTTTATTTATTATCATAAATATTAAATTAAATAAATTATTATTATTTTTAATTTAAAATTAAATAAAACTAAAACTAAAAATATTATTTTATTTGAAATTTAGAATCTAATAAATGCTATACTCATATATAAATAATACAAATAATACTTTTAAAATTTTGATCTCTAATATATCAAAATTGTTTTCATAACTCTTTTTCCATAAAAAAAAGTTATAACTACCAATGATACAAAAAAATTTGGTTGAAAAAAGATAAAAAAATCACAAATATAAAATTCTCTCAAATTAAGATATATTTTTGCACTTGTAAGTATTTTTCTTTTTAATGAATGTAAGTATTTCTTTTCTAATGATTTAACATAGATTTAAAATCTTAAAATTTTTAACAAGCCAAAAGAAAAAAGAAGCATGACATGTTATCTGTTTGCCTGTCATGTTTAGATTTATATCTTAACAATAAAAATTGAACATATATTTATTTTAAATTTTATTTATCATCAATTTAGTAATTTTATTCAAAAAAAACATAACAAGTTTTTAATTTCTGACAAAAATATGAACAAAAACTATGACTCGGACAAAAAAAACTCAAATACACAATCTGGTTCAAATGACCCTCTTTAAAAAAACACCATTTCCGTCAACAAATTGAAACATAAACAAATGGATAACAACATAAAAAACGTCTTAACAGCAACAAGATCAGGATTCACAGAATTCCAATAATGTTAAGAGCAGCAAGGATAGTTCATAAGTTCAATATATTACGTATTCACATGAAGATGGGCATTGCAAAAGCTATTTTAGTTATGAGAAGCACTAACATTGTCTTTCTTAGTTCTTAAAATACACTAACATAGATACATAGCAGTAACAAGTGCACAATATTAGCATTAGCATAATAAACAAGGCAAAGAAAAGTTCTAACATTCATTCATTCATGGTTATGCTGAGTGAGGTTCCACCAACTGACCTTCCTTTACAACTTTGCGATGATCCAACTCAACAGAATCGAGATTCAGATCTGGGAAAAAGTACCGAACTTGATCAACAGCGTTCTGAAACGATACCTTCATCGATTTGTTCCATTTCTGAAGAAGAAATGCTTCTGTGCAATCAGCATCTTTCTTTGATCTTACAAGCTCCCTCTCCGCCTTCTCGCGAGCAGCCTTTGCTTCCTGCAACTGCTCCTCTGCTCTAAGTCTTGCATTCTTCTCCTCCGCCAGCTCCGATAAGAGACGATGCACCTCATTGCGACTCTTTTCAATCTCTGATTCCATGAAATCAGCCGCTGTCGCGATCCGGAAGGCGTTGGCCTTCACAAACTGGGCAACGGAGGAGTCACCGGCGCGGCGGAGCTGGTCCTGGTCGCTGTAAAAGAATAAGTGTTGGCGCAGATGACCGTCGAAATTGAATCGATCATCCCACAGTGAAGCAACTGTTCCCTTGCCTTGAAAACTACGCAATCCCTCTCTTTTGTTCTCCTCCTCGCTCTCCATCAACACTTGCTCTATACTCCTTTCCCGGCGCGGAGAAGCACCACTGCTTTCCACCGAAACCTTTTGCTTCTTCTTTTCCACGTCTCTATCGGCACCGGGTTCGAACAGCGCTTCCCTCTTCAGTTTCATCTTTCTAGAAGACGATACTTGATCATCTTCTTCTTCTCCTTCTTCTTCTTCTTCTTCTTCTTCTTCTTCTTCTTCTTCTTCTTCTTCTTCTTCCTTTTCTTCCTCCACCTCTTCCTCTTCTTCTTCGTCATCCTCAAGGCACTCCTTGTTTTCTTCTTCTTCTTCTCTGCATTCATCATGCCCCGCTTGCACTGAATAGTTATCTAATCTTGGCTCAGCTGCAACAAAAATCACTCTCACTCCCAGCATAGTTATTATCAACAGAGTAAAGAAAAAATAAAAAATAAAAAAAAGAGTACTTACGGCTACGGGGTGTGGCAACAGTACTTCTAATCATAGCACCACACATCTTAGGCGATTTGAGGAGAGAGAGTTGTTTTACCAATTTTGTCTCGGAGGGTCTCAAATATTTGGGGGAACTTGGAGATTTAAGGTGCTGTTGCCAATGCAGAGGGAAGATCTCCTTGCCGGTGTTCTCATCGAGGAAGAAGGGAACTGAACCCTCAATTTTGCTTCCCTCAACCCGGAAGAAACGGCTTCTGAAGATATCGCCGATGTGCCACTGACCTAACTCAAGGATTCTTGGACGACGCCCGCGCTTGACAACGTGAACCCATTCTCTGTTCCTAATCTTCACCTCAAAAAAGTAGAAGAAAACGGAGACGATAGGATCCATACCGTGAGATTGACAGAGAAGCTCGAAGCTTCTGACGAATATCCAAGCGTGAGGATGGAGTTGTGTGGGTGCTGCATTGATCTTCTTGAGAATAGCAACTTGAAAAGGGGTGAAAGGTAAGCGTAGCCTTAGTTTTGTGAAGAGTGCTTCATAGACGTAGAAGAAGTTGTGTCCGACGCCGTCGACCATTGAGTGGTAAAGACGTTCCTGTTGATTACATGCTTGGAATGTTACGGTTTTGGGGTCAACGTTGGAGTGGAGGAGGTTGGAAGGGGTAAGAATAGTGTGGTTGAGTTTTGTGATGGTGGACGGCAACGCCATGGTCAATCCCACTGGCAACTTATATCATTCACATACAAGGTTGGTTAAGCTTCTATACCGATGTAAATGTAAAGGATTCTGTGAAGACAAACAAGAAAAGTGTACTATCCCATGAGAGCACCCTCAAGAGTAGAAATAGAGAGTTCCTATTCTAACACAAGTGAAATGGAATTTATTTTATGCTTCGGAAAGAAGGTGAGTCTTAGAATGGGGCTGGAAATTGAGGATCCTCATTATTCTTGTCCTTTTTAGTTTGTTGGCACTCAAAGCATTGGACGCATGGAGGGTTAGTGACAAGGTGGCAAAAAGATGTCTGATTTTTGACATGCAAATGGGTACATCAGGTTTGCATTTAATTATAACTGTGGCCTTGGGAGTTTTTTAATTCTGATACGGAGGGAGTGACGGGATATAGCAGGGTTATTGGGATTTATGGTATATCACCGATGGTATATCATCGACTTGTGATGGTTGCTGAGATCAAATTAAACGGATCGATTGAAGGAACTGAAATTGAATGGTGCGATTTTAGTAATTAGAAGATACATAAATTAGAACTTTCGATTTGTATACTGTTAACACGTGGCAAGCATGCAATTGCTTTTTTCGTTGTTCCTTTTCATGTATATCCCATTTCGTGTGTCTCCCCCCATCCAACAGCTATCACTTTCACTCTCATATTTCTCTCTATTTGTTTTTCAATTCCACAACTTTGTTCATCTTTTATCATTGTTGGACCATCAAAAACTTAAAAAAAAAAATTAAAAAACAATATCAAAAAGACTAAAAATAAAAAAAATAAATTAGTCAAAAATTTCATATTATTAATTATCTTAGACATTTTATTTATGTAAGTTTTTAATTTTTAATATTTTAATTTAATAAAAATAATAATAATAAAATTTAAGATTTTAATAATAATAATATATATTATAATAGCACTAAGTAAAAATTAGTCATATATGTATGTATGATATAATTATTGTTAGGTGTTAGAAATAAAGATTAAAATAGAGTTAGTTAATTTTTACTCTTTATAAAACTTTTATACCGTTGATTAGTTAATAATATGTATCTTAGGTTTTGATTTGATTTGGATTTAGATTTATGATTATTGGTTAATATGTTTTAAAATGAAATGAATGAGATCTGTAGATATTATTATTATTTGTTACAATGGGTAACCGAAAATTAATGGGCTGGACTTGTTGGTTGGCCCAATCGTTAGAGGATGGTAGTCTCCGAACAGGTTCGCACGTTGGAAGCCCCTTCCGATCTCTGTATGTGGATGGATGGGGGTGGTACCTGCAAAGATAGGGGTGTCCATAGATCGGATCGGATCGGATCCGATCTGCACCCTTTGCGGATCGGATCCGATCTGCACCCTTTGCGGATCGGATCGCGGATATCTGCTCTACATCCGCGTATCCGATCCGCGGATCCGCACTATAATAATTAAAAAATAAATAAATATATATGTTTGGTATTATATTTACTTGTTTGTATGTTTTAGTTAGTAATTATTATTCATATATTGTATTATTTTATTTTTGTTATTTAGAGAGAGTCTGATTAAAAATATTTTAGGAATAAATAAGCTTAAAAGTATGAAAGAAATATTTTTATCGAATTATTTTACATAGAAATATGATTAAAAAGAGAAGGTTTAATTATGCGGATATATCCGATATCCGATCCGACACTAAAAGGTGCGGATATCATATCCGATCCGATCCGATGAAAATTGTGCGGATCGGATCGAATTTTCGACCATATCCGATCCGATCCGATCCGCGGACACCCCTATGCAAAGACACTCCGATGCCTAAGTCAGTAAGGGTGTAAGCAGGGCTAGAGAGTATTGGGACTTAGAGATACTTGAGGGGTGTCAGTGTATTTATAGTGGGAGCCAATAACCACCGTTGGAGTAGTTCCACCTTCTAAGGTGAATAACCGTCCCTTTATCTTAGGGAGGTTAGATATGGCTCCCGAAAGTGGGTTGAGAGATTTTAGGGGTAGTTATTTTAGTATTATCTGCCAGCTAATCCTCGTTCCCGACTTCCTTAGAGCAAGTCGTGGTAGGAACCGACTTCTAGGGGAAAAGTCGATATAAAATGAGGGCCAATTCCTTGGATTGGGCCTTTCTTTTAGATCTGGCCCTCGACGTTGGGCCATGGTATGAACAGTGCCCCTACTCGAGCCCAATCTCTTTCAAGAGTTGGGTTCGAGTATTCTAACTCGGGATGGTAACCGACCTGCAGAGGAACCGACGTGATTTTCGGAGCCGACGTGATTTTTGAATTTCTCCACAGTCGCGTCTAATCAAGCGTCGCGTCCGTTAGGAGTTCGCGTATTCACACGTGGGAATTAGTCGTATTGGTAACGATGCACCCATTAATGACTGCCTCTATTTTTACCATTATGCCTCTAGCGTGTTTATAAATATTTTTCCTCTCTTTCGTTGTTTTGTTTTCTGAAAACTTCATATTCGCACACTCTTGTTCCAGAGAAAGCTTCGTTCTTGTCTTTGGTCGACTGTTGCTGTTCCTGCTGCTTCAGAAGTAAAGGTCAGTTCTTCTTTTCTCCTCTTTTACAAATCCTTTCATTTGCATGTTTTTGTTTTGGAGGAGTGTTTGACCATATTTTTAGCAATTCTGCTGGTTTTGGAAACTTTTGCCTCATACCCTTAGAGACTTCATTTTGATTTCTTTCCTTTTTTCTTTGTAGGATTCATCGCCCCCTTTCCTTAAAAAAGATGTCTACTTTAGAGTCTCTTTCATCATGGGTTGACGGTACGGTTCTTGGGGAAGAACCTTGGGTGAATACTGACTATCTCACCGATCTCCGCATACGTCATAGGCTTTGTACTTCTGATGAGGATGAGCCGAAATATGAACTGGTTGCCCCGGGTCCGGAAGACCGGGTTTATTTTGGGGGGCTTCTGAGGCAGCTCCTTATTTTTTCTATATGTACGAGAGCCTGATTACCCGTTTGGACATTTTTCTTCCTTTTTCCGACTTTGAGATAGCCATTTTATGTCATTGCCGTGTTGCTCCTACCCAACTTCACCCTAATTCTTGGGGTTTTCTGAAAATTTACCAATTTATCAGCCATGCATTAGACTTTCTGACTTCCTTGAAGATTTTCTTTTTCCTCTTCCATATGACTAAGCCCTTCAGTGGGCAAAATAACAAACAGCATTGGGTGTCTTTTCGGGCTATACAAGGCCAGAGAATTTTTACCCTTTTTGACGAATCCTTCCATGATTTTAAAAACTTCTTTTTTAAAGTGCAACCTGTGGAGGGTCACCACCCCTTTTTCCTGGACCAAGATTTTTCTCCTCGCTTTCCCCTGTACTGGCTAGAGGCATATCCTTGTGAAAAATATAGTTTGGATGATTTGGATGAGGTGGAGGCGGTCATTGTGGGGTTCTTCCGAGAAGTATGGGGGAGAGCCCCTTACCTGGATACAAAAAGGTTCCTCCAGGGGTCTCCGACCTTTGTCCAGGCTCAACTAGGTAGCTTTTTATTTGTTTGTCATATTTTTCGACCTGATGGTTATCGGGGTTGTTTTCTCGGATTTGTTTTACTGACTTTGGCTTCCTAATTGCTTTTACAGAGATGGCAAAGAAGAATTCCCGAGAATCTTATCAGAGAGTTCAGGAGGCCAAGGCGAGGTCTCGTGCCAGAGTCGGCGGCACCAGGGTAGCTGGTCCTTCTCTTCCTTCCCCTCTCAACTTCTCACAATTTGGGGACCCCTACCCAACCTATTGTCATCTCTTCCTCAGCCTCTTCTCTGCCGTCCCCTCCTCCCCGATCTTCCTCTGAGCCAGAAAAGAAGAAGCGCAAGACTTTAGAGTCTAGCTCTTCTTTTGAAGGTGAGGCCAAGGTGGATGCGCCTCAGTTTGTTCGGAAGCACATCTATCCTCATACTCGTATAAGTATGGATGATGCTTCTGTTCGAAACCACCTTAATATTCTAGTTCAGGAGAGTGTCAGGGCGGCAGGGGTGTGCACGAAGTTTCTGGATATTTTTGAGAAGACTCCCCTTAGCTCTTTGGATTCATCCCTGAGGGTTGAAGAGCTGGAGGGGAGGATTCTCTTATATCAAGGGCAGGAGAAGATGTTGAGGGAGGAGGTCGCCAAATTGAAGAAGGAGAGGGATGGCCTCCAGGAGAGGGAGAGGAAGTTGCAGGCCCAGTATTCCATGGCGGAGGGCCTGAGGGAGAAGGCGCAGCAAAGTTATACAAGTTTGTTTGAGGACCTCGTGGAGGTGAAGAATGATTTGATGAGATCTTGGAATGCTTATGCAGAGTTGGAGGACTCCATTGCTGATGGGGCTGAAGAAGCGTGGTGGATCTTTAAAGAACAGATCGGGGTTCTTGCTCCCGACCTAGATCTCTATCCTTTGGATCCGGATAAGATTGTGGTCGACAGAGCTATCATTTCTCCTTCCCGACCTATCTCCGAGTCCGACCTGAAGACTCGGGGACAGAGGGTAATGGAGTCCCCTTCCTGACAAAAAGATGCCCCGAGTTCTTCGAAGGCTCCTGGAACTCCCCCTCCGTTTCCCATGGACATGGCTCCGACTTCTCTTCCTGGCCCTGATTAGGGATGGCAACGGGTCCCCATGGGGGCAGGGACATGCCCCCGCCCCGCCCCCAATATCTGTCCCCGTCCCCGCCTCGTCCCCGCGACGGGTAGCGGGGACTCCATATCCGCCGGAGACCTGGGTCTCCGCGGATATCCGCGGATTTTTGTAAAAAGTAATAAAAATTGAAAAAAATGAAAAAAAGGTAGAAAATATTAAAAAAAGCAAAGATAATCCTCAATTGTCATTATAAACATAATTTCTATTGTCTTTAAAGATTTAAATAGCAATAACCAACAAACATAAACATTCAAACATATTCATAAAACAACCAAATATTCCATAAACAACTAAACATATCTATAAACAACCAAACAAAGTTAATCACATTGTAAAAACATAATTCTAAATCCTCCTTTCATTTTTAGTGAATTGTGAATTGTTAGTGCGGCTAGGGTTTTCAGTTTCCTTCATAAGATATATATATATATTAAGGGTATTATAGTCTTTTTACATATTCGGGGAATAAACGGGTCTCCACGGGGCGGGTACCTCTATCCCCGCCCCCGCCCCATTTAATAAACGGGGCCCCGTCCCCCGTCCCCGCGGGTGGAAAATCCTCCCTATATCCGCTCCTCGACGGGTAAATCCCCGCGGATACCCGCCCCGCCAGGGATTTTTGCCATCCCTAGCCCTGATGGCGCTCCGACTATTCTCCCTGACTCTGGTGGTGACGTCCTTCCTAACTGAAAATTTATTATGGCTATATGGGGTCCGGCCTGTGGGCCCCCCCATTTTTTAGACAATTTTTTCTTTTTGTATTTGTGGTGATATTTTGTTGACATTTTACTGGCTTTTGTGGCCGTAAACAAAATATTTAAAAATACCCTTTTTTGGATAAGGGTTTAGGTTATCTTTCTTTGTCGGTTGTGCGCATGCCTTTCTGTTTAGGTTTTGAAAAAGCCTTTTTAATCCTTCCTTTGAAAAAACCCTTTTTCTTAGCTGACCGTCTTTTTTGTGAGGGCTTGGGACAACCTTTGCCTTAGTGTTTTCGATGGGTTTTCTTATCTCTTTTTGGTATTCCTTATACTCAATTTTTGATTTATTGAGTCCTTATGACTTAGGTTATTTCTGCGATGCATTTCTTTGTTTCTCGGTTTTTTCCGACTTGTAAGTCGGATGATTTCCGAGTTTGTCACGATCTACTTTTATAACCTCTTCACACCGACTTGTACCTCGTCGTTTTATCCTGACGACCATCTAGGTCGGTTCATGGGATTTTCACGCTTTGTCAAGCTTAAGTCGGCGCGTTTCGTAGAAAGAAAGAAAAGCGAGAAGGAATTTATAAGAGATATTGTAAAAAGATCTTTATTTATTTGCAAAGGTTCTTTACTGCTACTAAGGGTTTTTGACTATTTTATGGCCCCTTAGTCTCTACTGTAATGCCTCGTTAAAAATCCCCTTCAGAAAAAACCCTTTTCTTTTGGGAAAAAACTATGAAGTTGGGAAAAAAGTACATCAGGGAGTAGAGTTTGCTTTTAACTGTAGTACATTTTCATATTACAAGCATGCCACGACCTAGGTAACTCGGTGCCGTTTAAGTCGATCACCTTGTAATAACCTTTTCCTAAGACCTCACTAATCTTGTATGGTCCCTTCCAATTAGCAGCGAGCTTCCCTTCCCTAGATTTGTTGACTCCAATGTCGTTTTTGATTAAGACCAAGTCGTCTGGGGTAAAACTCCTTCGAATGACTTTTTTGTTGTATCTGGTAGTCATTCTTTGCTTTAATGCCACTTCTCTTGTCTGGGCTTGCTCTCGGACTTCGGGGAGCAATTCAAGTTCCTCTTTGTGCCCCTGTATGTTCCCGACCTCATCATGGAAGATCACCCTTGGACTTTGCTCGGTGATTTCTACTGGTATCATGGCTTCCACGCCATAGACAAGTCGGAAGGGTGTTTCTCCTGTGGCAGATTGTGGTGTCGTCCGGTAAGCCCATAACACTCAGGGGAGCTCCTCAGCCCAAGCTCCTTTTGCGTCTTGTAGCCTTTTCTTTAATCCTGCCAGTATGACCTTGTTAGCTGCCTCGGCTTGTCCATTTGCTTGTGGATGTTCCACCGAGATGAACTGATGTTTGATCTTCATACTGGCTACCAGGCTTCTGAAGGTAGAGTCGGTGAACTGAGTTTCATTATCCGTGGTGATGGAATGAGGTATCCCATACCTTGTGATAATATTTTTGTAGAGGAACCTCCGACTTCTCTGGGTCCTGATGGTGGCTAATGGTTCTGCTTCTATCCACTTTGTGAAGTAGTCTATTCCCACAATTAAGTATTTGACTTGTCCTGGGGCTTGGGGAAAAGGTCCTAATAGGTCCATCCCCACTTTGCAAAAGGCCATGGAGACGTTATATTGATGAGCTCCTCGGAAGGAGCCATATGGAAATTTGCGTGCATTTGGCATGGCTGGCACTTTTTCACAAATTCTGTGGCATCCTTCTGCAAGGTCGACCAGTAGAACCCAGCTCGGATTACCTTTCTGGCTAGCGACCTAGCTCCGAGATGGTTTTCGCAGATCCCATTATGAACCTTCTCTAGCACTTCAGTGGTCCTTGAGGTCGGAACGCACTTCAGCAATGGTGTTGATATTTCTCTTTTATAGAGGATATTTTTCACCAAAGTGAAGTATTGTGTTTTCCTCCGGATTTTCTTGGCCTCCTTTTCCTCTTTGGGGAGGATGTCGAATTTTAAGTATTCAACTAGGGGATTCATCCACCCGAGGTTCAACCCGATGATTTCAAGGACATCTTGTTTGGCCTCTGTTTTGACTACAGAGGGTTCTTGGAGAGTTTCCTGGATCAAGCTTCTATTATTCTCCCCTGGTTTGGTACTTGCTAACTTGGAGAGGGCGTCTGCTCTACTGTTAAGATCCCGAGTTATATGTCTGATCTCGGTTTCTGCAAAGCGCCCGAGGTGCTCCAAAGTTTTTTCCAAGTATCTCTTCATATTTGGGTCTTTGGCCTGATACTCTCCATTTATTTGGGAGGCCACTACTTGAGAGTCGCTGAATATCATCACTTTTGTTGCACCAACTTCTTCTGCCAACTTTAAACCTGCGATCAGAGCTTCATATTCTACCTGATTATTGGAAGCTGAGAATTCAAATTTGAGGGAAACCTCTATTTGTGTTCCCCCTTCATTAACCAGGATTATGCCTGCACCGCTTTCTGTTTTGTTCGAGGATCCGTCTACATATAGTTCCCATGTGGTTGGCTTTTCCTCTTGATCTCCCGCATATTCTGCTATGAAATCAGCGAGGCATTAGGCTTTAATTGCCATCCGGGTTTTGTACTTTAAGTCATACTCGGAGAGCTCTATTGCCCACTGAACCATTCTCCCTGCAACATCCGTCTTTTGGAGGATTTGCTTCATGGGCTGGTTCGTTCGAACTCTTATTGTGTGAGCTTGGAAGTAAGGCCGTAACCTTCGTGAGGCTATTACTAAGGAATAAGCAAACTTCTCTAGTTTGTGGTACCTTAGTTTAGGGCCTTGTAGAACTTTGCTGGTGAAGTACACGAGATGCTGCTCGACCTCATCTTCTCGTATCAGGGCTGATGCTACAGCTTTGTCTGCTACAGACAAATATAGGACGAGCTCTTCCCCAACTAGAGGTCGGGTCAGGATTGGAGGTCGGCTCAAGAACCTTTTGAACTCCTGGAATGCTTCTTCGCATTCTGGAGTCCATTCGAACTGGCATCCCTTTCTTAGTAGAGAGAAGAGTGGAAGGGATCTTAATGCTGATCAGAGGGCTGCAAGTCGACCATTCAACTGTTGAACCTCTCTTAAGCAAGTTGGGCTTTTCATTTCTAGGATGGCTTTGCATTTGTCAGGATTCGCTTCAATTCCCCTTTGCGTCAACATAAACCCCATAAATTTTCCAGCCTCCACCGCGAAGGTACACTTTGCGGGATTTAGCCTCATCCCATGTAACCTTATGGTGTTGAAGACTTTCGAGAGGTCTGTCAAGAGGTCGGTTTCTTCCTTGGTTTTCACCAGCATGTCGTCTACGTAGACTTCCATTAAGTTCCCAAGGTGGGGAGTGAACACCTTGTTCATCAGCCTTTGGTAGGTGGCCCCAGCATTTTTTAGCCCAAAAGGCATGACCATATAGCAGTAGTTTACTCTAGGTGTGATGAACGATGTTTTTTCTTGATCCGGCTTATACATCGGGATTTGGTTGTATCCCGAGTAGGCATCCATAAACGACAAGTATTGATACCCCGAGCTGGAGTCTACTAGAGTATCAATGCTTGGAAGTGGATATGGGTCTTTGGGACATGCTTTATTCAGGTCAGTATAGTCGACGCACATCCTCCACTTACCGTTTTGCTTCTTGACTAATACTATGTTTGCTAGCCACGTCGGATACTTGACCTCCCTAATGAAGCCGGCCTCTAGGAATGCTTGTACTTGTTCTTCCACCGCTTGAGCCCTTTCTGGACCGAGTTTACGCTTTCACTGCTGCACAGGTCGTGACCCCAGATATACCGAGAGCCTGTGGGACATGAGCTCGGGGTCTATCCCTGGCATGTCGGAAGCTTTTCAGGCAAAGAGGTCAGAATTATCTCTTAAGAGCTTTGTCAACCTCTGTTTTAAGTTTTTCTCTAGGTTGGCTCCTATGTTGGTATTTTTTCCTTCCTTTTCGCTGACCTGTACTTCTTCGGTTTTTCCCCCTGGTTGTGGCTGCAGTTCTTCTTTGGCTCTCGCGCCGCCGAGCTCTATGGTGTGGACTTCCTTGCCTTTTTCTCTCAGGTTCAGGCTTTCATTGTAGCATTTTCTTGCCAATTTTTGGTCTCTCCGTACCGTTGCTATCCCCGCATATGTTAGGAATTTCATGCAAAGGTGAGGGGTAGACACTACTGCTCCGAGTCAATTTAGGGTAGTTCTGCCAATCAAGGCATTATATGCTGACCCGACGACGATGACTATAAAGTCTATGCTAAGAGTTTTGGATTTTTCCCCTTTCCAAAGGTAGTGTGGAGGGGGCAGGAATCCTAGTGGTTTTATTGGCATATCGCCCAAACCATACAGGGTATCAGGGTAAGCCCTTAACTCCTTTTTCATCTAACCCTAGTTTGTCGAACGCGGGCTTGAAAAGGATGTCTGCTGAACTCCCTTGGTCTACTAGAGTTCTGTGGAGATGGGCATTTGCCAGGATCATGGTTATCACCACTGGATCATCGTGTCCAAGGATTACTCCTTGCCCATCGTTTTTTGTAAAAGAGATAGTTGGGAGGTCGGGCGCTTCACTTCCGACCTGGTAAACTCGCTTTAGGTGTCTTTTGCGAGATGACTTTGTGAGTCCCTCCCCCGCAAATCCCCCCGAGATCATATGTATGTGTCTCTCGGGGTTTTGTGGTGGTGGGTCTCTTCTATCTTCATCATCTCGTTTTTTTTCCATGGTTGTCTGACCTTTCCATGAGATATCTATCAAGTCGGCCTTCCCTGACCAACCTTTCTACCACATTTTTAAGGTCATAGCAATTGTTTGTTGAGTGACCATACATCTTATGCTACTCGCAGTAGTCACCGCGGCTTCCTCCCTTTTTTTTTTGATGGGTCTAGGGGGTGGCAATCTTTCTGTATTACAGATTTCTCTATATACGTCTACTATGGAAACTTTTAGAGGAGTATAGGAGTGATATCTCCTTGGCCTGTCGGAGCCGACCTCCTCTTTTTTCTTGGGCTCCCTCTCTTTCTCTTTTGCTGAGTGAGGGTGCCCCTGTTGCCAACTCGGCTCCCATAATCTGGCATTCTCCTCCATGTTGATGTACTTTTCTGCTCTCTCTTGTACATCACTCAAGGAGGTGGGGTGCCTTTTTGATATGGACTAGGAGAAAGGACCCTCTCTAAGTCCATTTACTAGACCCATGATGACTGCCTCTGTGGGCAGGTCTTGAATCTCCAAGCACGCTTTGTTGAACCTTTCCATGTAGTCTCGTAAAGGTTCTCTGACCTCCTGCTTTACTCTCAGGAGGCTTGGTGCGTGCTTTACTTTATCCTTCTGGATGGAGAACCTCATTAAGAACTTCCACGAGAGGTTCTCAAAACTGGTGACTGACCTTAGAGGGAGGCTATCGAACCACTTTATCGCTGCTTTTGACAAGGTGGTTGGGAAAGCTTTGCGGCGAGTTGCATCAGAAGCGTCAGCCAGATACATCCGACTTTTGAAATTACTTAAATGATGCTTCGGGTCTGTGGTTTCGTCATAGAGGTTCATATCATGGCTTTTGAAGTTTCTCAGAACTTTTGCTCTCATTATGTCCTCACTGAACGGATCCTCTCCTCCTAGGGGCGACTCTTCTCGGTCGCCGCGGGAGTTCCGACTTCTAAGGGAGGATTCTAGCTTCAAAAGTTTTTCTTCTAACTCTTTTCGCCGCTATATCTCTTTCCTTAGATTTCTCTCCGCCTCTCGTTGTCGTTCTAATTCCTGTTCCAGTTGTTCTAAACGACCTTGGTGACCATGGACCAACCCCATTAGCTCGGCTGCATGGGGTGGCCCTTCCTTTCCTGACTTGCGTCCGTCCGAGGAGTTCACCTTCAGATTTTTAAATCCCGAGATGCCTTCTCTGTGCTGGTCGTTGGCTCCCTGGTGGAGGGTTAGGTCTCCGTCATTATTTCTGGTGTCCAGATTTTCTTGTTCTGAATCGGATGCCGTGTGACCATCTTCTGGTGAACTGTCCGCCATTACTGGTTGATCTCTCGGTTCCCCGGCAACGGCGCCAATGTTACGATGGATAACCGGAGATTAGTGGGCTGGACTTGTTGGTTGGCCCAATCGTCAGAGGATGGTAGTCTCCGAGCAGGTTCGCACGCTGGAGACCCCTTCCGATTTCTGTATGTGGATGGATGGGGGTGGTACCTGCAAAGACACTCTGATGCCTAAGTCAGCAAGGGTGTAAGCAGGGCTAGAGAGTATTAGGACTTAGAGATACCTGAGGGGTGTCAGTGTATTTATAGTGGGAGCCAATAACCACCGTTGGAGTAGTTCCACCTTCTAAGGTGAATAACCGTCCCTTTATCTTATGGAGGTTGAGATATGGCTCCCGAAAGTGGGTTGAGAGATGTTAGAGACAGTTATTTTAGTATTATCTGCCAGCTAATCCTCATTCCCGACTTCCTTAGAGCAAGTCGTGGTAGGAACCGACTTCTAGGGAGAAAGTCGGTATAAAATGAGGGCCAATTCCTTAGATTGGGCCTTTCTTTTAGATCTGGGCCTCGACGTTGGGCTAGGGTATGAACATTCATCATCATCATCATCATCATCATCATCATCATCATCACCACCACCACCACCACCACCACCACCACCAGGTAATCCTCGTTCCTGACTTCTTTAGAGCAAGTCGTGGTAGGAACCGACTTCTAGGGGGAAAGTCGATATAAAATGAGGGCCAATTCCTTAGATTGGGCATTTCTTTTAGATCTGGGCCTCGACGTTGGGTTAGGGTATGAACATTCATCATCATCATCATCATCATCATCACCATCATCATCATCATCATCAGTAGAGAATCCTAAATAATGATGATTATAATTATTATTATTATTATTATTATTATTATTATTATTATTATTATTATTATTATTATTATTATTATTATTATTATTATTATTTGTTAGAATGAAATTTTAATTAACATATTTTTGTTTTAATTGTATTGAACTAGAATAGAAATAGAAGTATGAATTTAGGATAGTTTAAGTTAAATAAAAAAAATATAAATTCAATAAATTATTTATGATTATTAATAATTGAATTAAATATAATTTAGTATAATTTAGACAATAAATTAGGCAAATTTACTATGTATGTTTACTATATATGTTTGATAGAAAATTATGCTGGTAGTTAGTTATAATGGATATGTAAGGATAATTATGTTATTGTTAATATAATTATATTACACTGGCACTTATAACGGAAATGTGATATTGTAGGGTTCACGGATGTTGATATGTGATCACTTAAAGCCGTCCGATCCGTACAACCAAATTGTTGAGGGACACTTATGGGAGACTGATTTTTATTATGTTTTCCAGATTGGAGTCATCCAATGTCAGTCAGCAATGATTAATGCTCTGATGAGAGATGGCGGCCTGAGACTCACACATTTCATTTTTCGGTTGGTGAGTGTGCGGTGGCGTTGGAGGATGTGGCGATGATTCTCGGTCTGCCGACAAATAGTCTTCCAGTTACAAGACCGACCTTGAGTAGTTTTAAGGCATTGGAGGCCGAGTGCTTGCACCAGTTTGGGGTTGCATCGAGGAAGACGGACTGCAGAGGAAGCTTTATAAAATTAACGTGGTTTAGGGGTTTGAAAGATCGCATAGTGTTGACTGATGATATTCACATTCAGATGTATGTAAAGTGTCACATAATGTTGTTATTTGGGACTATTTTGTTTGGAGATAAGTCGGGTGCAGCGATGCACTGAAAATTTCTGCCTTTGCTCCGTAACTTCGCTGGGATCATACAGTTTAGTTGGGGTTCGGCATGCCTTGATTACTGCCTCTCTTGAACTGAATTTCATCCCCACCGTGAATTCACCATCTGCCACAGCAGGAAGCTCTACCACAATCACACCGCAAGATATATATTTTCATAAATAATCATTAAATACATATCTTAACAATTAAAATATCTCTATACATTATAAGTAATAAATCATTTATTATATAAACAATTGATAAATACACTTTACCATGTATGATTATAACAGTCTATATTTTTGCTATTCTATCTACATAAAGAACTAGTAAATATAATTCATAATAAAGAACTATTAATTAATAAAGTAATCAAATGCTCTGGTCGCAAATTACATACCTGCATTCATATATTGAGGAAACTCTGGTGCATGCATGGCTTCCAAATCCAACGACCGCATAAAAGAAGGCTTTTGAAACGGAAGCGGGTTTGCTAATGCATTTGCAACCTCCGCCACGTCTGCATTCATAGTGCCGTCAGCTCCATCTTCGTCTTCACCTGGACCAACGATCTCATAGTTACTTTTAAATTCCTCCTCGCGATCACTATTATAATCTTCCAATTCAATATTTCGGTCCGCTTCAGATTGCTCGAACTCAATATACAACTCGATGCATGACGTTCGGTGGTGATTCTCAATATACATTGAAAACATTTCATGCATACTCGCTTCATCCGTCACGTATTTGGTCTGAAATTGAACGAACCCACCAAACACAGGTAAAGGATACTTGTACAAAATACACGATACTCTCCTAGATCTTTGAGAATCAATCTTCTCACAAATCACACCTTTTAATTTCTCCAATGACAATGTGAATGGAATAACATCTAATGAATTTTTACATACAAATTGAACTCCCTTATATGTTTGTAATAAAATATGTCAATAACAATAAATTTTCAACACAACTCTATCATCCATAATACTATACATGTTTAAATACTCTCAATCTTAGTATAATTTATTCTACAAAAATGAAGAAGAATGAGAGAAGAGGAAGAACATCAGTTAAATGCAGAAACTCACGCTGAAGAAGAAGAAGTGGGGGTTCTGTGATTTTTTTGGTTTATGTATGCATGAATAATTAAATCGGACAGTCCGACCGCGTGCTACCAATTCAAATTTTTCACGTAACACAAATCGCTGGGTCTGATTAGTGTTCCATCTGATTCAAAAAAATTTAGCCAGCAAGAAATCGATGGGTCCGATTTCATGCAACGTACACTCTTCCCCACACAAATCAGACCGTCCAATTTGTGTTCCTTTCTCTCTGCGAGAAATCGGACGGTCCGATTTCATCCCCCCTAAATTCCAAAATATTATGCCGTCATAACAGTGTAAATCACCCTCAATCTCCATAAAACCAGCGTAACTCACAACTGTGAATCATATAAAAAAAATTAGCTTGGCCTTGGTTGACGGAAAATTTGAAAATGAGTGGAAATTTATATGCATACACAAATCTTAGATTAATTTAGTTGAATTTGATTTTATAAAAAAATTTAAGTAGGTAGAAATTTTTGAAAATTATGTCTAGTAAATTATCTAAAACCGTTGTGATAACAGGCCTGCTATACATACAAGTTTTTTTAGTATACAAGTTCATATAAGTTGGTCCAAATCTAATATAAACAATCCTCAGTTTAGATTGCGTGTAAAACGCGCTTTTCCAACTCTTGAATAGCACGAAACTATTATGACAAATGCTTTTTCTCCCTCAATCAAAACCACAACACTCAAAATTCAAATAAAAATTAAAATTCTCAAAGATCTCTCAAAATCGTCGCGAAAAGTGAAGGAAGTTTAGAAACTGAATTTGAAAAAAAATATGAGAATAAAATAAGAAGATGAAGAAGAAGAAGCAGCAAAAGATGAGGAGCAAAAGATGAGGAGGAGGAAGAGAAAAAGTTTTAAATTATGCAGAACTTATTTCTGTACAAAAATACTGAAAATTCTTAAATAATACACATAAATATCTTAGTTTTACACTGAAATTTGCTGCAAATACACAAAAATATTTTCTTTAATGTTGCATTTTTTTCTTCTTTTTTTCCTTATTTATTTCTTTCTTTTAGTTGAATGAATGTAAATTCATCCTCTTCCAAGTAATTTTGCAGCATTATGTGTTTCTTCTTCTTCTTTGTCTAATTTTTTTTGTTTTTATTCTTGTTAAGAGAGTAAAACAAGAAGAAACTTGAGAAGGTAAAATAAGAAAAATGTAACACCGTAACTATCAAAATGTCACGCTTCCGGCTGCGCCATTCTAATAGTTCGGGTATTATGACAACTCTTAAAATATTTAATACTAAAATACGAGCCTGTTTAAAACTTAAATCGAATTTTTCAAAATATACATCCATACTAATATCAATACTTACAAAGGATATATATATATATATATATATATATATATATATATATATATATTAATAATTCTACAAGCATTAACTAATACAATTCCTATCCCTCTTACAGAATTCATACAGATAAAGGCGAGGGAATAATAAATAATAACTAAAGCAATACAAAACATCATGACAACAACACCTAGGTAATCTCTTCGTGACTTTTGCGTCCATATCCTGAAAAGGAAAAACTGTAGGGGGCGAGAACGTCATCCTCGAAAGGGTTCTCAGTAGAGGGTTTTTGAGAATTACTATAACAGGATACGTGAAGATAAAACCGTTATAGTGATTAATAACCGTCTTATGCATCGTTTCAAAACCAAAGGTTTAATATCAGAAATCCAAAATTCTTTCTGAAAGAAAAACTGTTAATTCCTCAATAAAATAAACCAAAAGCCTTTTTGAAAGTTTTTCTTAGGCAGTATGAATGACCAAGCTGTTCCAAGCATAGGTTCATTAGGTCTATGTTGAACCAGTTTAGTTATTCATACTTTTCTAAATCACAAACACAAAACCAAATACAATCTTCGGCCCATCTCATAATCAACCACGACCCTAGGCCCAAACAATCCAAACAGCAGCCAATCCACCACAATACAACCAACTTTTCAGTCTCAAAAATAAGTAAAAGGTTCAAGCACAATCAAGCAGTTACTTTAAGTAGAGCAATTAGCAATTAAACACAATTCATCACATAGGCAAACCAAGTACAATATGCACACCCAAACAATGTCACATAAATGCATATGATGAATGCCTGTCCTAGTGGCTGATGAGTGGTGCACGAAATTATGATTCACACTTTTCACAACTCCGCACAACTAACCAGCAAGTGCACTGAGTCATCCAAGTAATACCTTACGTGAGTAAGGATCGATCCCACGGAGATTGTTGGCTTGAAGTAATCTATGGTTACCTTGTAAATCTTAGTCAAGAGATTAATTATGATTATCAGTTTGAATTGCGAAAAATAAAAGAGCATGAAATAAATACTTGTTATGCAATAATGGAGAATATGTTGGAGTTTTGGAGATGCTTTGTCTTCTGAATCTCTGCTTTCCCCCTGTCTTCTTCTTCATGCACGCAAGGTTCCTCCTATGGCAAGCTGTGTATTGGTGGATCACCGTTGTCAATGGCTACCATCCGTCCTCTCAGTGAAAATGGTCCAGGTGCACTGTCACCACACGACTAATCATCTGTCGGTTCTCACTCATGCTGGAATAGGATCCATTGATCCTTTTTCGTCTGTAACTACGCCCAACCCTTGTGAGTTTGAAGCTCGTCACAGTCATTCAATTCCTGAATCCTACTCGGAATACCACAGACAAGGTTTAGACTTTCCGGATTCTCAAGAATGCTGCCAATAGATTCTAGCTTATACCACGAAGATTCTGATTAAGGAATCCAAGAGATACTCATTCAATCGAAGGTAGAACGGGAGTGGTTGTCAGGCACGCGTTCATAGATTGAGAATGGTGATGAGTGTCATGGATCATCACATTCATCATATTGAAGTGCGAATGAACATCTTAGATAGAAACAAGCATGTTTGAATAGAAAACAGAAATAATTGCATTAATTCATCGAGACACAGCAGAGCTCCTCATCCCCAACGATGGAGTTTAGAGACTCATGCCGTCAAAGAGTACAAAGTTCAGATCTAAAAATGTCATGAGGTACAAAATAAATCTCTAAAAGTTGTTTAAATACTAAACTAGTAACCTAGGTTTACAGAAAATGAGTAAACTAAGATAGATAGTGCAGAAATCCACTTCTGGGGCCCACTTGGTGCGTGTTGGGGCTGAGACTTGAGCTTTACACGTGCCTAGGCTGTTTTCAGAGTTAAACGCCAGGTTGTAACCTATTTCTGGCGTTTAACTCCAACTTGTAACCTGTTTCTAGCGTTTAACGCCAGAATGCAACATGGAACTGGCGTTGAATGCCAGTTTACATCATTTATCTTTGAGCAAAGTATGGACTATTATATATTGCTGGAAAGTCCTGGATGTCTACTTTCCAACGCAATTAAGAGCGCACCATTTGAACTTCTGTAGCTCCAGAAAATCCATTTTGAGTGCAGGGAGGTCAGAATCCAACAGCATCTGCAGTCCTTTTTCAGCCTGAATAAGATTTTTGCTCAGCTCCCTCAATTTCAGCCAGAAAATACCTGAAATCACAGAAAAACATACAAACTCATAGTAAAGTCCAGAAATGTGATTTTTATTTAAAAACTAATAAAAATATAATAAAAAGTGACTAAAACATATTAAAAACTACCTAAAAAACAATGCCAAAAAGCGTATAAATTATCCGCTCATCACAAAACCAAACTTAAATTGTTGCTTGTCCCTAAGAAACTAAAAACAAAGTAGGATAAAAAAAAGAGAATATACAATGAATTCCAAAAATATCAAGATCAGTCTTAGTTAGATGAGCGGGGCTATTAGCTTTTTGCTTCTGAACAGTTTTGACATCTCACTTTATCCTTTGAAGTTCAGAATGATTGGTATCTATAGGAACTTAGAATTTAGATAGTGTTATTGATTCTCCTAGTTCAGTATGTTGATTTTTGAACACAGCTACTTTATGAGTCTTGGCCGTGGCCCTAAGCACTCTGTTTTCCAGTATTACCACCGGATACATACATGCCACAGACACATAACTGGGTGAACCTTTTCAGATTGTGACTCAGCTTTGCTAAACTCCCCAATTAGAGGTGTCCAGGGTTCTTAAGCACACTCTGTTTTTGCTTTGGACCTCGACTTTAACCGCTCAGTCTCAAGTTTTCACTTGACACCTTCACGCCACAAGCACATGGTTAGGGACAACTTGGTTTAGCCGCTTAGGCCAGGATTTTATTCCTTTAGGCCCTCTTATCCGCTGATGCTCAAAGCCTTGGATCCTTTTTATTACCCTTGCCTTTTGGTTTTAAGGGCTATTGGCTTTTTGCTCTTGTCTTTTGGTTTAAAGAGCTTTTGGCTTTTTCTGCTTGCTTTTTCTTTTTCTTGCTCTCTTTTTTTTTCGTATTTTTTTTCTGCAAGCTTTGTTCTTCACTGCTTTTTCTTGCTTCAAGAATCATTTTTATGATTTTTCAGATTATCAAATAACATTTCTCCTTTTTCATCATTCTTTCAAGAGCCAACAATTTTAACATTCATAAACAACAAATTCAAAAGACATATGCACTGTTCAAGCATTCATTCAGAAAACAAAAAGTATTGCCACCACATCAAAATAATTAAACTATTTTAAAATTCGAAATTCATGTACTTCTTTTTCTTTTTCAGAAAACAATTTTCATTTAAGAAAGGTGATGGATTCATAGGACATTCATATCTTTAAGACATAGACACTTAGATACTAGTGATCATATAGTAAAGACACAAACATAATTAAACATGAAGCATAGTAAACAAAAAACAAGAAAATAAGAACAAGGAGATTAAGGAATGGGTCCACCTTAATGAAGGTGGAGTCTTCCTCTTCTTGAAGAACCAATGGTGCTCTTGAGCTCCTCTATGTCTCTTCCTTGCCTTTGTTGCTCCTTGACAAACCCCATTTGTAGGGTTTATCTTGTATTGATTTTTGGGGATTTTATCAACTTTTACCCACATTTATTCAATGAAATAGCATGGTTTTATAACTTCTCCCTTAATTGTGCTTAAGAGTGAAAACATGCTTTTTAGGACTTAAAATAGCTAAATTTAATTCACCTTGATTCTATTAGATGCCTTGATATGTTTGTTAAGTGATTTAAGGTTTAGGAGGCAAAGATTGGATCAAGGGAATGAAGAAAGAAAGCATGAAAAGTTGGAGAACTCATGAAGAAATGAAAGAACCGGAAAGCTGTCAAGCCGACCTCTTTGCACTTAAACGACCATAACTTGAGCTACAGAGGTCCAAATGATGCGGTTCCAGTTGGGTTGGAAAGCTAACATCCGGGGCTTCGAAACGATATAAGATTTGCCATAGTTGCATTGCTCATAAGGGCGCGCACGCGCACAGTACGCGGACGCGCCGTTGGTGGCACATGACTCACTTAATGCAACACGTGGCCAGCGATTTTAGAAGCCTTGTGGGCCCAATCCAACTCATTTCTGATGCTATTTAAGCCAAGGATTGAAGAGGGATCAATATACTTTAATCATTAGTCATAGTTTAGTTTTAGAAATAGTTAGAGTTAGAGAGAGAAGCTCTCTCTTCTCTCTAGGATTTGGATTAGGAATTAGGGTTAGATTAGGATCTCATAGTTCTAGGTTTAATTCAAGTTTCCTTCTACTTCTACCTTCAATTGATGATTGCCACACTTTGGTTCTTCTCTCTATCCCTATTCTCTTGTTGTAATTTCTCTTATTTTGTTTCTAGGTTTTATAATTGAGATACTCTTGTTCTCTTTATTTTCTTTCAATAATGCAATTTGAGGTAATTCATGATAATTGTGATTTCCTTGATTGTTGTTGTTAATTCCTTTCAATAATTGTTGTTAGACTTCATTCTTGTTGTTGATTTACTATACTTTTCTTTTGTGCCTTCCAAGTGTTTGATGAAATGCTTGGTTGGATTTTAGTGTAGATTTTGTTCCTCTTGGCCTAGGTAGAGTAATTAGTGACACTTGAGTTATCTAATTCCTTTGTTGATTGATAATTGGAGAGATTGCTAGTTGATTTGAAAGCCTCCAAAGCTAGTCATTCCTTTAGGAGTTGATTAGGACTTGAGAAATCAAATTGATTCATCCACTTGACTTTCCTTTAATTAGTAAGGGTTAACTAAGTGGTAGCAATGAACAAGTCTCATCACAATTGAAAAGGATAACTAGGATAGGACTTCTAATTTTCATACCTTGCCAAGAGCCTTTTATAGTTGTTAGTTTATTTTCATTGCCATTTACTTTTCATGCTTCTTA
Organism: Arachis hypogaea; assembly: GCF_003086295.3. NCBI lineage: Eukaryota > Viridiplantae > Streptophyta > Magnoliopsida > Fabales > Fabaceae > Arachis > Arachis hypogaea. The sequence continues at coordinate 94,862,157 of NC_092055.1, read as the reverse complement.
TCCAAAACCCCAAAATAACCCATAACCGATAACAAGACACTTCATTGTACGTCCTAGGGAGAACGACCCGAGGTTTAAATACTTCGGTTTATAAATTTTAGGGGTTTGTACTTGTGACAAACAACTTTTTGTATGAAAGGATTAGTGATTGGTTTAGAAACTATACTTTACAACGAGATTTCATTAGTGAAATTCTAAACTGTAAAAAATCCAATCGTCAAAATGGCGCCGTTGCCGGGGATTTGCAATGGTGTTGTGTTATTGGTTATTGTACATATGTGAATATTGTGAATAGGTTTATCTTTTGTTGTTTCTTAATTTTTGTTAGTTTTATTTTGTTTTCTCATTATGAATTCTCACCACTTTGGCTTTGAGTTTGGTTCTAAGTGTGTTGTAGGAAATGTGGACTTTAATGGCAACATGTACCATGGATGGAACCAACAAAGATGGGAAGAGCCTCAAGGAATTGATCACTCCTATTGGCAACAACCTCCGGATACTTATAGGTATAATTTCCGTCCTAATGCATGCCAACTTAGCGGCTATGATGATTCTTTTTGTGACACTCAACAACCACCATCATATGCCTATGAATCTCATCCTCAACATGACTTTGAACCACCTTACTCACAAGCCTCATACCACCAAACACCTCCATATGATCCTAATCCCTATCCACCATACCAACCACCTTATGAGCCATATGAACCATACATGGAACCACCACCATTCCAACACAATTACTCTCAAGAACCACCTCAAATGTATGAAAATCTCCAGCCACAAGATGAATACCACTTTCCACCACAACCTCCCATGGAAGAATACTCATGTCCTTCAATCCAAGAGTCATATGATCCTACCCAAGATATCCAAGAAGAACAAGAGTCAAGGGATCGTTTCAAGGAGACACTGGATCAATTTCAAGCAACCATGGAGTGTTTTGTGCAACAAATGAAAATAATGGAAAATATTGAACCACCACAACCTTACCAAGATGAACCACCTTCCAATTATGAAACTTCCCTCCCAAATAATGAACCTTCTTTTCCACCATCACCTCCCGTGAAGCCCCCACGCAAGAATTGAGAGATCTTGAATCTCATATCTTGAGGCCACAAGAGGAGGATGAAAAGAAGTTTAATGAGCTAGGAGCCAAGATGGCTATCCTAGTGGAAGCCGTTAGCAACATGGTCTCCCCCCAACTAAGCAATCAAGGAAATCACATTGACGAATGTGGAGAAGCAACCAAGGAGCATAGTGAGGGAGTGAGTTTAGAGCTTCAAGGTGAAGAAAAGGTGTTGAAGCAAGAATTGCCACAAGGGGAGGAAGTTACGATAATTGAGCCGGAAGAAGTGGTTGAAGCCTTTGAAGAGGTTGACCAAGAGATGGATTCAATCATTGAAGAATTCTTATGTACAATTGAATCCTCTCCAATTGGGTTTGACATAGAGGGTAAGGAAGAAGATACCTCACCTCTCATGCCTTTGGTGAGCAATGAAGAAGAAATTGAAGTGGAAGCAAGCCACCAAGAGGAAGAGGTTGAAGCTGAGGAAAGTTGTAAAGAGGTGGAGATAGTCAAGGAAGAGCACAAGGGAGTGGAACTTGCAAGATCATTGGAACCACCCCTTCCTAAGTCACCATCCTACACAACATTCAAGTGGGTAAAATTCTTATCCCTAAGCTTTACTTTCCCACTTGAATATGGTTTGATTGAAAATGATGGTCAACTTAGAGCTCTTTGTGGAGTTAAGAGTAAGAGAGAGTTGTGTAGTGGTTGGAAACATCATTCCAAGTTCATGATGGTTGCATGCTCAAAGTTGAATGGCAATGGTTGGTGTAAAATCAAATGGCATGGGTCTAGAAGGTTGTTTGGAAGCTTCTTTGAGAATTCTAAGGTCATGACACCCAATTGGAGCTATGATGATCAACTCGAAGATGGATGCAAAAACAAGATTTGGGATCCGGGAATATATGAGGATCAATTTTGGGAGCTCATATCTTGGGAAGAACCTCACCCAAGCTTGGTGGAAATGGTTGGAAATTCTGACAACCAATTGAAGAGCAAGCATCCTTGGAGATTCAAGGATGAGTACAAACATAAGCCACCATGACAATAAGCTCCTCAAAATGTCCAACTTAAGGACTTAAACTAAAAGTGCTAGGTGGGAGACACCCCACCATGGTAAACTCTTTCCTTCCTCTTTTAGTTTTGTTTAATAAGTGATTTGAGTTGCCATTGTAGGTAGATTTTCATTTCATATTGATTTGTTTGTAAAGATTGGTTGTTAGTATGTTGTATTCATTAGTAGTAGATGAATAAATCCTAAAATCAAATTGCATTTTTGTGAATTGTTTGATATTTGATTGAATAAAGAAGAGTTTTGGACATTATAGGGAGTTCTTGGGCATTTTTTCTGCTTTTTGGGCCAAAAAAAAAAAAAGGGCATCGGCGCGTAAGCACGCTGTGCGCGCACGCGCGGATTGCACTTCCGCAACTTCTGGTACAAAAACCAGAGAGTTGTGTGCGCGTTGTGCCAGCATTGTGCTTGGAGCACAAGCTCATCCACGCGTAAGCGCGCTGTGCGCGCGCGCGGATCGTCCCTGCTGCATCCACGCGTAAGCGCGCTGTGCGCGCGCGCGCGGATTGTCCCTGCTGCATCCACGCGTAAGCGCTCTGTGCGCGCGCGCGCGGATTTGCACCCTGCGTTTCTCCTCCCTCCTTTCTCCTTCTTTCCTCTTCTCTTCTTCTTTCTTTCTCATTTTTTTTCTTCTTCCTCTCTTGAAAGATTTTTTTTCTTTTCTCTTTTAATGTAAATAAAAAAAAACATTAATAATAATAAAAAATATATATATATAATAATAAATAAATAAATAAATAAATAAAATACAAAAAAAAAAAATTAAAAATAAAAAAAAATTTTTTTTTTCTCTTCTTCCATTTCCTTTTGTCTATTACATTTGCATATTTTTATTCTTTGCATTTTAATTCTATTTGTTCTCATTTTCTTTTCTAAATTTCTCATTTTAATAATGGTGTTGAATTCTCTCACTCAATTGTTGAGAATTTCTTGCATTTGTTTTGGTGCTTCATGACTTGTTACATTAATTGTAATATTTGTCAACACACAAGATTAGTGCTTTAGTCCTTCCTAATTCATTACCCTTTGTTTTTTTTCTTGTACCGCTTCATCATTGAGTTAGGATAGAATCAAATGCTTTCATGCGTATCACTAATCTTGTTTGTGTCAATTCTTATTTGATCTTGATGCTCAATATACTCGCCATGCTTTAACTTTACTCTTGCATCAAGTATCAGTTGATATGCCTTTTGCTTATATTGATTTCTCACTCACATGTTGTAGCTACCATGTAGTAGAGAATCATACTCTTATTTGGCATTAGCCCCCGCCTTTGTTCTATTTACTTTGATATCTTTGTTGTAGGCTTAATTTTCTTTCTTTTTCTCTCCTTTTAGGCTGGCCACCGAGAAAGGAGGAAACGGAAAAGCTTTTAAATGGGGCAACGAACAAGTCATCCGCACAACCTTTCGAAGAAGCTCATCAATTGTAGCAACCCATCCACCTTGCTCTTCTTTGCATGCACCGAGGACGGTGCAATCTTCAAGTGTGGGGAGGTCATTCGACCGATCTCCATGGGTAACAATTTCCTTTTCAACACCAATTTTTTTTATTTTTCTTTGTTAGAGTAGCTATTGCATTACATGATAGGTTGCATGTTAGTTAGAATTTGTACATATTCTTACCACTCCTTTCATAGTAGGACTACTTGGTTATGGTGATGATTTTCTTTCCAAGAAACCGTTTTAGGGTAACCTACCAATTTGAAAATTTTTGTTGAACTTGCTTGAAAGAATTTATTTTGGAACATGGTTTTGAGCTAAGAACACAAGCTTGTGAGATTTGAGCCTAATGGTGTGGTTACATCTTATAACCACTTATTTTCCTTCGTGCGTGTAATTGTTCTCTTTCTATGATTGTAATCTTTGGTTTGTTTGAATCTATATGTCCCATTATTCCTTGTATTCATGCATTTATATGATTGAGGCCATCATTTCATTAGCTCACTCTCCCCAATGGCCTTACCCCCTATCTCCCTTTGTTAGCCAAATTTGAGCCTACAATTAACCCACTTTGTTCTTAATTTAGCACATTACAAGCCTTAAAGCGGAAAACAATAAAAGTCCTTATTTGGATCTTTGATTAGCTTAGGCTAGTGTGTATGAGTATCATTCAAGTGTGGGAACCTTGGGACATTGGGTGAATAAGAGGATATTTTGTATTATTATTGAAAATATTGGGAATTGGGTACATACTCATGTAGTGATCAAATGTAAAACCTTATGCATTGACGCTCTTGTATATAGAAAAAAAAATGAGAAAAACAAAAGAACAAAAGAAAAAAAAAACAATATGGAAAAGAAAAGAAAAAAAATATAGAAAAATAAAGAAAAAAAAAAGAAAAGCAATAAAGGGGACAAAATGCCCCAAAGTGAAGCTCAATAAGAATCAATGCATAAGTGTTGTTAAATGAAAAGAAAATGCATGAGTATGTGAAAAAGTGAGGAATGGGTAGTTAGATTAGTACTTAATTGTATAGGTCATTATATAGGTTAGGTGGGAAAGTTTAAGTTAATCAAAGATTCAAATCCTAAGTCCACTAGCCATATATGATCCTACCTTGACCCTAGCCCCATTACAACCTAAAGAAAAGACCTCATGATACATGTATGCATGCATTGAATAATTATTGATTGTTAGAAGAAAAACAAATCTTGGAAAGCATGATTAGGGGAGAATTGAGAGAATCAACCCCAAAAACCGAGCGACTAGAGTGCAAACACTTTCGGTGAGGGTTCGATGCTCAATTCCTTGATTCCCGGCTTTCATGAGCGTTCTTCTCGCAAGTCTACTTGAACTTCATTTTGATATTCGAATTGGTAGGATTCATGAATCGTTATATGATCTTGGCCCTACTTGTGCACGTATGACTTGGAGGATTGATTTATTTTTAACCAAGTAGGTAAAACCATTTTGCATTTAGTTGCATATAGTTTAGGTTGTATGTAGTTCATTTACATGGAATAAATGTTGATACCCTTTGTTTCTCTCTTGGCTTAAGCATGAGGACATGCTTGGATTAAGTGTGGGGAGGTTGACAAACCCCATTTGTAGGGTTTATCTTGTATTGATTTTTGGGGATTTTATCAACTTTTACCCACATTTATTCAATGAAATAGCATGATTTTATAACTTCTCCCTTAATTGTGCTTAAGAGTGAAAACATGCTTTTTAGGACTTAAAATAGCTAAATTTAATTCACCTTGATTCTATTAGATGCCTTGATATGTTTGTTAAGTGATTTAAGGTTTAGGAGGCAAAGATTGGATCAAGGGAATGAAGAAAGAAAGCATGAAAAGTTGGAGAACTCATGAAGAAATGAAAGAACCGGAAAGCTGTCAAGCCGACCTCTTTGCACTTAAACGACCATAACTTGAGCTACAGAGGTCCAAATGATGCGGTTTCAGTTGGGTTGGAAAGCTAACATCCGGGGCTTCGAAACGATATAAGATTTGCCATAGTTGCATTGCTCATAAGGGCGCGCACGCGCACAGTACGCGGACGCGCCGTTGGTGGCACATGACTCACTTAATGCAACACGTGGCCAGCGATTTTAGAAGCCTTGTGGGCCCAATCCAACTCATTTCTGATGCTATTTAAGCCAAGGATTGAAGAGGGATCAATATACTTTAATCATTAGTCATAGTTTAGTTTTAGAAATAGTTAGAGTTAGAGAGAGAAGCTCTCTCTTCTCTCTAGGATTAGGATTAGGAATTAGGGTTAGATTAGGATCTCATAGTTCTAGGTTTAATTCAAGTCTCCTTCTACTTCTACCTTCAATTGATGATTGCCACACTTTGGTTCTTCTCTCTATCCCTATTCTCTTGTTGTAATTTCTCTTATTTTGTTTCTAGGTTTTATAATTGAGATACTCTTGTTCTCTTTATTTTCTTTCAATAATGCAATTTGAGGTAATTCATGATAATTGTGATTTCCTTTATTGTTGTTGTTAATTCCTTTCAATAATTGTTGTTAGACTTCATTCTTGTTGTTGATTTACTATACTTTTCTTTTGTGCCTTCCAAGTGTTTGATGAAATGCTTGGTTGGATTTTAGTGTAGATTTTGTTCCTCTTGGCCTAGGTAGAGTAATTAGTGACACTTGAGTTATCTAATTCCTTTGTTGATTGATAATTGGAGAGATTGCTAGTTGATTTGAAAGCCTCCAAAGCTAGTCATTCCTTTAGGAGTTGATTAGGACTTGAGAAATCAAATTGATTCATCCACTTGACTTTCCTTTAATTAGTAAGGGTTAACTAAGTGGTAGCAATGAACAAGTCTCATCACAATTGAAAAGGATAACTAGGATAGGACTTCTAATTTTCATACCTTGCCAAGAGCCTTTTATAGTTGTTAGTTTATTTTCATTGCCATTTACTTTTCATGCTTCTTATCCAAAACCCCAAAATAACCCATAACCGATAACAAGACACTTCATTGTACGTCCTAGGGAGAACGACCCGAGGTTTAAATACTTCGGTTTATAAATTTTAGGGGTTTGTACTTGTGACAAACAACTTTTTGTATGAAAGGATTAGTGATTGGTTTAGAAACTATACTTTACAACGAGATTTCATTAGTGAAATTCTAAACCGTCAAAAATCCAATCGTCACTCCTCTCTCATAGCTCTTTGATCTGCAGTCAATTGCTCTACCATTGAATTATGGAAAAACAAAAAGCAATGATTTTACCACACCAAACTTAAAAGGTTTTCTCGTCCTCGAGCAAAAGAAGAAAGAAGTGGAGAAGATGGAGGAGATAGAGGTGTGTGAATGGGTGGGTTTGGGAGGGGAATGGTTTCAATTTGAATGGTGAGGTAGGTGGAGATCCTGTGGGGTCCACAGATCCTGTGGGGATCCTGTGGGATCCACAGATTCAGAGGGGTCAAGGATGTATCATCCCTGCTCCTATTAGTCGTGTAAACGCCCCTGCAGTGCAATCCTGGCGTTTAACACCAGACTGCTGCCTGTTTTTGGCGTTAAACGCCCAAATGTAGCCTGTTTCTGGCGTTTAACACAAGGTTGATGCTTGTTTCTGGCGTTAAATGCCAGCTTGGTGCTTGTTTTTGGCGTTAAACGCTAGACAGATGCTTGTTTCTGGCGTTTAAATGCCATAATGCTCTTCCTCTAGGGTGTGCTATTTTTAATGCTGTTTTTCATTCTGTTTTTGATTTTTCAGTAGTTTTTGTGACTTTACATGATCATCAACCTAAAAAAACATAAAATAGCAATAGAAAATAAAGAGATATAGTTAAATAACATTGGATTGCCTCCCAACAAACGCTTCTTTAATGTCAATAGCTTGACCTTACTAAGCTTTTAATCTAGTCTCAGCCTTGAGCATTCTTGCTCAACATTGCCTTCAAGATAATGCTTGACTCTCTGTCCATTAATAATGAACTTCTTATTAGAATCAATGTCTTGAAGCTCCACATGGCCATATGGTGACATGCTTGTAATCACATATGGTCCCCTCCACCGGGATTTCAGTTTTCCGGGGAATAATCTGAGCCTAGAGTTAAATAGCAGAACCTTCTATCCTGGTTCAAAGACTCTAGGTGATAACTTTCTGTCATGCCACCTTTTTGCTTTCTCCTTGTAAAGCTTAGCATTTTCGAAAGTAGTGAGTCTGAATTCCTCTAGCTCATTTAGCTGGAGTAATCTTTTTTCTCCAGCTAATCTGGCATCAAAGTTTAGGAATCTGGTTGCCCAATAGGCCTTATGCTCCAGTTCCACGGGCAGATGACAGGCCTTACCATACACAAGCTGGTATGGAGAGGTCCCTATAGGAGTCTTGAATGCTGTTCTGTAAGCCCACAGAGCATCATCCAAGCTTCTCGCCTAATCCTTTCTACGGGTACTTACTGTTTGTTCCAGGATTCTTTTTAGTTTTCTATTAGAGACTTCAACTTGCCCATTTGTCTGTGGATGATATGGAGTTGCCACCTTGTGGCTAATTTCATACCGGACCATAGCAGAGTAAAGCTGTTTGTTACAGAAGTGAGTGCCCCCATCACTAATTAGTGCTCTAGGGACACCGAACCTGCTGAAGATATGTTTCTGGAGGAACTTCAGCACTGTCTTAGTATCATTAGTGGGTGTGGCAATGGCCTCTACCCATTTGGATACATAGTCGACTGCCACCAGAATATAAGTGTTTGAGTATGATGGTGGGAAAGGCCCCATGAAGTCAATACCCCATACATCAAATAACTCAATCTCCAAGATTCCTTGTTGAGGCATGGCATAACCATGAGGCAGATTACCAGCTCTCTGGTAACTGTCACAGTTACGTACAAACTCTCGGAAATATCTGTAGAGTGTAGGCCAGTAGAAACCACATTGGAGGACCTTGGTGGCTGTTCGCTCACCTCCGAAATGACCTCCATATTGTGACCCATGGCAATGCCATAAGATCCTCTGTGCTTCTTCTCTAGGCACACACCTACGGATTATTCCGTCTGCACATCTCTTAAAGTGATAGGGTTCATCCCACAAGTAGTACTTTGCATCAGTAATTAATTTTTTCTTTTGTTGCCTGCTGTACTCCTTGGGTATGAACCTTGCAGCTTTATAGTTTGCAATGTCTGCAAACCATGGTGTTTCCTGAATGGCGAACAAATGCTCATCTGGAAAGGTTTCAGAGATCTCAATAGAGGGAAAGGACGCCCCTTCTACTGGCTCTATCTGGGACAGATGATCAGCCACTTGGTTTTCTGTCCCTTTTCTGTCTCTTATTTCTATATCAAACTCTTGCAGAAGCAACACCCATCTTATGAGCCTGGGTTTTGAATCCTGCTTTGTAAGTAGATATTTAAGAGCAGCATGGTCAGTGTACACAATCACTTTGGATCCTACTAAGTATGATCTAAACTTGTCAATGGCATAAACCACTGCAAGCAATTCTTTTTCTGTGGTTGTGTAATTTTTCTGGGCATCATTTAAAACACGGCTAGCATAATAAATGACATGCAGAAGCTTGTCATGCCTCTGCCCCAATACTGCACCAATGGCATTATCACTGGCATCACACATTAATTCGAATGGTAATGTCCAGTCTGGTGTAGAAATAACTGGTGCTGTGACCAGCTAAGCTTTCAGAGTTTCAAACGCCTGCAGACACTCTGTGTCAAACACAAATGGCGTGTCAGCAGCTAGCAGGTTGCTTAGAGGTTTTGTAATTTTTGAAAAATCTTTTATAAACCTCCTATAGAATCCTGCATGCCCCAAAAAGCTTCTGATTGCCTTAACATTGGCAGGTGGTGGTAATTTTTTAATTACCTCTACTTTAGCTTGATCCACCTCTATTCCTTTGTTCGAAATCTTACGCCCAAGGACAATCCCTTCAGTCACCATAAAGTGACATTTTCCCAGTTTAAAATCAGGTTAGTCTCTTGGCATCTTTTCAGAACCAGTGTCAGGTGATCAAGACAGGAGCTGAATGAGTCTCCATATACTGAGAAGTCATCCATGAATACTTCCAGAAATTTTTCCACCATATCAGAGAAAATAGAGAGCATGCATCTCTGAAAGGTTGCAGGCGCATTACACAGCCCAAATGGCATCTTTCTGTAAGCAAACACTCCAGATGGACATGTGAATGCTGTTTTCTCTTGATCCTGGGGATCTACTGCAATTTGGTTGTAGCCTGAATAGCCATCCAAAAAGCAGTAATAATCATGACCTGCTAGTCTTTCTAGCATCTGGTCTATGAATGGTAAAGGAAAATGATCCTTTCTGGTGGCAGTATTGAGCCTTCTGTAGTCAATACACATGCGCCAACCTATAATTGTTCTTGTAGGAACCAGTTCATTTTTTTCATTATGAACCATTGTCATGCCTCCCTTTTTGGGGACAACTTGGACAGGGCTCACCTAGGGGCTATCAGAAATAGGATAAATAATTCCAGCCTCCAGTAACTTGGTGACCTCTTTCTGCACCACTTCCTTCATGGCTGGATTTAGCCGCCTCTGTGGTTGAACCACTGGCTTAGCATCATCCTCCAATAGGATCTTGTGCATGCATCTAGCTGGGCTTATGCCCTTGAGGTCACTTATGGACCACCCAAGAGCTGTCTTGTGTGTCCTTAGCACTTGAATTAGTGCTTCCTCTTCCTTTGGATTTAAAGCAGAGCTTATAATCACCGGAAAAGTGTCACCTTCTCCCAGAAATGCATATTTCAGGGATGGTGGTAATGGTTTGAGCTCGTGTTTAGGAGGTTTTTCCTCTTCCTGAGGAAGTTTCAGAGGCTCTTTCAATTCCTCTGAATCCTCCAGATCAGGCTGAACATCTTTAAAGATGTCTTCCAGCTCTGATTCGAGACTCTCAGCCATGTTGATCTCCTCTACCAAAGAGTCAATAAGATCAACTTTCATGCAGTCTTTTGGTGTGTCTAGATGCTGCATGGCCTTAACAGCATTCAACTTAAACTCATCCTCGTTGACTCTCAGGGTTACTTCCCCCTTTTGGACATCAATGAGAGTAGTACTCTTGTGCTCCTCCATTTTCAGCACGACAAAGTCAGTGGGGAAGGCGAATGGCCCAACCCTGACAATCATGTCTTCAATCATGCCTGATGGGTATTTAATGGAGCCATCAGCAAGTTGGAGATATATCCGGGTTGGTTTAACTTCTTCAGTTAAACCAAGCTTTCTGATAGTGGATGCAGGTATTAGGTTGATGTTTGCCCCAAGATCACATAAAGCTGTCTTGGTGCAATTACCCTCTAATATGCATGGTATCAGAAAGCTCCCGGGATCTTTAAGCTTTTCTGGGAAGCTTTTCAGAATGACTGCACTGCATTCCTCAGTGAGGAGAACTCTTTCAGTTTCTCTCTAATCCTTCTTATGACTCAAGATCTCTTTCATGAACTTGGCATAAGAGGGTATTTGCTCAAGTGGCTCTGCAAACAGAATCTTTATTTCAAGAGTCCTGAGATAGTCTGCAAAGCGAGCAAATTGCTTATTCCGCTCCTCTTGGCGGAGTTTTTGAGGATAAGGTATCTTGGCTTTGTATTCTTCAACCTTAGTTGTTGCAGGTTTATTTCCTACAGAGGTGGTTGGAGAAGCCTTTTTAGAGGGGTTGTTATCAGCACTTGTGTGTGTCTGATCCCTCACTGGCAATTGAATGCCAGAGTTGGAAGCTGGATTGGCGTTGGACGCCAACTCCTTGCTTGTTCCTGGCGTTTGGACGCCAAAACTGAGCTTCCATTGGGCGTTTGACGCTAACTCCCTGCCTGTTTCTGGCATTTGAATGCCAGAACTGCGCATGGGTTGGGCGTTTAACGCCAGCTTTGCATCCCTTTCTGGCATTTGAACGCCAGAGTTATTCCTCTCTGGGCCCTTACTGTCCTCAGAGGGATTTTGGATAGTATTTTGTTCATCCTCTGTCAGTTGCTCTTTTCGTGGCTTTCTGCTATTCTGAAGTGAGGTATTTAATGTTTTTCCACTTCTTAATTGAACTGCCTGGCACTCGTCTGTTATCTGCTTTTATAACTGCTGTTTTGTCTGATTCAACTATGCTTCCATATTTTTATTAGCATTTTTAGTGTCTTGTAGTATCTCTTTGAATTCTGCTAGCTGTTTTGTTAGAAAACACAATTGTTGACTAAGTTCAGTAACTTGTTCTGGAGGACCAAGCTCAGTAGATACTGCTTTGGCTTCTTCTTTTGTGGAGGACCCACTACTTATGTACAGATGCTGATTTCTAGCAACTATATCAATAAGCTCTTGAGCCTCTTCAATAGTTTTCCTCATGTGTATAGATCCACCAGCTGAGTGGTCTAGAGATATCTGAGCTCTTTCTGTAAGCCCATAGTAGAAGATGTCTAATTGCACCCAATCTGAAAACATTTCAGAGGGGCATTTCCTTAGTATCCTTCTGTACCTCTCCCAGGAATTATAAAGAAATTCATCATCCTCTTGTTTAAAGCCTTGGATGTCCAGCCTTAGCTGTGTCATCCTTTTTGGAGGGAAATATTGATTCAGGAATTTGTCTGATAATTGTTTCCATGTTCTTATGCTTGCTGTGGGTTGGTTATTTAACCACCTTTTAGCTTGATCTTTTACAGCAAACGGAAACAGTAACAGTCTGTATACATCCTGATCTACCTCCTTGTCACGTACTGTATCAGCAATTTGCAAGAATTGTGCCAGAAACTCAGTAGGTTCTTCCTGTAGAAGACCGAAATACTGGCAGTTTTGCTGCACTGTGACAATGAGCTGAGGATTTAGCTCAAAACTGCTTGCTTTGATGGGAGGTATACAGATGCTACTCCCATATGCAGCAGTAATGGGGTTAGTATATGTTCCCAGAGTCCTTCTGGACTGTTCATTTCCACTTAGGTCCATGATGGAAAAAGGGAGATGATGCGGATTGCAAATAATTTTTTTTTGAAAATCGAAATTAAAATAAAATAAAATAAAATAAAATAAATGAAAATTTGACTATATTTTCGAAAATTAGAAGAAAAAGAAATAAAAGAAAATTGAAAACTAAATTAATTAATTAAAAAGATTTGAAAAAGATGTGGGTGAGGATTTTCGAAAAAAATGAAGTGAGAGAAATTGGTTAGAAAGTTTTGAAAAAGATATGTCTTAAAATTAAAGATACTTGTAAGAAAATAAAAAAAAAGAAAAGATATGAAAAAGATTTGATTTTAAGATTTGAGATTAGAAAAGATAAGATAAGCTAGGTAAGAGAAGATAAGGAATTTAAATTAAAAAGTTTTGAAATTTAAATTTTAAATTTGAAATTTAAATTTTAAAATTTGAAATTTGAAATTTGAAATTTTGAAAATTGAAATTTGAAAATTGAAATTTGAAAGTTGAAATTTGAAAATTGAATTTTGAATTTTCGAAAAAGTCAACAATATAAGATAAGGATTTGAAAAAGATTTAAATTTTGAAAAGATTTGATTTTTAAATTTGAAAATTAGATTTTGAATTTTAAATTTTGAAATTTGAATTTTGAAATTTTGAAAGTTGAAATTTGAAATTTGAAATAAGATAAGATAAAATTTTGAAAAAGATATGATTTTTTTGAAAAAAATTTGAATTTTGAAATTTTTAAAACTAAGATAAGATAAAATAGAAATTTTAAAATAAAAATCTAATTTTTTTTTTGAAAAAATTTCGAAATATTTGCTCAAAAATAGTTAGAGAAGATATTTTTTTTATTTTTGAATTTTATGATGAAAAAGAAAAACACACAAAAGACACACAACTTAAAATTTTTAGATCTAATGCTCCTTGTTTTCAAAAATTTTAGAGGGAAAACACCAAGGAACACCAAACTTAAAAATTTTAAGATCAAAACACAAGGAAGACTCAAGAACACCTTGAAGACTCACAAGAACAACAAGAACATGGAGATAGAACACCAAACTTAAAATTTTTAGCAAACCACAATGAAATTTTTGAAAACTAAAGGAAAATTAACAAGAGAACACCAAACTTAAAAATTGACACAAGATTTAATCAAAGAAAAATTATTTTTGAAAATGTTTTAAAAGGAAGATAGCCAATTACCAAGAACATAAGCACAACACTCTGGCCAATTGAGCTATAAATTTAACGTGTTTTAACAAGGTATTTAATAAATAAAAAAAATTTTGAAACTAAAAATTTGAAAAAGCACGAGAAAAAAAAGAAAAGATACAAAACAAGACAAACCAAAGATCAAACAGGGAAAATAAACAAGAACAACTTGAAGATTAAGAAAGAACAATGAACACAAATTCGAAAATTTAAAAGAAAATAAAAACATGCAATTGACACCAAACTTAAAATATGAAACTAAACTCAAATAAAAAAACTCAATTATCAGTTTATAAAATTTTCGAAAAATTTAAAAAGAAAAAATAAGGATTTTAAAAAAAAATTTCAACCAAAAACAATAATAGAAGACTCTAAACCAAAAAAAAAATTTTTTCCTAATCTAAGTAACAAAATAAACCGTCAGTTGTCCAAACTCAAACAATCCCCGGCAACGGCGCCAAAAACTTGGTGCACGAAATTATGATTCACACTTTTCACAACTCCGCACAACTAACCAGCAAGTGCACTGGGTCGTCCAAGTAATACCTTACGTGAGTAAGGGTCGATCCCACGGAGATTGTTGGCTTGAAGCAATCTATGGTTACCTTGTAAATCTTAGTCAGGAGATTAATTATGATTATCAGTTTGAATTGCGAAAAATAAAAGAGCATGAAATAAATACTTGTTATGCAGTAATGGAGAATATGTTGGAGTTTTAGAGATGCTTTGTCTTCTGAATCTCTGCTTTCCCCTATCTTCTTCTTCACGCACGCAAGGTTCCTCCTATGGCAAGCCGTGTGTTGGTGGATCACCATTGTCAATGGCTACCATCCGTCCTCTCAGTAAAAATGGTCCAGGTATGCTGTCACCACACGGCTAATCATCTGTCGGTTCTCACTCATGTTGGAATAGGATCCATTGATCCTTTTGCGTCTGTCACTATGCCCAACCCTTGTGAGTTTGAAGCTCGTCACAGTCATTCAATCCCTGAATCCTACTCGGAATACCACAGACAAGGTTTAGACTTTCCGGATTCTCAAGAATGCTGCCAATGGATTCTAGCTTATACCACGAAGATTCTGATTAAGGAATCCAAGAGATACTCATTCAATCGAAGGTAGAACGGGAGTGGTTGTCAGGCACGCGTTCATAGATTGAGAATGGTGATGAGTGTCACGGATCATCACATTCATCATATTGAAGTGCGAATGAACATCTTAGATAGAAACAAGCGTGTTTGAATAGAAAACAGAAATAATTGTATTAATTCATCGAGACACAGCAGAGCTCCTCACCCCCAATGATGGAGTTTAGAGACTCATGCCGTCAAAGAGTACAAAGTTCAGATCTAAAAATGTCATGAGGTACAAAATAAATCTCTAAAAGTTGTTTAAATACTAAACTAGTAACCCAGGTTTATAGAAAATGAGTAAACTAAGATAAATAGTGCAGAAATCCACTTCTGGGGCCCACTTGGTGCGTGCTGGGCTGAGACTTGAGCTTTACACGTGCCTAGGTTGTTTCCAAAGTTAAACGCCAGGTTGTAACCTGTTTCTGGCGTTTAACTCTAACTTGTAACCTATTTCTGGCGTTTAACGCTAGAATGCAACATGGAACTGGCGTTGAACGCCAGTTTACGTCATTTATCCTTGAGCAAAGTATGGACTATTATATATTGCTGGAAAGCCCTGGATATCTACTTTCCAACGCAATTGAGAGCACGCCATTTGGACTTTTGTAGCTCCAGAAAATCTATTTTGAGTGCAGGGAGGTCAGAATCCAACAGCATCTGCAGTCCTTTTTCAGCCTGAATAAGATTTTTGCTCAGCTCCCTCAATTTCAGCCAGAAAATATCTGAAATTACAGAAAAACACACAAACTCATAGTAAAGTCCAGAAATGTGATTTTTATTTAAAAACTAATAAAAATATAATAAAAAATGACTAAAACATATTAAAAACTACCTAAAAACAATGCCAAAAAGCGTATAAATTATCCGCTCATCAATGAGTCTCATCTATCGATTATAAAGCCAACCCGACAAGTCCTGGTAGTTAGGACTGTCCCTCTTTCGTGCATCCCCAACTCGAGTTATTCTCAATTATAAATATCAATACATATACACAACACCCACATTGGTGTTTATCCACGGGGGCAAGCTCATCCGGAGCTTTCACAGTATCTGGCCACACTTATGACATAGGGTCAGCAGAGTATCGAGTCTCCACTTGGAGCACGTGGTGGTTAGCCACTGCCTTTACCTAAGAAAACTCGTATCTCAGATAATTGGAAGTGCAACAATCACTTTATGAACTCAATAATCATCCATATTCATAGTCAGCCATCCGTCTCATAACATATTCCACAATCAGCCATAATTCATTATCATATACAGCCATTCCGACTCATAACATAATAGCACTTCCACCATTCAACATCATAAAACTCTTAAAATCATCATTCAAGCCATAAATCACTTTTCTTTGAAATAAAATTCAATTCATCCCAGTCTTAACTTCAAAAATCCACATTTCTCAAATCACTTCTAGCTTATAAGCCATCTTTCTCAAAAGAAGTTTCCTCTTTCAAAACAAGCCACATTTCCACAACATCCTTCTAAAATTTTCAAACGATTTAGCAACTAGGCCAAATTAAAGGTCTCTTTTAAAAGATCCAAAAATCAGTCATCCTAAAATAGAATTTGGTAATAGAAATTTCTCAGCAGAGTCTCAAGACTTTAGGGAAGGACAACTTATCTCAATTTCTTAAAAATTTATGGAAGCTCTTAAAGTCATAGATTCTTGGTTTAAGTAAATAGAAACAGAATTTATTATAAAATTGAATCATATAAAGTCACAAGTCCCAACCCAATCCAAAACCAATTCACTTAAAACGGAGCCAATCCATTTAAATCAAAACCACTTTTAGGTTCCTTCTTAAAACCAATTCTTTGACTTCTTCCAAAATATCATAAACGCAATTATTCAATCAAAAGTCCAATTTCCTTTAAAATCACTAAAATCTCCTTTGAACAAAATCCTTAAGTCTAACTAAAAGCATATGCCCTTTTTATATTTAAAATCAATATTAGAACATAATACTTTTCTTCAGTGATTCAAAATTGTAAAGTAATTCCTTTCTAAATAAATCAAACTCAAGACATATAGTTTTCTTAAATAAATTAAGCTAAAAAACATAACTATTTTCTTAATAAATCAAATAATACAATTTCTCAAATCGAATCCTTTCTAAACAACTTTTCAAACAAAGTCTAAGATTTTTATAAAAATTTTGGCAGCACCTTCCCTAAAACTTGGACTTTGCCACCCTTTTCGGGTTCCAACCAAACCATTCAACAATCCCTTTCAACGGTCCAAAACCCAAAATCAGCTCAAAAGCAAGTTGAATTCAACATTCACCTCATTTTCATATCTCAAAGAAACTGTCTCAAGATCAAATCACTATCAACTAATTAAACTCATTTCCAAAATTTTAAAGAAATAGTTCAACAACAATCCATTTATCAAAACCAAACTATAATCCAATCAAATATATAATCATTTCATCCAAAATAGCCAGACAATACATAAGACTTGTACAACCATTAAAAAGTATATAATTCCCGCATCAGTATCCATTTATAAAAATTCCAAATGTAAAATAGCTTTTTAGAAAAGCCCCTACCTCGATGTCACAATTACAAGAAACCGGGAATAGAATTACGGCGAGACAGCTGGCTGGACCTCTACTAGTCACACAACCATTTCAACCAAGAAAGTAGCGGCACTACATCTCAACACAACCGGGACAGCGGTGGCATTAGCTCCCACAACAGGGATCATGGTTGCAGCGAAATGAAGATTTCGAATTCAATGGAATCAAAAAGTAGAAACGACTCTGGTAATTTAAAACAGAGCACAGGCCAAAGTTGAATTAAAACAAGAACAAGCAGTTTAATAAGAAATTGGAAGAATAGGGCGTGCAATTGCAGCAGAAATAAGGGGAAAAGGCTAACCCAGACCAATGAATGTCGAACCTAATTAGAACAGGAACAGGGCAGCAACGATTCCTAGCAATCCTCCGTGCTGGTTCCGACAGCAGCAACACCCTTCTAGTGGCCCTATTCCGCAGTAACTCCAACAATCAGAAGAATGAATATTAGCAGTAGAAACAACCGCGTTTATGGCAACTCCAAATCGACGACAACAGTGGCACCAGCTCCTTCTTTTTCTTGCATGCAGAGGCGATAGTAACAGCTAGGGTTCGGTGGAAGTGGCTCTCCCTGATGGCGGGTTGAACAGTGGCGACGGCGATAGAAGTTTGACGACGGCGGTGAAACACGGCGGTGACAGCACACGGCGGCGCAGCTTCAAGCAGCGGCGGCAGGAGTGGCTTCAACAGCAGTACCCAGGCACGGCAGCGGTGCGGTGGCGACGCAGCAGAGGATCCCTCCTCCACTGACTCTCACGCGGCTCCTCCTTCTTCCCTGAATGGCGTCGATGGCATCCTTCTTCCTCTTGGATCTCGCTCTCTCCTCTCTTCACGGCTCTGATCCCTTCGACGACGCGACGGCGGTGATAGTGGACTCCTCGCCGGCAGCGCGTTCATCTCCCCCTCGGCCCTCCGTGCTTTCTTTCCACTATCTGTATGTGTGTGCTGCACAGAGAAGAGAGTGAAGAAGGGGTTGGGGCTGCGCAACGTGAAGGGAAAATGGACGGGGATTGATATGACAAAAATTAGGGTTAGGGGCAGTTTAGTAATTTTAATAAAATTAGGGTAATAGAGTAATTGAAAATCAAATTTTAATCCAACAATAATATCTATAAAAATACTATTTAATTATTAATTTACAAATTTTTTTTCCAATAGATACTCTAACTTAATAACTAGAGATAATTAAATTAATTTCCTTTAAATCAAAAAATAAAATTCAAAATCTAATTATTCAAACTAAAGTGTATAAAATTCTCATTATTTTTCAATTACTAAAATTTTAAATCAATAATAAGAAAATACTCAATTAATATATAAATTTCTGGAAATTATATTCTCGAGTAAATAAAATAAATCATTAAATAACAATATTTAGTTTCTGAAAATTTGGGGTGTTACAAAAAAAAGATGAATAAGGAAAAAAAAAGAAGAAGATAGTGATGATGATGAAAAAAAAAGAAGAAGCAGCAGCAGAAAATGAGGAGGAGACAGAGAAAGAGTTTTGAATTATGCAAAACTTATCAGTATAAAAACACCGAAATTCTTAAACAAAACACATAAATATCTTAATTTTACACCGAAATTAGCTGCAAATACGCAAAAATATTTCCTTTAATGTTGCATTTTTTTCTTCTTTTTTTATTTCTTTTTTCTTTTAGTTGAATGAATATAAGTTCATCTTCTTCCAAATAATTTTGCAACATTATATGTTTCTTCTTCTTCTTCTTCTTTGTTTGATTTTTTTATTTTTATTCTTATTAAAAGAGTAAAACAAGAAAAAACTAGAGAAAGTAAAACACGAAAGAAAAGATGAATAAGAAAAAAATGAAGAAGAAGGTGGTGATGATGATAAAAAAAAGAAGAAGTAGCACAAGATAAGGAGGAGGAAGAGGAAGAATTTTGAATTATACAGAATTGATCAGTACATATACACCAAAAATTCTTAAATAATACATATAAATACCTTAGTTTTATACTGAAATTGGTTGCAAATACACAAAAATATTTTCTTTAATGCTATATTTTCTTCTTCTTCTTCTTCTTATTTTTTTTAGTTGAATGAATGTAGGTTCATCCTCTTCCAAGTAATTTTGTAGTATTATATGTTTCTTCTTCTTCTTTGTTTGATTTTTCTTGTTTTTATTCTTGTTAAGAGAGTAAAACAAGAAGAAGAAGAAGCAGCAAAAGATGAGGAAAAAGGAGAAGAGGAGTTTTGAATTATACAGAATTTATCAGTATGCATACACCAAAAATTCTTAAACAATACATATAAATATTTTAGTTTTACACCAAAATTTGCTGCAAATACACAAAAATATTTTCTTTAATGCAGAACTCCTACATTACATTCAATTCAAACCATCAATGATGAACATTAATTTTTACAAATAAAAATAACATTATTCACCCACAGAATCATAAACTACTAACGAGAACATTAACTAGAATCGAACCACACCTCAGTCACTTGATTGGATTCAAAACCATAATCTAATTTGCTCTGATTCAATTACTAATCTGAACTCCAATCATTCATTATTTTCAACAATGAGATAACTGTTCAAAACTGATTTCAGAGCTTGATTTCAAAAACATAGAGAACGAAAAAAATCATGAAAAATGAAGAAAGAGAATGTAGAGAACAAAAATGCTGAGAAAAATTCAAAACGGAAACAAAATCCTTTCCAAAAAGGCAGTTATATATTCACGCGTTGATTGAAAAGTTAGTTAGATAGTGGCGCGTAAGGTGAATTAGGTTAGAGAGACTTGTATAGACTTATATCTATAAACCATGGGTAATTAGTATATAATTAATAAATAAATTAATTATTATTTAAAGAAATTAAAAAATTAAATTTGATATGTTAGAGCGGTAGAAATAATTAAAATATAAATTTTGACACTAATTTAAAGGTTTTGGCCCAAAACTGAACTAACAGACCAAATCGATTGGACCGAGTCCAAACCGGGCCCATGCCCCAGCCTACAAAACACTAAAGCAAGTTCTCTTCCTTCTCATTTTCAAGGAAATACGTTGAGGAAGAGGGACCTGCATGCCAAGAACCCTAACCCTCACTCAAAGTTCAATTTTCCATAACTCACAACTAGAAAATGGATTAATACAGACAGATTTACAGACGGATTGTCTTTATTACAGACAAATTTTTGGTTACCGACGAAATTACTGACGGATTTTGTCCCTCTATAAAAGCCCTGTCGGAAATTATTTACCGACAGATTTTTTTCGTCAGAAAATTACAGACGGATTTTTAGCAGTTACCGACAGATTTTCCCTCTGTAAATTTTCTATCCATTTCCCAAAGGCAACGAACTTTCCGACGGATTTTCCGTCTGTAATTACAGACGAATTTTCAGACGGATTTTCTGTCTGTAATTATAGACGGATTTTTCGTCTGTAATTACAGACGAATTTTTTGACAGATTTTCTGTCTGTAATTTGAACTTTGGAAAATCATCCCACGTTCTGATTACAGATAGAAAATCCGTCTGTAAATCTGTCAGTAAGATAAAATAGAATTTTTTTTAGATTTTTCCATTACAAAATGAATACTTTAGATTTGTTTTCTAAATTTACTCCATCAAATACTGTAAATTGAAAAAAGAGAGCCAAAAATCACATAAATAAACATAATATTCATTACATGATACCTATAAAATTGGATGTTATTTTTCAACATCATTGGCCAATATCTCATTGTCTTAATAAAAAGATACCCAAAAAAATAAGATGACCATCCCAATGTTACATGAATGTCACAAATTACACTTAGCACTTAAAGATAGGATAATCTAAAATATTAATAAATAACTAAGTTGCATTAGCAGCATCAAGCTCCACATTGAAAGTTAAACTTGACATCTCCTGACTGAAATAGAATTAAAATCCGAATTGGAATTGGAGTAAATCAATCTATGCCAAAGAATCAAAATATAGAAAAACAGAGAGAACAACAAAAGTAAACAGAGATCAGAACAAAAATAAAATAATTAAAGGGTTCTTCACAGAGTGCGGAATGAAAAAGAACATTTGAAAGAACTCACCTGGGCTAGGCAAATTCAAACCAGCAGGAAGCCTAGGCACAACAACAGCAGGATGATTCTGCACACACGCCAGAAAACCCTCAGACGGTTCAGGAAATACAATCTCATCATAAGATTCAACAACACTAGGGATCAAGAATCATACTAATCTTATATATTGGCATAATAACACTAATAATTGCCTCATAAAAAAATGCCAACAATCAATAAACCTGCAAGTCCAACACATTAAGGCTACCAATATCTTCATTATCAGAATAACCATCTGCTGTCCTCAAAGCTTGGTCACCACCACTACAAAATGCCTTGGTCCCATACAAAATAAATAGGCAAATCAATATCAATCAAGTTCACACTAGTTTGCACATAAAATGTGAATATTCCATTCATGTCAAAGTGATAACAACATGGCCAAATGTCCTTTTCACTGGAAGCATCATGTTTAAAATAATAAAGGAAGGATTTAATTTGATGCAATACACTGACATTCAATTAAACTTATTTTAACACCAATCACTTGAATGATCATCCGACTCTAAGAGTAGATTTGATTGGATAATAGTATATCAAAATTAAACTCTAGTCAAAAGGGGCATCAACCCCAACCATTTGGCCTGAATCCATCTCAATTAACCTTAATTTTTGAGGTCAACGCATCAATTTACAGAATTTCTGAAAAACACTGGAGTAGGGAGGAGGCATACCTTGCCAGTAAGAATGACAACCCCAATAGAACTATCATGCCTGGAATCATTGAAAGCACGAATAAGTTCCTTAACTATATTGGGTCGAAAGGCATTCATTCTCTCAGGCTTATTAATACTAATCTGCAACCACACTCACCCAATCACAAAAATCCAAAATAAAAATGAACTTGAAAAAGTTGAAAGATGAAACCCAAACCTTGGCTATGCCTTCCCTAACAGCCTTCTCGTAGATGATGTCAGTGAACTCCTTGTCGGAGTCGGCATCGGAAGCAATGACCCTCCAAACGAAGTCGTGGGAGGGAACATCCCCGTGAACACGTTCGTAGCTATCATTCTGGGAAGTTGAAGAGTCAGAGGCCAAGTTGGAGTTGGTTGTGGGGATGAAGAGAAGGGTGATCAGATTGAGAAGAGGCACCAAGGTGGTTGACTATGGAGGCGAGTCTCCTGGTCATTGTGTCAAGTACAAGCAGGTTCTTCTTCTCTGCCATTGAAGCTTTTTTGTGAGATAAAAGTTAAGGTTAGTTACTTAGTTATGCACGAATGAAGGGAAGCATAAAGCATTGGTGCTTTTTTCTTTTCCCCCCTAACTTTTATTGAAATTAAAGGGACAGAGTAGATTGGAAGATTTCATACCGAATTTTTGGATAAGATAAGCTGATAAGGGGAAAGAGAGTTACTGTAATGGCACAGTTACTGTTGACTTCACGCCAAAAAAGAGTGTGTGCTTCTGAAAAGTGAAAACAATAAATAAATAATTTCTAAGTCAATATATAAGAAATCCATGGCCTATTATATATGTCATATGAGTTTGGTGTTTAATGTGAAATAATTCAGATAAGCACATCAGTTTATTAATTAATTATTCTGATATGTAACTTGTTAGGGAGTGAATACGTAGGTTAGCGAAAATTTTGTTTGACAGGTGAGTGAGGCAATTCATCGAACAGTTTTAGTGCAAGAAGAAGATGACCTAACTTCGGAGTATTACAGAAGGGGAACTTAGTCTGTCCAATTCGAGTACCAAGTTTCTTTCGTTTTAACTCATAATTTTGGAGCCTCTGTTTCATGAAGAGATCCAACTCCGGTGAAAGTTGCTGATTCACATTTAATCTCATCGTAAAGTTACTAGGGATCATATTCCTGTACAAAACTGTGAAAAAGAAGAAACGCACAGGGTTAGGAAATTTAAAATTTTGAACCTCATCATGCTATTCAAGTAGTACGTAAGAAAAATTAGAATAAGTAACACAATGCAACTGTTTAGAGATTAATTTATAACTAGAAAATCAAATTAATATCACAAAGGCACAAAGGCACACGAAAATCAAATTAATATCAATCAACAGCAAAAGCAACCAGCAGGCATATGAACAAACAAACAAGCAAACATCTTATTACCAAGCAATGAAGAAAATCCCGCTCTTGGGAACATTGCCTTCGGTCAAGAACTCGAAATCATATATAACATAGCGGCACTCATTAGGAGGGAGGCAAGCAGCGAAATCTTTGTAGCCTTGAGCTGGCTCACCAAGCTTCTCCACAATGACTTGCTTCTGATTCTCCTCAATCTTGAAAACTATGAACCTGTGAGTCCTTTTTGTCTTAAGCTCCAAAAACCGCAACTTGCAGTCATCATGGACCGCTATTCCGGAAGCTGCATTTGCCTGAGAGATTGAAAGGCACACCAAAGCAAAGCAATTATGATCAAGCAGATACCTACACGAATTATTACTCACGCATACTTTAATCCTGTTGCCACTTGAGTAGCTAATAGTTCCTCAATGAAAAATAAAATCAAGTGATTTTGATCTTCACCCCTAATTTGATATCCATTCAACAAATTATAGGGGAAGATTCTGTGGATGAGATCCCAAAGCATGTTATGAATTTGATAATTAACTAATGTTACCTGATAATTAACTAATCGTTGCACTTCCTGAAGACAAAAATCATTCAAAATTAAATTAGTTCCATTGAATATTAACGTGTCATGTCAAAACAAAAACTAGGACAAAAACTGGGAAGAAATAAGTTCAGATATAAAAAATAAAGATAACAAGGCTAAATATAATCTTATACCAAGTATCAAATGGAAACGAAATTCTTATGCACATCCAAATATCAAATGGAAACAAAATTCTTATGCACATCTAAGAATAGAAATGCAGAGGAAGCTAAAATACATAGTTGCTAAACCTTAGACACAAAAAAACCGAATTGACCCAGCTCGACAACTCACACAATGAACAATTAAAAAACTTAGAGGAAGAAAAACAGCATCAAAAGAAACCGAGAGTGGAATAGATCATAAATCATAGCACAACTACTCGAAATTAAAGATCCAAACAAACAAATAAAGAAAAAAAATAATCAAAAGCATGTGGCCTCAATTTTTCAAGTAAGCAATCCAAAAGAAATAGTAAAGTGAAATTGATTGAAATTGACTATCAGAAACTGCTTCTCTAGTTAGTTATTAGACTCATTAAAATTATATTTAATATAAAAAATTATACCTTATCTCCATCAGTGAGGGACAATCCTTTCTGCTGAGCTTCCTCTACTTGTCTTTCATGGTGATCTACTTCTGAAACTTGAAAACAGTGAAAATAGTGACACCACTGGTGAATGCTTGAGTGGAATAACATGGAAGCCCCAAAAGACTTAAGAATTATAGAGAGCACCAAAAAATACTAACCATTAACTTCCAAAAGGTTACTTCTGCTCCCATCAGTTAAAGAATCCTCAGAATCATTGGATTTGATAGTCAAGCAGTGTCTTGCCTCAGTTTATTTGCCTGAAATTCTCGCTGCCACTGAAAAAGTCAACTATTGCTACCTTACCTAATCAGAAAACATTTAGTGCTACAGTTCTTGATGCTATATATAATAAGTTCAATTATTCAACTTTGAGGGAATGCAAATAATGCATAAACTTATAGGCTTTCTTGGAAGCAAAAACTTGTTGCTTATACCTAATTAATTTACTTAACTAGTTGCAAGTAATTATCTTTCTTTTTTTTGTCAAGGATTATATTTTTTTTGTCCATTATATTTTTTAGTCTGAGTTAGTGCATGTACAAGATGATCATATTGACATATATTGTCTGACAGGATAAAATTGGAAATAGAAAAAGCGAAGAAACAGTCTATATAATCATTTAAAACAAAATAATGAACGAGTCAAACCTTGAATCTTTGACGTGTGTCAGATCACTACTACTTGGATATTGAACCTGCATAAAGACATATATCAATATATCAATATATCAAACTTATGTTATTTCTTTACTCTCTAATATATATTAAAACATTACAAGCAATAAATTACCAGCATCTGGGGAACAAAACTACTTTGGCCAAAGGGGAACAAATTCACCATTCATGGGACACACACAGTCACAAAATCACAAACACAAATCAAATAATCAAATAAGTGAAATAAAAATTCTGCTAATACTCCAAACGCAAAATTACCGAGAAGAAGCATTATCAGAGAAGAAGCCATTAACTAAATTAAATTTCTGTTCTAGACAACTATAACATACCCTTGAAGTGAACAAGAGCCCACGATAATTGCAGGAGACACTCTTGCAAGAACTCATCGGATTGCTTCCCAACCTCAGCAACCTCTCTCTCACACCCCTGCACAAAAACTCGAGTAATAAAAAGCAGCAAAGGAGCAATAAAAATACAAGGAGGTTTCAATTGTTATCAACAATTTCTTTTGTGAATGAAACATATCATGCTCCAAGCTATAGCTTTAACTGATTACACAATGATCCATCATAACAGGGAATTATTTCATAGAAGCTGCAATTCTTCCTCCTTAACTAAAGTAACAAAAGATATGTGATTGATTTATATCTAAACCCTAAACGTATTGCAAGCGCTAACTTGATTTTGACCTAAACATCAAGACTGAAATCACGACCAATAGATAACAAGAAATCACAAGTTGATATCAATTCTAAATGAAGAAAATGGAATCGAGAAAAAGAAAAAGCTTACAACGACGATGTCAGGGTCACATTATGGAAGCTGGTCTTTGCTGGAGAAGAAGTTACCAATGGAGTCAACTATCATTCCAAGCTTCACCATTCAACAACAACCACCGAGTTTCACAAATTGCTGCAGAAATGACCGACAAAAAATCTCTTTCTTCGCTGATAATAAAATAATTGATAAACCTACAACAAGCTCAATCAGCATTAACAGCAACAAGAAGATAGAAATTGCTAAGAAAATTTGATAAACCTAAATTGGCACAGAAAAGTTGAACCCTAAGCACCAGAATCACAAAATCAGAGTATACCTGAAATTCACTAAGGGAGCGAACGCGACAAGAGAGAGCTCTGTGACGACGGCGATGAAGGGAGCAGATGCGACGAGAGCGGCGGCGGAGGAAGCTCATGCGACGCGAACGGCGGCAACGGCGGAAAAAGCTCGTGCGACGGAGAGAAGAAGCTGTTCGTACGACAGAGAGAAGTTGTTCGTGCGACAGAGAGAGGAAGAAGCTTGTGTGGAGTGTGACTGAAGCTTGAGACACTTAAGGTTAAATTAGGGTTAATTTAATATTTCCGACGGAAAATTTAAATTACAGATGGATTTTTTGTCTGTAATAATTTAATAAAATGCAGCGTTTTATCTATTTAGTTACAGACGGATTTTTCGTCTGTAACCATTTTCTACGGAAAAAAAATTATTTTTCCGACAGAATTATCGACGGATTCTCTTTTCCGTCTGTAATTTATGCTAATCCATTTTTTTGTTTTTCGATAAAAAATCCCTTTGAAATTCCCTCTGTATTTCCGTGGGATAAAATCCGTCGGAAATATCTGTCTGTAATAACTTTTCTAGTAGTGACTTTCAATCTGGAGCTCCGATTGTCGCACCGTCGGTGGCCACACGACTATCGCGTCGAACTCTACAAAGTTCACTATAGTTTGGTAAGTACCTCACTATTTCTTTCCCAGGCACTCTTTCCTAATTTTTGAATTTGAGGTTTTGATTTTAAAAGATTATATGATTTTGGGTGTTTAGGATCAAATTAGCCTTGTGGACTTGTTGGGTTTTGTCCCAATTTTTGCCAGTAAGGTGAGAAATCTTGGGAGTAATTAATAACTACAAACCCTAAGTTGATTCTTGTGTGATATTAATTGGTATTGGTTTAGATTATGTGTGTTGGGACCAAATTGGTGGTGTTAGAAGCTTGATTTTGGACTACGGGGGCTGAGTTGCTGTTGGTGTGCATTTTGGTGTTTGAAACATTTGTGGAACTGTGATGTTTGTGGTATTCTGGGCATTAGAGAGAAATCGGCCAAGGTATGATTTTGGTTTCTCGTAGATAATATATAATGTATCGTAAAAACTTAGGCTAATTGACCATAGAATAGGTTGAATGTTGTGAAATTGCTAATGTTAGTAATTTTGGTGAAATATTGAGTTTGTTATGAGTTTGAGATGATGATTGATGAGAATGATGCTCTTGAGTTATAATTGTTGAGGTATTGATAAATTGCATTTTTTGATTGAGAACTGGTACAATGGAATTGCTGAGATTAAGAATTGGCGTGTTGTGGAAGGTGTTGAATAATTGGAAAACTATGTTGAACTTGTTTAATATTGTCTTGGAGTGTAAAACATTGGTTTGAGTTGAGGTTCTTGGTAAAATAGAGGTTTAGGATATTTTTGTAAAATCTTAATTTTTGACCAAACTTTGGCGGGTCATAACTTAGCTTCCAAACCCTCAATTTCTGTCAAACTTATTTCAAATAAAAATTGGATTCGTGAAATTTATGTCGTTTGAAGAACGGACTAAAAGCGATTTTTAACGAAAAAGTTATGCGCATTGAAAGTTTGGTATGTAAAAGTAATTTTTGTAGAACTTAACAGATTTTTACCATTTCTGAGGGGCATGCGTATGCCATACACACACGCGATGCGGAAGTTTTGTTCTGTCCAAACGTCCCGCATAGTGGGTGTGTGCATGCGTATGCACGAGGGATTTTTAAGGTTCGCATACGCGGGCAAGAGCCACGTGACGCGGGAGATCACTACTGTTTGAGGGGCTCGCGTACGCGAGCAATGGTTGCGTACTTGAGTTGGGCAAAAGATACCTCCGCGTATGCGCAACATGGCATACGTACACGGGACCATATTTTGAAAAACATTGTATTTTTGTGAATTAAACATGATTTCTAACTTCTAAACCTCTATGGTTACCTTCTAAAGTCCTAAAGTAAGTTCCTAATTATAAGGGGAGGGGTAACTGGGAGAAGGAGTTCACTTGGCAGTGAAGAAAGGCTTTGAAATAATGGTGTGTAGACACGAAGAAGTGCAGAAATGATGATGATATTATTAATAATGACAAAATTGATAATCAATGATTGATATTGAATGAGTATGATAAACGAGACATGATTGAGGATGATTGATCATGAGTATGTTTATGTTTTCTCTCTGGTGGTAAGGGTGACAGGGCACCAATTCCCTCTAATGGTGACAGGGTACTCTCCTTCTAACGGTCAGCCGATGTGTTGAGATATTTGTGCGCAACAAAGAGAGAATGTCTGGGTTAGCTACTAGACATGTAGGGTCGGCTGTATAACTGACAAATGAGCTCATTAGCCATAGGGCATGCGTACATCATATGCATTTGTTTGTTTTATTTGAATATGCTTTACTTAGGTTTGCCTATTTGATTATCTATGCTTAATTGTTATATGTTCTATCTGCTGTAATTGCATTCTATCTGTGATTTTTTCATCTGTATTGTTTGTTTGTGCAACTGAGATGCCCCTTGTCTGGTGTAGGAGTGACGAGGGTTATTCCATCGATGTTTCAAAGGGTTGGAGGAAGCAGGATTCAAAGGGATAAGTTAGGATTTGAGTTATAAACTTGAAAACCTTAGATTATATACCCAAAATCTGGTTTACCTTATTCTTTAAGTTTAATTCTGAGCGTCAGAGTTTTAGGATTGCCTCTGGCTTTTCTGGGATCTTATATATTATGCATGCATGCACCATTACCATGTTGAGAACCCCTGATTCTCATTTTATACATATATTGTCATTTTCAAATGCAGGTCGAGAGGCATCTTACTAGGCGTTTGGAGTTCCGGTTGCAAGCGAAGTTGGGATGGAGAACTAGCTGTTTATCTTGAGTATTTTAGGATTATATATATATATATATATGTAAATATTCTCCGACCCGCCTTAGTTTCGCAGGTTGAGCCCGAAGCTTGGTATTCTGTATCTTTTGACATTCTGCTCTTATTATATATACATATATACTTTTCCTTCGTATACAAGTTTCTATTATGTGAGTGTTGCGCTTTTCTTTTCACGTTTTTGCTTAAGTTTTCCTTTAAGACTCTTTGATTATTATATTCTTCAACTACTATATATATGTATTTTTATTTTAGAGGTCGTAATACCACACCATTTCTGTTTTACGGCTTAAGCGTAAAGCTCTGTGTACTAGAGTGTTATAGTATCAAAAAATAACTTGTATGTGGAGAATATTTCTTGTGATAAACAGGGATCACACTATGAAAGGTAATTTTAAAAATATAAAAAAATCTGGTGAATCGAATTCTAAACCGGGGTTCAAACTCATTTCCTCTGAGAATGCAACATACATGAAAACTACTAAGATGTCATGCTTTTTATTAATATATATGCAAATTATTAATTTTAATTAATTTTAATATATATATAGAGCAATCTTTCATCAAATTATTTACTTTTTTATTTAATTAATTTTAATTTTAATTATAAAATTATTCATTCTTAAATTAATTATATTTTTATTTAACAATAATTATAAACTTACTTATTTTTTGTTTTCATAATTATATGATATCTATTAATATTATTTTTTTAATAAATACTTATAGTGTGTAATAATATAATAAGTATAAACTAATTAATAAATTATTAAAATTTGAAAATAATAATTATTTTAATATAAAAATAAAATAAAAATATTATGATAGAGAAAAAATAATAAAATTTTATATAATTATTTAATTATACCGATGAACCAATCACAAATTACTGATTTTTTGTATAAAATAGCTGCTATTTTTATATTATTTCTATTCCATATTGTTTTAGAATAACTTGATTATTTTTAAAATATTACTGAAGATATATATTTTAAATTTTAATTTTAAGTTTTTGACTATTTTATATTTTTTATTTACGTAAGACCGAGTCAATCGGTTCAACCAATGACTCACCGGTTAAACCAATAAATCAGTAAATCAATAACATGACCGGTTTGATCACCAGTTTGGTTCTAACAACTATGTATTATTGTATGGACAATTTATTTCAGAAGTATTTGAAGAGAGATAGAATAAGGTCATATCGAAATATGGACTTGCTAACAATAAATGGGTCCAAGGCATTTATACTGACAAAATAAAGTGGGATACTGCATATTTAAAGGAATAATTTTTTGGTCATATAAGAACTACATCACAGTACAAAAGAATTCATTCATTATTGAAAAACTATGTTGATAGTAAAACCAACTTTCTTGAATTCATGCATAAATTCGGGGAAGTACTAAGGTATTACCGAAACAACGACTTCAATGCCGACTCACCTTTTATAAATTTTCTATTTTGACTACGTGTTTGAAAAGTTTTAAGAAATAAGTTTGGAAAGTTTATACTAAAAATATAAGTAAATAGCCATTTCTAACCATGAAAGGTGAACTTTTGCAGACAAAATTATCCAAACTCTAAAAAAGTAAATAAAATTCCCAAATTACCATAATATAATATAACCTAACTCTAACTTCTAATTTTACTCTACACTATCACTTTTCCAATTTCAAACCCTACCACCACTCTCATTTCCAACTACCACCATCACCGTCTCCATCACTATCACCATCACCACTACCGCCATCACCATCTCTATTATTTTCTTGAGATGAAAAAGTTGGGACCTTTGATCTTAGTGGCTCTATTATTGTTTCTTTGGTGCTTGATAAACCCCAATTTTAGGGTTTATCCTGTGCTTAATCTAGTGGATTTTATCCATTATTCTCACACTTATTCATACAATTCGCATATTTTATGTTTTCCTTTCTGATTTTGTGCTATGGTTGAAAACATGTTTCGTTGCTCTTAAATTTTACTAATTAATAATCCTCTCTTATTACCATTCGATGCCTTGATATGTGTGTTAAGTGATTTCAGAGATTATAGGGCAGGAATGATTTAGAGGATGGAAAGGAAGCATGCAAAAGTTGAAGGAATACAAGAAGTTGAAGGAGTTGCTAAGTTGTCCAGCCTGTCCTCTTCGTACTAAATCGACCATAACTTGAGCTACATACGTCCAAATGATGCGGTTCTAGTTGCGTTGGAAAGCTAACATCCGGGGCTGCGCAACAATATATAATTTTCCATATCTACCTCGAAGATAGGTGACGCACAAATGTGGATCACGTGCACGCGTAACCTAGCAAAAATCCAATCCACGCTCACGCGTGGACGACGCTCACGTGTGATTTTGCAGCGATCTACCTATACGTATCAAAAATCACTAGGGGCAATTTCTGGACTGTTTCTGACCCAGTTTTTGCCCCAGAAAACATAGATTAGAGGCTATAAAGTGGGGGAATCCATTCATTCATACATACAACTTTCATATACATAATTTTAGGTTTTAGATGTAGTTTTCTAGAGAGAGAGGCTCTCTCCTCTCTCTTAGATTTTAGGATTTAGGATTTCTCTTAGGTTTAGGATTGTTTCTTCTCAATTCCAGGTTCAATGTTCCTTTAATTTATGTTCTCTTCTACTTTTATTTATTCTATAGCTTTAGTTTATTTATTTTCTCAATTTGATTTATGAACTCTGCATGTTAGATTTGATTTCTTTATTTAATGTAATTTGAGGTATTTCAGATTTATGATTACTTTCTTCTATTTATGATATAAATAATTTAGATTTTTCTCCCTTTGCTTGGGTTGAGTAATTGGTGACACTTGAGTTATCAAACTCAGCTGTTGATTGAAAATTGGAATTTGCTGATTGATTTGGATCCCTCTAAAGCTAGTCTTTCCACAGGAGTTGACTAGGACTTGAGGAATCAAATTAATTAGTCCACTTGACTTTTCTTTATTTAGTAAGGGTTAACTAAGTGGGAGCAATAAACAATTCTCATCACACCTGATAAAGATAACTAGGATGGGATTTCCAGTTCTCATACCTTGCAATGGTTTTTATGATTATTAATTTACTTTATTGTTAATTTATTTTCTTGTTTCCTATTTCAAAAACCCAAAAATATACCTTTTTCCATAACCAATAATAAATCATACTTCCCTGCAATTCTTTGAGAGATGACCCGAGGTTTAAATACTTCGGTTATAAATTTTATTGGGTTTTGTTAATTGTGACAACCAAAACTTTTGCACGAAAGGATTCTCTGTTGGTTTAAAGACTATACTTACAACGCGATTATTTTTATAAAATTCTTTACCGGAAGAAGTCCGTTCGTCAAAATGGCGCCGTTGCTGGGGAATTGCAAACGTGTGCCTTATTATTGGTTATTACAAATATTTTATTTTGCTTCTTTATTTCTTTTTTATTTTTGTTTTTAATTTTTATTAGCTACTATGAGTTCTCACCCCCGTCGCTTTGAGTTTGGTTCTAATGTTGTTGTAAGGAATGGAAGCTATAATGGGAACATGCATCAAGGTCGAACCAATCGCAGATGGAAAGAGCCATGAGGATCTGATCAACCCTTTCGGCAACAACACCTTCCAAGATACCCTAGACAACGACCATTCTACAATGCATGCCAAGACAATAGTTATGGTTGACCCTTTCGTGACAAACCACCTCCATCAAATTACTATGGTCAAGAGCCATTCTGAGGTGCGTACCAAGATGATAGATATGGTGGACCCCTTGCAGTTATGGTGCACGAATTGTAAATCACACTTTTTACAACTCGTACCACTAACCAGCAAGTGCACTGGGTCGTCCAAGTAATACCTTACGTGAGTAAGGGTCGATCCCACGGAGATTGTTGGCTTGAAGCAATCTATGGTTATCCTGTAACTCTTAGTCAGGAAAACAATAAAACAATTCACTTATCAAATTTGATTGCAAAGAATAAAAGGGCAGAACACAAATTATACTTGTATGCACTGATGGAGAGTATGTTGGAGTTTTGGGGATGCTTTGTCTTCTGAAATTCTGCTTTCCTCTGTTTTTTGATTCATGCATGCACGTCCTCCTATGGCAAGTTGTGTGTTGGGGGATCACCGTTGTCAATGGCTACCATCCATCCTTCCAGTGAAAAGGGTCCAGGTGCGCTGTCACCGCACGGCTAATCATCTGCAGGTTCTCAGTCGTACCGGAATAGGATTTACTATCCTTTTGCGTCTGTCACTACGCCCAGCACTCACGAGTTTGAAGCTCGTCACAGTCATTCAATCCCTGAATCCTACTCGGAATACCACAGACAAGGTTTAGACTTTCCGGATTCTCTTGAATGCTGCCATCAATCTAGCTTATACCACGAAGATTCCGATTAAGAGATCTAAGAGATATTCATTCATTCTATGATGGAACGTAAGTGGTTGTCAGGAACGCGTTCGTGGAGGAATGATGATGATTTTCACGTTCATCACATTCATATTGAAGTTCGAATGGATATCTTAGATAGGAACACGCATGTTTGAATGGAAAACAGAAATACTTGCATTAATTCATCGAGACACAGCAGAGCTCCTCACCCCCAACAATGGAGTTTAGAAACTCATACCGTCAAAAGGTACAAGGTTCAGATCTAAAATGTCATGAGATACAAAACAAGTCTCTAAAAGTTGTTTAAATACTAGACTAGTAAACTAGGTTTATAGTAAATGAGTAAACTATGATGGATGGTGCAGAAATCCACTTCTGGGGCCCACTTGGTGTGTGCTGGGGCTAAGACTTAAGCTAATCACGTGCATAGGGCTGTTTTGGGCGTTCAACGCCAGCTTTGGATCCTTTTCTGGCGTTGAACTCCACTTTGTAACTTGTTTCTGGCGCTGGACGCTAGACAGCAGCATGGAACTGACGTTGAACGCCAGTTTACGTCGTCTATCCTTGAGCAAAGTATGGACTATTATATAGTTCTGGAAAGCTCTGGATGTATACTTTTCAACGCAATTGGAAGCGCGCAATTTGGAGTTCTTTAGCTCCAGAAAATTCATTTTGAGTGCAGGGAGGTTAGAATCCAATAGCATCAGCAGTCCTTTTTCAGCCTGAATTAGATTTTTGCTCAGCTCCCTCAATTTCAGCCAGAAAATACCTGAAATCACAGAAAAACACACAAACTCATAGTAAAGTCCAGAAATATGAATTTTGCCTAGAAACTACTAAAAACAAACTAAAAACTAACTAAAACACACTAAAAACTATATGAAATTAACCCCAAAAAGCGTATAAAATATCCGCTCATCACAACACCAAACTTAAATTGTTGCTTGTCCTCAAGCAACTAGATAAATAAAATAGAATACAAATAATTTAAGAAGCAATAATATCTCAGAGTTTTTGAGTGAAGCTCAGATTCTAATTAGATGAGTGGGACTAGTAGCTTTTTGCTTCTGAACAGTTTTGACATCTTACTTTATCCATTGAAGCTCAGAGTGATTGGCATCTATAGGAACTCAGAATTCAAATAGTGATATTGATTCTCCTAGTTCAGTATGTTGACTCTTGAACACAGCTACTTTATGAGTCTTGGCCGTGGCCCTAAGTACTTTGTTTTCCAGTATTACCACCGGATACATAAATGCCACAGACACATAATTGGGTGAACCTTTTCAGATTGTGACTCAGCTTTGCTAAAGTCCCCAATTAGAGGTGTCCAGGGTTCTTAAGCACACTCTTCTTTTTGCTTTGGACCTTGACTTTAACCGCTCAGTCTCAAGTTTTCACTTGACACCTTCACGCCACAAGCACATGGTTAGGGACAGCTTGGTTTAGCCGCTTAGGCCAGGATTTTATTCCTTTAGGCCCTCCTATCCACTGATGCTCAAAGCCTTGGGCTCCTTTTTATTACCCTTGCCTTTTGGTTTTAAGGGCTATTGGCTCTTTCTGCTTGCTTTTTCTTTTTCTTTCTCTATTTTTTTTGCAAGCTTTTGTATTCACTGCTTTTTCTTGCTTCAAGAATCATTTTTATGATTTTTTAGATTATCAATAACATGTCTCATGTTCATCATTCTTTCAAGAGCCAACATATTTAACAGTCTTAAACATCAAATTTAAAAGACATATGCACTGTTCAAGCATTCATTTAGAAGACAGAAAGCATTGCCACCACATGTAAATAATTAGAATTTATCTTATTAAAAACTCAAAAAATATTGCCTCTTATTCTAAAGAAATTCTTCTATTTTATTCATGTTTAGTGATGATGATAAAATTAAATTATAGCTTAATTGGGGATAAAATAAAAAATATAGATACTAATTACTACTATATGACTCCTAAGGTAAAACTAAAATAAAAACAGTTATCACAGAGTTAAGGCTAAGATTGGAATTTAACAACCTTTGTTCTGGGAAGTGGATGTTCCTCTAATCTGCGGGGTGCTTGGTCCTTCAAGAGATAATTTCTGGCGCTTCAATTCCCTTAAATCATGCCCTTGCTCCTCCTGTTCTTTAAGCAAATAGCAAAGAATGCTACTTTGTTCCTTCTGTTCTTTCTATATTTGTTCCATAGCTTCTTGCATCTTGGTAATAGATGTTTCAAGATACTCCCAGTATTCAGATTGAGGGATTTCTGGGAGAATTTCCTGTGTTCTCTTCTTGATGGGGTCATCCTGTGCTTGTTGTTTTTCCATTGATGCTTTGGTGATTGGCCGCTCAACTGAGATATACTCAGTTATTCCCATCCTTACTCCAGCGTCCTTGCAGAGCATAGAAATCAAGCTTGGATAAGCCAACCTGGCATCTTTGGAATTTTTGTTTGCAATTTTGTAGAATTCAGTTGAAATCAGTTGATGAACTTCCACTTCTTTTCCCATCATGATGCAATGGATCATTACTGCTCTTCTAATAGTGACTTCAGAACGGTTGCTTGTGGGCAGCAGAGAATGCCCAATGAAGTCCAGCCATCCTCTGGCGACTGGTTTGAGATCTTCTCTTTTGAGTTGAATTGGGACACCCTTCGTGCTGGTGGTCCACTTGGCTCCAAGGATGCATATATCCTCTAGAATCTTATCCAGGCCCTTGTATGTTCTCATCATTCTCCTATTGAAGGAGTCTGGATCATCTTTCAGCTGAGGTAGCTTTAAGATCTCCCTGATCTTGTTAGGGTGGGTATGAACAATCTTTCCTCTGACCAAGGTCCGATAGTCATAGATAGCAGATCCAGATAGTCTTTGCCTGTCTGTATGCCACATATTAGCATAGAACTCCTGGACTATATTCCTTCCCACTTTCGTTTCAGGATTAGCTAGGATCTCCCAGTTCCTGATTCGAATTTGCTCCTTGATCTCCGGATATTCGTCTTCTTTCAGATCGAATCTAACTTCCGGGATCACTGATCTTAGACCCATTATTTTGTAATAATGGTCTGAATGTTCTTTAGTTAAGAACTTCCCTTGATTCCAAAGTGGTTTTGGAACGCTTTCTTTCTTGCCTCTTGGAGTGGGTTGTTTTCCTTTAGGAGCCATGATCTTAGTGATCACGGATAAGCACACCAAACTTAGAGGTTTGCTTGTCCTTGATGGGATATTTTCGCAGAGAAACGAATTTCTCCAAAACACCCAAATCTAACCGGCAAGTGCACCGGGTCGCATCAAGTAATAATAACTCACGGGAATGAGGTCGATCCCACAGGGATTGAAG
The DNA here is from genome assembly GCF_003086295.3 of Arachis hypogaea. Lineage (NCBI taxonomy): Eukaryota > Viridiplantae > Streptophyta > Magnoliopsida > Fabales > Fabaceae > Arachis > Arachis hypogaea. Next base: position 94,825,127 of record NC_092055.1, on the reverse strand, counting down.
GATTGAGCAATTTTAGTTTAGTGGGTGATTTAGTCAAGCGAATCAAGATTTGGTTGAGAGATTTGTGATTTGCAGAATTTAAATTGCATAGAAAGTAAAGGAAATGGGTGAATTGCATGAAATTAAAGAGAACTGAAATTTAAAGTGCTGAATCTTAAAGAGCAAGAAATTAAATGGCAGAAACTTAGAACGCAAGAAATGTAAATTGCAAAATCTTAAAGTGCAAGAAATGTAAATGGCTTGAATTGTAAAGGGAATGGGGAGTTGGATTTGCAGAAATTAAACAAGGAAATGTAAAATTTCAACAAGCAGAGGAATAAACGAACACTTGGATTGAATCAGATCTAGAAACAGAATTGTAAATGAGCATGAAAACAGTAAACAGGGAATGGGAAATGGGAAATCCGGATCTCAGGACCCACGAGACTAGAAAACCAAGTCTAGATCTCAATGCCTTCCTAGATCCAACAAGAACAATTGCAAAGGAAATTGTAAATTGCAAAGAAAGTAGATGAAGAACAATTAACCGAAACTGAAATTTAATTAAGCAGAAAATTAAACAAGATCCCAAGGTGAGATTGAAACAGAATTTCTTCAACTCTCCACCCAAAATCCAAGACAAGAAAAGTAAAGAGTGCTGGGCAAGAACAAGGAAGAAGAGAGATCAATTCTCCTCCCAAATTCTCTTGAATTAAAACAACAATGCTAAGAAAAATAAAAGTGAGCTCCAAGCCAAAACCGAAAAGAAAATTCTTCTGCAAAACTAAAAGCGAAGCTCCCTTCAAAACTTAAATGCTAATCTATTTATACACTTTCTTCAAATGGTCTTCAAGCCTTCAATTGGGCTTTTGTTCTTGGTGGAATTGGGTTGAGAGAGGCCTTGGTTGATTGCTCTTGGAGTTTAGAGAAGAACCGAATTGAACCGGGTTGGAATCATGAAAGCTTGAGTGAAAGTTGGAGTAAAAGTTAGGGTCTAACTTTTGCTCCAACTTTTCACATCAGCACCCTTGTTTTGCTGATACCAACGTTGGGGCAAAAGTTAGGGGTCTAACTTTTGCTCCAACGTTGGCCTCCCCTTGGTTCTTCATGGCGCCAACGTTAGCCAGAAAGTTAGGGGCTAACGTTGGCGCAAACTTTTGCTAGCCCAGGGAGTTTTTCAAGCGCCAACGTTAGCCAAAAAGTTAGGGGCTAACGTTGGCGCAAACTTTTGGTGCATCCAGGGAGTGTTTTTCATGCCAAAAGTTAGCCAAAAAGTTAGGGGCTAACTTTTGCTCCAACTTTTGCCCAAAAGTTAGCCAAAAAGTTAGGGGCTAACTTTTGCTCCAGCTTTTGCCCAAAAGTTAGCCAAAAAGTTAGGGGCTAACTTTTGCTCCAGCTTTTGCTTCCTGGTTCATAATTTATCCAAGACTCAAGTCATTCCTCCTAGCCATTGCATCAACCTTTCTCCAAGCTTTCTTCACCTATCATTAATCAACCAAACACATTAAAGCTATGCTCAAAATCATGAGATATTCATTCTTTTATAATATATGACAATTATATCATAAAACCTCATGAAATAGCATGAATTCATACATGGTTGATTAAATCAAAGGAAACATGAAAATCTACCCAATTGGCTTGCTTATGGCTCAAGAAAGTGCATAATTCAATTGAAAACAAAAGAAAAAGGCTAGTAAAACTAGGCTAAGATGACTTGTCATCAGTCCTCAAGCAAAAAGAAAAGAAAGGAGAGGGAGAGAAGGAGAGCTAGGTGCAATGGTGGATGGGAGGGGAGGGAGGCCGAACCCATATTTAAAGGGAGAGGGGGGTGGGTTTTCGAAAATAGGGAGGAAGATAAGATAGAAGATATGATTTTTAAGAAAATTTTAAGTATGATAAGAAAATATATAATTTAAAATTGAAGAGATATGAAAGATATTTGAAAAAGATAGATTTGGAATTTTGAAAAAGATAATATGGAGATTTGAAAAAGATATTGATTAGTTGAAAAGATTTTTGAATGAAAAGAGATAGATTTGTTTTGAAAATTTTGAAAAAGAGTTGAATTGGGTTGAAAAAAAGGATTTGTGCTTATGGATTAAGATACATTTGATATTTTTAAAATAGGGTTTTTAGAAATTAGGGATTTTAGAAATCAGGGTTTTTAACATGTTTATGCAAGAAATCATGAATTGAAACATGAAAATTAAATTTAGAATAAAAAATATGAAGTAAAAATGAATTCACCTCCTCCCCACCATCCTGGCGTTTGAACGCCCAAACGCTGCATGTTTTGGGCGTTCAACGCCCAAATGCTGCCTCTCCTGGGCGTTCAACGCCCAGCTGTTGCTTCTTTCTGGCATTCAACGCCCAGAAGATGCTTCTTTCTGGCGTTTAACGCCCAGATGGCTATCCTTACTGGCGTTCAACGCCCAGTGGATGCTTCTTTTGGGCGTTGAATGCCCAACACAGACTTTTACTGGCGTTTTCTTGCCAGTGAGCTCTTTTTCTCTGTTTTGTGTGCAGAATCCTTCTGTAGTCCTGTGAACTTATACAATTGACTCTTTACCTTAGTATCAGTGAACTTTATATAAACAAATAAAATCAAGAATAGGGCAAAATGCTTAAAGGAAGTGATGCCCCATGGCTGGGTTGCCTCCCAGCAAGCGCTTCTTTATTGTCTTTAGCTGGACCTTGCTGAGCTTTTAATCTAGCTTCAGCCTTGAGCACTCTTGCTCAACATTGCCTTCAAGATAGTGCTTGATTCTCTGTCCATTAACAATGAACTTCTTATCAGAATCAATATCTTGAAGCTCCACATAACCATATGGTGATACACTTGTAATCACATATGGTCCCCTCCACCGGGACTTCAGTTTTCTGGGGAATAGCCTGAGCCTAGAGTTAAATAACAGGACTTTTTGTCCTGGTTCAAAGATTCTAGATGACAACTTTCTGTCATGCCACTTTTTTTATTTTTCTTTATAAAGCTTGGCATTTTCGAAAGCAGTGAATCTGAATTCCTCTAGCTCATTTAGCTGGAGCAATCTTTTTTCTCCAGCTAATTTGGCATCAAAGTTTAGGAATCTGGTTGCCCAGCAGGCTTTATGTTCCAGTTCCACGGGCAGGTGACATGCCTTACCATACACAAGTTGGTATGGAGAGGTCCCTATAGGAGTCTTGAATGCTGTTCTGTATGCCCACAGAGCATCATCCAAGCTTCTTGCCCAATCCTTTATACGGGTACTTACAGTCTGTTCTAGGATTCTTTTTAGCTCTCTGTTAGAGACTTCAGCTTGCCCATTAGTCTGTGGATGATATGGAGTCGCCACCTTATGGCGAATCCCATACCGGACCATGGCAGAGTAAAGTTGTTTGTTGCAGAAGTGAGTGCCCCCATCACTGATTAGTACTCTAGGGACCCCAAACCTGCTGAAGAGATATTTCTGGAGGAACTTCAGCACTGTTTTAGTATCATTGGTGGGTGTGGCAACGGCTCTACCCATTATGATACGTAGTCAACTGCCACCAGAATGTAAGTGTTTGAGTATGATGGTGGGAAAGGTCCCATGAAGTCAATTCCCCATACGTCGAACAACTCAATCTCCAAGATTCCTTGTTGAGGCATGGCGTAACCATGGGGCAGATTACCAGCTCTTTGGTAACTGTCACAGTTACGTACAAACTCTCTGGAATCTCTATAGAGAGTGGGCCAATAGAAACCACATTGGAGGACCTTGGTGGCTGTCCGCTCACCTCCGAAATGGCCTCCATATTGTGATCCATGGCAATGTCATAGGATCCTCTGTGCTTCTTCTCGAGGCACACATCTCCGGATTATTCTGTCTGCACATCTCTTAAAGAGATAGGGTTCATCCCACAAGTAGTACTTTGCATCAGTAATTAGTTTTTTCTTTTGTTGCCTGTTGTACTCTTTGGGTATGAACCTTGCAGCTTTATAGTTCGCAATATCTGCAAACCATGGTGCTTCCTGAATGGCAAATAAATGCTCATCCGGAAAGGTCTCAGAGATCTCAAGAGAGGGGAGGGACGTCCCTTCTACTGGCTCTATCTGGGACAGATGATCAGCCACTTGGTTTTCTGTCCCTTTTCTGTCTCTTATTTCTATATCAAACTCTTGTAGAAGCAACACCCATCTTATGAGCCTGGGTTTTGAATCCTGCTTTGTGAGTAGATATTTAAGAGCAGCATGGTCAGTATACACAATCACCTTTGATCCTACTAAGTATGATCTAAACTTGTCAATGGCATAAACCACTGCAAGCAATTCTTTTTCTGTGGTTGTGTAATTTTTCTGGGAATCATTTAAAACGCGGCTAGCATAATAAATTACATGCAAAAGCTTGTCATGCCTCTGTCCCAGTACTGCACCAATGGCCTGATCACTGGCATCACACATTAGCTCAAATGGTAATGGCCAGTCTGGTGTAGAAATAACTGGTGCTGTGACCAACTTGGCTTTCAGCGTTTCAAATGCCTGCAGACACTTTGTGTCAAACACAAATGGCGTGTCAACAGCTAGCAGATTGCTCAGAGGTTTTGTGATTTTTGAAAAATCCTTTATAAACCTCCTATAGAATCCTGCATGCCCCAGAAAGCTTCTGATTGCCTTAACATTGGCAGGTGGTGGTAATTTTTCAATCACCTCTATTTTTGCTTGATCCACCTCTATTCCCTTGTTTGAAATTTTATGGCCAAGGACAATCCCTTCAGTCACCATAAAGTGACATTTTTCCCAATTTAAAACCAGGTTGGTCTCTTGGCATCTTTTCAGAACTAGTTTCAGGTGATCAAGACAGGAGCTGAATGAGTCTCCATATACTGAGAAGTCATCCATGAAGACTTCCAGAAAATTTTCCACCATATCAGAGAAAATAGAGAGCATGCATCTCTGGAAGGTTGCAGGCGCATTACACAGCCCAAATGGCATCCTTCTATAAGCAAACACTCCAGATGGACATGTGAATGCTGTTTTCTCTTGATCCTGGGGATCTACTGCAATCTGGTTATAGCCTGAGTAGCCATCTAAAAAGCAATAATAATCATGACCTGCCAGTCTTTCTAGCATCTGGTCTATGAACGGTAAAGGAAAATGATCCTTTCTGGTGACTGTATTGAGCCTTCTGTAGTCAATACACATGTGCCACCCTGTAACTGTTCTTGTAGGAACCAGTTCATTCTTTTCATTATGAACCACTGTCATGCTCCCCTTTTTGGGGACAACTTGAACAGGGCTCACCCAGGGGCTATCAGAAATAGGGTAGATGATCCCAGCTTCCAGAAATTTGGTGACCTCTTTCTGCACCACTTCCTTCATGGCTGGATTTAGCCGCCTCTGTGGTTGAACCACTGGTTTAGCATTATCCTCCAATAAGATTTTGTGCATGCATCTAGCTGGGCTTATGCCCTTAAGGTCACCAATGGACCACCCAAGAGCTGTCTTGTGTGTCCTTAGCACTTGAATAAGTGCTTCCTCTTCCTGTGGATTTAAAGCAGAGCTTATGATCACTGGAAAAGTGTCACCTTCTCCCAGAAATGCATATTTCAGGGATGGTGGTAATGGTTTGAGCTCGGGTTTAGGAGGTTTTTCCTCTTCCAGAGGAAATTTCAGAGGCTCTTTCATTTCCTCTGAATCCTCCAAATCAGGCTGAACATCTTTAAAGATGTCTTCCAACTCTGATTCGAGACTCACATCCATGTTGATCTCTTCTACCAAAGAGTCAATAAGATCAACTTTCATGCAGTCTTTTGATGTGTCTGGATGCTGCATGGCTTTGACAGCATTCAACTTAAACTCATCATCATTGACTCTCAGGGTTATTTCCCCCTGTTAGACATCAATGAGAGTTCGTCCAGTTGCTAGGAAGGGTCTTCCTAGAATGAGAGTGGCACTCTTGTGCTCCTCCATTTCCAGCACTACAAAGTCAGTGGGAAAGGCGAATGGCCTAACTCTGACAATGATGTCTTCAATCACGCCTGATGGGTATTTAATGGAGCCATCAGTAAGTTGGAGACATATCCGGGTTGGTTTAACTTCTTCAGTTAAACCAAGCTTTCTGATAGTGTATGCAGGTATTAGGTTGATGCTTGCCCCAAGATCACATAAAGCTGTCTTGGTGCAATTACCTTCTAATGTGCATGGTATCAGAAAACTCCCAGGGTCTTTAAGCTTTTCAGGAAAGCTTTTCAGAATGACTGCACTGCATTCTTCAGTGAGAAGAACTCTTTCAGTTTCTCTCCAATCCTTCTTATGACAAAAGATCTCTTTCATGAACTTGGCATAAGAAGGTATTTGCTCAAGTGCCTCTGCAAATGGAATCTTTATTTCAAGAGTCCTGAGATAATCTGCAAAGCGAGCGAATTGCTTATCCTGCTCCTCTTGGCGGAGTTTTTGAGGATAAGGTATCTTGGCTTTATATTCCTCAACCTTAGTTGCTGTAAGTTTATTTCCTACAGAAGTAGTTGAAGAAGCCTTTTTAGATGGGTTGTTATCAGCACTTGTGTGTGTCTGATCCCTCACTGCCAGAGTTAGAAGCTGGAGTGACGTTAGACGCCAGCTCCTCATCTGTTCCTGACATTTGAACGCCAGAACTGTGCTTCTTTTGGGCGTTCAACGCCAGATCCTTGCTTGTTTCTGGCATTGAACGCCAGTCCTGAGCATGGTCTGGGCGTTCAGCGCCAGCCTTCCACCCAACTCCTGGCGTTTTAACGCCAGAATTATTTTTCCCTGGGCTCTTACTGTCCTCAGATGGATTTTGGGTGGTTTGCTCATTTCTTGGTTTCCTGCTGCTTTGAAGTGGGGTATTTAGTGCTTTCCCACTTCTTAATTGAACTGCTTGGCATTTTTCTGTTATTTGTTTTGATAGCTGCTGCTTTGTTTGCTTTAATTGTACTTCCATGTTTATATTAGCCATCCTTGTCTCTTGTAGTTTATCCTTGAATTCAGCCAACTGCTTTGTTAGAAAATCCAATTGCTAATTGAATTCAGCAGCTTGCTCTGCAGGACTGAGTTCAGCAGTTACTGTTTTAGCCTCTTCTTTCATGGAAGAGTCACTGCTTAGGTACAGATGCTGATTTCTAGCAACTGTATCAATGAGCTCTTGAGCTTCTTCAATTGTCTTTCTCATGTGGATAGATCCACCAGCTGAGCAATCTAAAGAGATCTGAGCTCTTTCTGTAAGCCCATAATAGAAGATGTCTAACTGAACCCACTCTGAAAACATTTCAGAGGGGCATTTTCGTAGCATCTCTCTGTATCTCTCCCAGGCATCATAAAGGGATTCATTATCTCCTTGTTTAAAGCCTTGGATGTCCAGCCTTAGCTGTGTCATCCGTTTTGGAGGAAAGTATTGATTCAGGAATTTTTCTGTCAGCTGTTTCCATGTCCTTATGCTAGCCTTAGGTTGGTTATTTAACCACCTCTTGGCTTGGTCTTTTACAGCAAATGGAAACAGTAATAATCTATAGACATCCTGATCTACTTCCTTATCATGTACTGTGTCAGCAATTTGTAAAAACTGTGCCAGAAACTCTGTAGGTTCTTCCTATGGAAGACCGGAATACTGGCAGCTTTGCTGCACCATGATAATGAGCTGAGGATTCAACTCAAAGCTACTGACTCCAATGGAGGGTATGCAGATACTACTCCCATATGAAGCAGTAGAGGGGTTAGCATATGACCCCAGAGTCCTCCTGGACTGTTCATTTCCACTTAGATCCATGATGGAGAAAGGGAGATGATGTAAAATAAAAAATTTATTTTTATTTATTTATTTATTTAATTATTTCGAAGATAAAATAAATTAAAATAAAATAAATAAAAATAGGTGAAGATTTTCGAAAAAATGAGGAGAGAGAAAGTGGTCAGGAAGTTTTGAAAAAGATATGAATTGAAAAAGATTTTAAATTTTAAAAAAAATCTGAATTTTAAAAATAATTTTCGAAAATTTGTTTTAAAAATAGAGAGAAAAGATATTTTTGAATTTAAATAAGAAAGAGAGAAACAATAAGATAGCCCAAGATTTAAAAATTTTTTAGATCTAATGCTCCTTGTTTTCGAAAATTCTGGAGGGAAAACACCAAGGAACACCAAACTTTAAAAATTTTAAGACCAAGACGCAAGGAAAACTCAAGAATACTTTGAAGACTCACAAGAACACAAGAACATGAAGAAGAACACCAAACTTAAAATTTTTAGAAAACCAAAATAAATTTTTGAAAAACAAAGGAAAACCAACCAGAAAACACCAAACTTAAAGTTTGGCACGGGATTTAATAGAAAAATTATTTTTGAAAAATTTTTGAAAAGAAAATAAAAGACTCTGACCCAAAAGACAAAAATTTCCTAATCTAAGCAACAAGATTCACCGTCAGTTGTTCAAACTCAAACAATCCCCGGCAACAGCGCCAAAAACTTGGTGCACGAATTGTAAATCACACTTTTTACAACTCGTACCACTAACCATCAAGTGCACTGGGTCGTCCAAGTAATACCTTACGTGAGTAAGGGTCGATCCCACGGAGATTGTTGGCTTGAAGCAATCTATGGTTATCCTGTAACTCTTAGTCAGGAAAACAATAAAACAATTCACTTATCAAATTTGATTGGAAAGAATAAAAGGGCAGAACACAAATTATACTTGTATGCACTGATGGAGAGTATGTTGGAATTTTGGAGATGCTTTGTCTTCTGAAATTATGCTTTCCTCTGTTTTCTGATTCACGCATGCACGTCCTCCTATGGCAAGCTGTGTGTTGGGGGATCACCATTGTCAATGGCTACCATCCATCCTTCCAATGAAAAGGGTCCAGGTGCGCTGTCACCGCACGGCTAATCATCTGCAGGTTCTCAGTCGTACCGGAATAGGATTTACTATCCTTTTGCGTCTGTCACTACGCCCAACACTCGTGAGTTTGAAGCTCGTCACAGTCATTCAATCCCTGAATCCTACTCGGAATACCACAGACAAGGTTTAGACTTTTCGGATTCTCTTGAATGCTGCCATCAATCTAGCTTATACCACGAAGATTCCGATTAAGAGATCTAAGAGATATTCATTCATTCTATGGTGGAACGTAAGTGGTTGTCAGGAACGCGTTCGTGGAGGAATGATGATGATTGTCACATTCATCACATTCATATTGAAGTTCGAATGGATATCTTAGATAGGAACACGCATGTTTGAATGGAAAACAGAAATACTTGCATTAATTCATCGAGACACAGCAGAGCTCCTCACCCCCAACAATGGAGTTTAGAGACTCATGCTGTCAAAAGGTACAAAGTTCAGATCTAAAATGTCATGAGATACAAAACAAGTCTCTAAAAGTTGTTTAAATACTAGACTAGTAAACTAGGTTTACAGTAAATGAGTAAACTATGATGGATGGTGCAGAAATCCACTTCTGGGGCCCACTTGGTGTGTGCTGGGGATGAGACTTAAGCTAATCACGTGCATAGGGCTGTTTTGGGCATTCAACGCCAGCTTTGGATCCTTTTCTGGCGTTGAACTCCACTTTGTAACTTGTTTCTGGCGCTGGACGCCAGACAGCAGCATAAAACTGGCGTTGAACGCCAGTTTACGTCGTCTATCCTTGAGCAAAGTATGAACTATTATATATTTCTGGAAAGCCCTGGATGTCTAATTTCGAACGCAATTGGAAGCGCGCCATTTGGAGTTCTGTAGCTCCAGAAAATCCATTTTGAGTGCAGGGAGGTCAGAATCCAACAGCATCAGCAGTCCTTTTTTCAGCCTGAATCAGATTTTTGCTCAGCTCCCTCAATTTTAGCCAGAAAATACCTGAAATCACAGAAAAACACACAAACTCATAGTAGAGTCCAGAAATATGAATTTTGTCTAGAAACTACTAAAAAAAAACTAAAAACTAACTAAAACACACTAAAAACTATATGAAATTAACCCCAAAAAGCGTATAAAATATCCGCTCATCAAGTTACCAGCAAGCCCCATCATATGCCAATGAATCACCTCCTCAACATAGCTTTGAACCACCATGCTCACAAGCCACCTACAACCATTCACCCCCATATGAATCTAACCCTTATCCATCCCAATTCCAATCCAATTACTCCTAAGAACCACCACTTTCATATGCACCATGTCCATATCCGTCGACCCAAGGATCACAGGATTGTCTTAAGGAAACCGTAGATAAATTTCATGTAACCCTTCATCAATTGGAGCAAGCAATAAATCGATTAGCCCCCAGTACGAAGGAGACACTAGAAGCTCCGGTGAACAGTAAGGAGCTTGACTCTGTACTAGAACAAGTAGAGAAAGCTGGAATTATCGAAGAAGATGAATTGGTTGAAGACTTAGGAGACGCTGAACCTCCATGGGAATCAAGAATTGTAGAGAATCCTGCCAAGAAATTTGCAACTGATGCTAAGGAGGATAGTGCACAACCCCCAAAGCATGTACCTTATGAAGAACTAGACGGAACAGATCACAAAGCAATTTTCCTTAGTAATGATGATCATGAATCAAGCTCTCCTGGTGATGAACCTGCATCCGAAATGGAACTCTTTAAGCTAGAAGAATCTTCCCCAAGTGAATATGAAGATGATGTGGAGGTAGACGTTTTCCAACCTCCAACTTATGACTTGAGCAATGAGGAAGAAATTAAAGACTTTGATCAAGATGAGGTTGCAGTTGAAGAGGTTTGTAAGGAAGTGGAACTATTCACAGAGGAGTACAAGGAAGTGGAGCTTGAAAGACCACTGGAAACACCTCTCCCAACGCCATTACCACCCAATACAAACTTCAAGTGGGTAAAATCCTCAGCCTTTATCTTCACCTTTCCACTTGAATATGGTTTGCTTGAGACCGCTGTCCAGCTTAGAGCTCTTTGTGGCTTTAAGAGTAAGAGGGAGATGGTTAGTGGTAGGAAATGTCATGCAAGGTTCAATATGGTTGCATGCTCCAAATTAAAGTACAAAGGTTGGTATAATTCTAAATTGAATGGGTCTAGAAATTTGTTTGGATATCTCCGTGAGAATTCCGATTGCTCACCACCCAAATGGAGAAATGATGATCAACAAGAAGACGGGTGCAAAAGCAAGGTGTGGAACCCCAGAATTCATTCCAACAATCAACACTCTTGGGGTCATGTCACTTACTTTGATTTGCTTGAAGGCTTTATGTGCCTAGTATGGGATCCTGGAGGCTATTGGAATTGCAAACATTGGTGGAGGTTCCTGGATGAGTTCAAACACAAGCCACTATAACAAGGAGCTCACCAAATGTCCAACTTAAGGACTCTAACTAAAAGTGCTAGGTGGGAGACAACCCACCATGGTATATTCTTTCCTTTTTGTTCTTAGTTTTATTTTATTTTATTTTTATTCATGTTCATTCATAATTTCTGTATAGTCATCTGTATTCTGCATTTTTGCATTCAGATTTAAAAAAAATGGGGTCGACGCGCAAGCGTCAACGACGCGCATGCGTCGTATGTGCCTGCGCAACTAGACAGAGAGTTGTGCGAGAGATGCGCGGGAGGGGGTGCATGAAGCACAAGCCACCCCACGCGTACGCGTACCTCACGTGTACGCGTTCCCTATAGAAAGTTCAACCCATGCGTACGCATGGGCATGAAAATCGGCGTAAAAGCATACTGAACAGAGAGTTGTGATGGTCTGGGGATGGTACTGTGCTAGAGGCACAAAATTACCCACGCGTATGCGTCCCTGATTCATGCGCATCATTTCGCTTTCAGACCACCCACGCGTACGCGTCGCGCCCCATTTCTAAATTCTTATTTCTTTCTTCTCTCTTTTCTCCTTCTTTCTTTCTCCTTTCTTACTTTCTTCTTCTTCATCCCTTTAACCTCTCATACCTCTTCACTTCCATTCTATTTTATTTAATTTATTTGCATACTTTCATCTGTTGCATTTTAATTTTACGCATATTTTTATTTTCTTTTCTAAGTCTATTATTTTTCCAATGGTGTTAAATGTTCTTATTCAACTGTTGTCTTTTTTCTGGTATTAATTTGGTGCTTAGTGACTTGTTTTTCATTATTGGGTAATATTATTTATTTGTCAAATGCCAATTTTTATGATACCTGTGTTCCTTTTGCATTGACATGAATTTATACTACCTTTTCCCCATTGTTGCAACTTTTGCACTATTGATATGCCATTTGCTTCTACTATTTTCTCACTTGCATGTTGTAGCTACCATGTAATTGAGACCCTTATTATTTGGCATTAACACCCATATTTTATTTATTTTTTATCTTTGTTTCTGGGTTACTTTTCTTCTTTTTCTCTTCTTTCAGGCTGGCCACCGAAAAAAGGAAAAAGGGGAAAGCTTCTAAATGGGGAGACAAACAAGTCCATCTGCACAATCCTTGGAGAAAAGCGTCAGTTAGAGCCACCCATCCACTTGCACATCTTAGCATGCACCGAGGATGGTGCAATCTTTAAGTGTGGGGAGGTCGATACCGACTTCCGTGGGTTAGTTAGTTACCTTTCTTTCAACACCAATGTTTTATTTTCCTTTGTTTGTTCATTGTTGCATTTGCATGTTTGATTGTATATTTGTTTGATTTTGTGCATATTTTACTAACTACTTGGTTGAAGTAATATTTTATTTTTGAAGAAACTTTTTTAAACATTTCACTAAATTGATTTAAAATTTTTGATAAACTTGTTTGAAGGAATATTATACCGGAATATGGTTTAGAGCTTGAACACACAAAACCTGTGAGATTTTGAGCCTATTTGAATTTGTTACATTTTATCAACCAATATTTTATTTTTGGTGTGTATTGTTTTCTCTAAAATTGTGATCTTTGTCTTGCTTAATTCTATATTTCTATTGTTTGATGTATGCATGCGCTTATATGATTGAGGCCTTTGTTTCACTAAGCTTACATACACATATGGCCTTAACCTATTATTATCCTTTGCAAACCAATTTGAGCCTATTTTACCCCTTTTATTCTTTACTTTAGCACATCATTAACTCTAAGCGGAAAATAATAATGTCCTTAATTTGAATTCTTGGTTAGCTTAGACTAGTGAGAGTGTTCATGATTTAAGTGTGGAGAAAGTGGGTTTGGAAACGTTTGGTTTTGGAAATTAAGTATGTTAAACTTCTTTATGAAAATGTGAAAGAAATGTTTAGGACACGTTCATGCATTCAATACCTTAATCATATGCTTTGAAAAAGAAAAAGAAAAGAAAAAAAAATTTAATTTATTAAGAAAAGAAAAATAGAAAAAGAAAAAAAAAGAGAGAAAAAGAAAAGAAAAAGAGCAAATAATAAAAGGGGACAAAATGCCCCAAAGTAAATGGTGAAAGCAATACATATGTACTGTACTCGAAATTTGGATGCATGAATATGTGAAAAACATGGTTAATGGATAGTTAGATGTGGTATTATGATTACATGGATTGTCTAAGTTAGGTAGAAAATTTAAGTTAATTAAGGATTCAGATTTTAGTCCACTTGGCCAAATACAATCCTACCTTGACTCTAACCCCATTACAACCCTTAAAAGACCTCTTGATATCTGTATTTTGTACATTAAATTTTTGTTGATTGTTAGATTAAGAGCAAGCCTTAGAAAGCAAGATTAGTAACGAATTGAGAGAATCGAACCTCAAACACCTGAGCGATTAGAGTGTATACACTTCCAGTGAGGGTTCGATGCTCGATTCCTTGTTCTCGACTTTCATGAGCTATCTTCTTTTTGCAAGTCTATTTGTACTTCATTTTTATGATTTGAATTAGTGAAATCCAGTTCATATTTGTTCTTGAAAAGATTTATTTACTTTTCACCAAGTAGGTAAAAGCATTTTGCATTTAGCTGCATTCATACAGATAGGTTGCATTTCATACATTTTACCATTCCTCTTCACTCTTTTAGTTCTCTTGAGCTTAGCATGAGGACACGCTAATGTTTAAGTGTGGGGAGGTTGATAAACCCTATTTTTAGGGTTTATCCTGTGCTTAATCTAGTGGATTTTATCCATTATTCTCACACTTATTCATACAATTCGCATGTTTTATGTTTTCCTTCTTGATTTTGTGCTATGGTTGAAAACATGTTTCATTGCTCTTAAATTTTACTAATTAATAATCCTCTCTTATTACCATTTGATGCCTTGATATGTGTGTTAAGTGATTTCAGATATTATAGGGTAGGAATGGCTTAGAGGATGGAAAGGAAGCATGCAAAAGTGGAAGGAATACAAGAAGTTGAAGGAGTTGCTAAGCTGTCTAGCCTAACCTCTTCATACTAAATCGATCATAACTTGAGCTACAAAGGTTCAAATGATGCGGTTCTAGTTGCGTTGAAAAGCTAACATCTGGGGCTTCGCAACGATATATAATTTGCCATAGCTTCCCCGAAGATAGGTGACGCGAACGCGTGACCTGGAAAAAATCCAATCCACGCTCACGCATGACTTTACAACGACCTGTACGTATCAGAAATCGCTCCCAGCGATTTCTGGGCCGTTTCTGACCCAGTTTTTAGCCTAGAAAACACAGATTAGAGGCTATAAAGTGGAGGAATCCATTCATTCATACATACAACTTTCATATACATAATTTTAGGTTTTAGATGTAATTTTCTAGAGAGATAGGCTCTCTCCTCTCTCTTAGATTTTAGGATTTATGATTTTTCTTAGGTTTAGGATTGTTTCTTCTCAATTCCGGGTTCAATGTTCCTTTAATTTATGTTCTCTTCTACTTTTATTTATTCTATGGCTTTAGTTTGTTTATTTTCCCAATTTGATTTATGAATTCTCCATGTTAGATTTGATTTCTTTATTTAATGCAATTTGAGGTATTTTAGATTTATGATTGCTTTCTTCTATTTATGATATAAATAATTTAGATTTTTCCCCCTTTGCTTGGGTTGAGTAATTGGTGACACTTAAGTTATCAAACTCAGCTGTTGATTGAAAATTGGAATTTGCTGATTGATTTGGATCCCTCTAAAGCTAGTCTTTCCACAGGAGTTGACTAGGAGTTGAGGAATCAAATTAATTAGTCCACTTGACTTTCCTTTATTTAGTAAGGGTTAACTAAGTGGGAGAAATAAACAATTCTCATCACACCTGATAAGGATAACTAGGATGGGATTTTCAGTTCTCATACCTTGCAATGGTTTTTATGATTATTAATTTACTTTATTGTTAATTTATTTTCTTGTTTCCTATTTCAAAAACCCAAAAATATACCCTTTTCCATAACCAATAATAAATTATACTTCCCTGCAATTCCTTGAGAGACGACCCGAGGTTTAAATACTCCGGTTATAAATTTTATTAGGTTTTGTTAATTGTGACAACCAAAACTTTTGTACGAAAGGATTCTCTGTTGGTTTAGAGACTATACTTACAACGCGATTATTTTTATAAAATTCTTTACCGGCAGAAGTCCGTTCGTCAGTGCTGTCATGGCATTGTGGAAAGACTAGGTGTGAATTGGGGAACACAAGCAACACACAAATTTCCATCAAACACAGTGGTGCAGATGCTGAAGGACAATGGGATCAAATGGTGAAGTTGTTCGATGCAAAAAAATCAACAACGAGTGCTCTTGCTGGCACTGGAATCAAAGTCGTGGTTGTCATGCCTAACATCCAACTTGCAGATATGAATGACAATGATAAGCCATAGTTGTCTAAGTTCCTTGTTAATCCAACTTATGATTTTGTTTTTTTAAGGTAAAAAAGTAAATTGAAAATTTTTTTTAGGAAGTTCTTTGTGCCTTGTGTTTAATTTAATCATTCGTGAGGTGACATTTGTAGTTTGAATTATGAACGTGACAATGATCTCATTGTACATCATAATAAATACATGTTAGAAGTTAGCAGTGGTGATGGCAGTAGTAGTGATGGTGGCAGGGATGGTGGTAGTTGGGGATGAAGATGGTGGTAGGATTTGAAATTAGAGGAGTGGTGGTATGGAGTAAAATTAGAAATTAGAATTACATTATATTAGAGGGTAATTTGGAAATTTTGTTTAATTTTTTGGGGTTTGGATAATTTTGTTTGTAAAATTTCATCTTTCGTAGGTATAACTTTAATTTCCATCTTTCACAGATAGAAATGTCAGCATCCGAATCTTTCATGGTCAGAAATGGCTATTTACTCGTAAAAATTTTTCAAACTTGTGAAAAATGTGATAGAAGCTACAGGTGCCTTAAATGTCACTGAATGTCCAAACAGTAAAAATCTTATTGAGTAAAACACGAGTGAGTATTTTAATCAGCAATGCCTATTTAAAGAATCTTACGATAAAGATAAGGTCATGTTTGTGTGTGAGTGAAGGTTATTTGAGACTCGTGGATTAATCTTTGGAGTCTTGAAGCATCACAATGCAAAATGCATTCCCAGATTCCTTATCTTGAAAAGATGGATAAAGGATACAAAGAGTGATTTTATATGCTCAATTGGAGAGTAAAAATCCACTGATGATATAGTGCACACACTTAGATGTGGTACAATGACATCAACTTATTAGAAGTTTTATGATGTTTTTTCAAACAATTCAGCCGATTATAGAAAAATCTCACGTGAGTTATTTAAACTAATTTCAAAGGTGCATAAAAGAAATAATGCACAAGCAATGCTCTCCCCTACATTAATGCTAATAGGTGATCATGCTGTTGTGAAGTCAAAATATGTTCTAAAAAAATTGCAAAAGGTTAAAAGAGGTGTGAAATGTGCATATTATAAGTCAAGAAAACATTTCATTAAAAGATGTTTATTACTCATTAATGAATATTCACATGCTGAATACTCAAAATAAAAGAAGATAAATTAATGATATTATTATAATACTTCTTTTTATTAATTATTTTATATTTATCTATTATTTTAGTGTCTTCTATAAAATTATTAAATAATGTTATATTTTGAGCATTTTTTTTTTCACAAATTGAAAAATGTGAGATCAGTAACTCATTCTTAGGAGACAAAACCAGTAGAAAATTTATTCATGCACAATAACATCAACTTTAAAGTAAGCACTTGTTGTCTATGTTATACCATGTGTTAATTTTATCATCATTTCAATTTAAATCTGTTGCAGATTTATTGTTGTAATGCTTATATTATTTCTTTTTTTTTTTTATAAAAAAAAACTTAAAAAAATGAAAGCAAGAACTTTATATCTAAATTGAAAGCTACATTAAAGATTAGAGCAAATGCCAAAAAAAGTTTACGAAAGAATATAACATAGTCGGTCCGTATTTCTTATCCCATCATTATCATGAAGAGAGTGATTATGATAAAACAATAATAGATATTAAGAGAATTAAGTCAAAGAGAATCTAATTTCATTATAGCAATAGATGTCACATATAATTATTAGATATCATAGTCATAAATAATTACACACATTGTAGATTATATGTATTTATATCAAGGTTTTGAAAATCGAACTAGTCACCGAATCGTTTTAGTTACTAGTTTACTGGTCTATTGGTTTAATCAGTTCAATCGTGGTCTAATCGAAAAAACTGTTTAATAATAAAATAATAAATAAATTATAAATAAATGCCTAACACATACTTGTAGTCTAATACAAACTTAGTCATTCCATAAAAAAATCATCACCATCTATAACAAAATGCAATTCCAATCACTGAATACTATTCAATAGGTCAACACTGTTCAAACAAAATGCAATTTTGTTCAAACAAAATGTAATTCTAATTATTTAATAAGTTAATACTGTACAATCTTACAACTGAGTAGCAAGACCTCTTACAATTAAGTTCAACCTAATCACCGAACCAAACCTTCTCAAAACATAACAATTATCAAAATTTATCACAATCTAAACTCAAGTTCAACCTAATTACTGAACCAAACTTTCTCAAAACATAACAGTTATCAAAATTTATCATAACTAAACTCATCTAACAAACAGCTCAAAACTCCAGGCCATCAATAAACACCAACTAACATAGGCAACAAAGATCAATGGATTTAAGGTGAATCGAAGAGTAATGGATTTAAGGTGAATCGAAGAGCTTCATCTAATATGTCTTCTCCATGAATCCTTAGATGCGAAGCTTCATATAAGCTTAAGAGTCCCTCAACATTTGTGGCAAATTTTTCATTGAAATTAATAGCATAAAACAGCAGGTTAATACTATCATCCATAACTGAAATTAATAAATCATTCACAAAATTAAAAACAGCAGCAGCACTGCCAGAAAATTAATAGCAGCACAAAATTAATACTACCAACAGCATTCAGCAACAAAAATGATCATTCAGCAATAAACAACATTTGATTTGATTTCCATTTTACCATTAAGCAACAAACATAACAAAACAGTAACAGTAACAATTTATCCCTAACAAAACAGTAACAGCTTATCAGTAGCAATTTATCATCAATCAATAAGCTAGTAACAGAGTTAATCAATCAAGAGCAGGCCAGAACAAGACAGAGTAGTGAGCAAAGCCAATCAACTAAGAACAAGCACTAAGCACTGACAGAGCATTCAATCTCAAGCACAAAGTAAAAAAAGAAAACATCAACGCATCACTTAATCAATAATCATCAAGCAATGAAAACAAAAACACTAGAAACGACTATCACTGACCATCGATGAACAAGCATGAAGAGGGTTTGCTTTCTGAACAGACAATAACAAAAACACGAAGAACAAGACACTAGCAGTGAGTATTGACCTTCGACGGACGACGGAGAGCTGTTGAGCATGCGGACGACGGCGACCAGGCGATTCGTGAGAGCGAACAGGGGATGGAGAGTGAACAGGGGTTGGTGAGATCGAAGTAGCGAACGCCGATAGCACGAAGATGGAAGTTCTTGAGTGCAACAGAGGCGGCAGCAGCAGTTTCTCACTCCGACAGACAGTGACAAGATTAGTGGAGGCTAGGGTTTGCTTTCTTTGGTAGAGCTAGGGCATTTTCTAAAGGAAAGAGTTGGAGAAAGGAAGGGGGTGGGGGGACAAACGCGTGCAATTCCTTTTCTTTCAACGAAGGAAGGAAACGACGTCGTTTTTTATAAATCGGCCGGTTCTTGGCCGGTTCACGATTTGTATCCGGTTTTTAAAATAGTAATTTCTGTTAGTAAACCGAACCGTTTGAGCAAACGATTCACGGTTTGACCGGTTCGACCGGTCGGTCCGGTCCAGTTTCAGAACATTGATTTATATTACCTATATGCGTGATTTTATCATAGTCTTAGTTGATTCTGGCTTGTCTTACTAGTTTTAGTTTTTTTTTTAGTTTTATTTGATTCTAGCTTATTTGATTATTTTTTTTAAATTTTATATTGTAATTATTTAAAAAATTATGGTTTATTTTCAGATTAAAGAGATTATTTTAAATCAAAGAATATTAAAAGAAAAGGTCAACACATAAAGAATAGAAGTGTTGAAAGTTGCAGGTATAGTCACAACTAAAAAAGTAGGATTACAATAATATTCTATGCATCATTTTTCAATAGTTCATCTTTAACAACTTTATGGTGGAGCCTTCCCATTTTCGTTTATCCTCTTCATCATGGCATATCGTACTTTAACTATTATCTTTTTTTTTTTTTATAAAATTCTAAATTTTTAAAAATTAAATAATTAATTATTTATATATTATTATATTTATTGAGATTTTATTTTTAAAAAAATTATTTTATCAAAAATAATTAAATAAAATTTTATAATTATTAAAGTTTAATTTAATTATAATTTATTTTAATAGTTTAAATTATTTATTAAAAATTATTTGAAGAGACAAAGATTTAAAATGATTTTATAATAATAATAATAATAATAATAATAATAATAATAATAATTATTTATTATTATTATTATTATTATTATTATTATTATTATTATTATTATTATTATTAAAGTTTAAAAGAAGAAGAATATATATAGTAAAGAAAGAAAACAACGCAGCTGAGTTTATTGTGGTTGCATATATATATGCTTTCAGGCTCTGCCTCCAAACTTCCCGGAAAACACAACTAAATTAGGATATATATATATATATATATATATATTATATTCATTAATCATCATCATTTACACCATTAGTCATTATCAAATTGCATGGCTAAGTTCATTTCAAGAGGAAAATGAAAGAGAGACGAGAGAGAGGAAAGAAACCGTGACTCCACCAAGAACTTTTAACTTCAATTTCTTGTGATTTCTAATTCCAATAAAAAAAAACTGTGACTCCACCAAGTATTTCAATTTCGTATCCTCCTTTTTTATACGTTGGTATTACTTTTGTCCGATAGAAGTTGACGGTAACGTAGTTTCTCTTTTCTATGAGTTTGACTAATTGGAGTTTTAAGAGGTACATATGATTTCTGACGTTTTCTTCTTCGACAGCTCGGTCAGAAAGCTTCTTCAGAGTTTCGAGTATTTTGATTTCATATGGAGGTAGGGTTTAGTAACTTTATAATAATTAAATGTGAATTTGATAAGTGAATGTTGATTTGGTTGATTATTGTTTGAGCTTGAATGAGTTTATGTTGAATTATTGTTGTTGCTTGTAATTTTGTATGAGGAACAGTTCAGCTGTGGTTGTTTTAATAGTTTTAGGACTGTTGTGATGTGGTATTTTGAGAAAATTGATGAGATTTGGTGGTTGAAAGATTAAATTAAAAGTAGAAAAAAATCGGTAATCGAAAGACTTAAAAATGGATTAAAATACAAGTAATATTTTGAAAAAAAAGGGGCTAAGGGTTTCAGTTTTGATATAAGAGGAAGATTAATATTTAAACCTTATTTTTGAAGGGTAACATTGTATTTGTATATAAAAATTGAGGTACAATTTGTAATTATACAAGTTTTTGGGTATTTTGAGTAATAAATAAAGTACGAAAAGTAAAAATGGGTATTTTATAAAAGTTTAGGGTTATTTTTATAAATATGAAAATAAGCGAGGGTTCCAAATATAATTTTATAAAGTATTAAGGTTAAAAATAGATATTAAAAAGTTCGTGATTTAGAAAGTAATTAATAAAAGTTTAAAAATAAGATTTTATAAACTAAGTTTTAAGAAAAAAATATATTATTTATTTACCATTTAAATTATTTTATTTATATTATTTTTAATATTTTATTACGAATATTAATTAGTAGAGATATTATTAATATTATTATAAGTTAGAGAAGAGTAAAAAGAATGATCTTAAAAGCTTTAGAGAATGCAGACTTAATTAAAGTACTTTATAATTCTTTTCCATAAGACACATAGGGAAAGACGGGGGAATAATGCGGAGATAAATTATATTATGAAATGATAGAAAAGAAAAGAAAAAGAGAGAAGAAAAAAGAAAAGAATAATATTAAAGAAACCACTGCCACATGAGAGTAGAGAGCGAATACTAAAAGAATTAAAAGAATCCCTACTAAAGGAGGGTAGAGCACAGAAAAAAATAAAGAAAGAACGAAAAGAAAATGAGATAAGTAGAGATATAGTGGTGACTTGGTGCACGGAATTGTGATCACACTTTTCACAACTCCACACAACTAACCAGCAAGTGCACTGGGTCGTCCAAGTAATACCTTACGTGAGTAAGGGTCGATCCCACAGAGATTGTCGGCTTGAAGCAAGATATGGTCATCCTGTAAATCTTAGTCAGGCGGATTCAATTGGTTATGAGTTTTGATAATTGAAAGATAAATAAGACATAAAATAAAATAAGAGACTTATGTAATTCATTGGTGGGAATTTCAGATAAACGTTGGAGATGCTTTGTTGCTTCTGAACCTCTGCTTTCCTATTGTCTTCATCTAATCATGCGTACTCCCTTCCATGGCAAGCTGTATGATCCTCTCAGTGAAAATGGTACGGTTTCTGCACGGCTAATCAACTGTTGGATTTCTCGTCTCGGATGAAAAATACCAAGTACAGCTATCGCACGGCTAATCTGTCGGTTCTCACTTGTGTCGGAATAGGATCTCTCTATCCTTTTGCACACTGTCACTGCACCCAACATTCGCGAGTTTGAAGCTCGTCACAGTCATCCCTTTCCAGATCCTACTCGGAATACCACAAACAAGGTTTAGACTTTTTGGATCTCAGAAATGCTGCCAATTGGTTCTAGCCTCTACCACGAAGGTTCTAATCTCACAGACTCGGTCCGTGAATCAGAGACCCAAGAGACTATACTCTGGCTGTCGTCCAATGACTACGTTGAACATCATGTAGACCGCTTGTGGTTGTCAGGCACGCGGATCTTGGCTAAGCGAGTAACGAAGATAGTGGGTGATTGTCACGGGTCACCCCTTCATTCTGACTTAATTGAATTAAGTACGAGAGTATATCTTGGAGAAGAAGTAAGCGTGAATTGAAAGAGAAACAATAGTACTTGCATTAGAGCATGAAGAACAGCAGAGCTCCGCACCTTAATCTATGAGGTGTAGAAACTCCACCGTAGAAAATACATAAGAGAAAAAGGTCTAGGCATGGCCGAATGGCCAGCCTCTCAAAAGTCCAAAGATGATCAGATCTTGTTCAATACAATAGTAAAAAGTGCTATTTATACTAAACTAGTTACTAAGGATTACAGAAAATAAGTAATTCAGTGCAGATAGTGTAGAAATCTAATTCCAGGGCCCACATGGTGTGTGTTTAGGCTGAGCATTGAGCTTTACACGTGCATAGGCCTTTTTCTAGAGTTAAACTCTAGCTTGGATGCCAGTTTGGGCATTTAACTCCAGTTCTGGCGTTTTACGCCAGAAAAGGGTCTCTGACTGGCGTTTAAACATCAGTTTGGGCCATCAAATCTCGGGCAAAGTATGGACTATTATATATTTCTAGAAAATCCAAGATGTCTACTTTCCAATGCAATTAAGAGCGCGCCAATTGGGCTTCTGTAGCTCCAGAAAATCCATTTCGCGTACAGGAGGGTCAGAATCCAACAGCATTTATAGTCCTTTCTCAGCCTCTGAATCAGACTTTTGCTCAGGTCCCTCAATTTCAGCCAGAAAATATTTGAAATTACAGAAAAATACACAAACTCATAGTAAAGTCTAGAAATGTAATTTTTGCATGAAAACTAATAAAAATATAATAAAAAGTAACTAAAACATACTAAAAACTACCTAAAAACAATGCCAAAAAGCGTATAAATTATATGCTCATCACAACACCAAAATTAAATTGTTGCTTGTCCCCAAGAAACTAAAAACAAAATAGGATAAAAAGAAGAGAAAATACAATAAATTTCAAAATATCAATGAAGCTTAGTTCCAATTAGATGAGCGAGACTAGTAGCTTTTTGCTTCTGAACAGTTTTGGCATCTTACTTTATCCTTTGAAGTTCAGAATGATTGGCATCCATAGGAACTCAGAATTCGGATAGTGTTATTGATTCTCCTAGTTCAGTATGTTGATTCTTGAACACAGCTACTTTATGAGTCTTGGCCGTGACCCTAAGCATTTTGTTTTCCAGTATTATCACCGGATACATAAATGCCACAGACACATAACTGGGTGAACCTTTTTAGATTGTGACTCAGCTTTTCTAGAGTCCCCAGTTAGAGGTGCCCAGAGTTCTTAAGCACACTCTTTTTGCTTTGGACCACGACTTTAACTGCTTAGTCTCAAGCTTTTCACTTGGTCCTTCTCACCACAAGCACATGGTTAGGGACAGCTTGATTTAGCCGCTTAGGCCAGGATTTTATTCCTTTGGGCCCTCCTATCCATTAATGCTCAAAGCCTTGGATCCTTTTTACCTTTGCCTTTTAGTTTAAAGGGTTATTGGCTTTTTGCTCTTGCCTTTTGGTTTAAAGAGCTATTGGCTTTTTCTGCTTGCTTTTTCTTTTTCTTTCTTTTTCGCCATTTTTTTCCTTTTTTTCGCAAGCTTTGTGTTTTTCACTGATTTTTCTTGTTTCAAGAATCAATTTTATGATTTTTCAGATTATCAATAACATTTCTCTTTTTTCATTATTCTTTCAAGAGCCAACAATTTTAACATTCATAAACTTCACTATAAAAAATATGCACTGTTCAAGCATTCATTCAGAAAACAAAAAGTATTGCCAAGACATCAAAATAATTAAACTATTTTCAAGATAGAATTTGAAATTCATGTACTTCTTTTTCTTTTTCAGAAAACATTTTTCATTTAACAAAGGTGAAAGATTCATGGAATATTTATAGCTTTATGACATAGACACTAAACACTAATGATCATGTAATGAAGACACAAACATAGACAAAACATAAAGCATAAAAACCGAAAAACATAAAAATAAGAACAAGGAGATTAAAGAATGGGTCCACCTTAGTGACGGGGGCTAGTTCTTCCTCTTGAAGATCCTATGGAGTGCTTGATCTCCTCAATATCTCTTCCTTGCCTTTGTTGCTCTTCCCTCATGGCTCTTGTTGAGGTCCATGAGTGGGCTCTCTTGTTTGCTCCATCCTCTTTCTAGTGATGGGCTTTTGAGATGAATCTTTCCATCTTCCATGACTTGGAGTTGGAAGCAACTGCCTTCCCTTTCCTCATCCTAGAGGTTTCTCCGGCCTTAGGTGCTATTAATGGTTATGGAAAAACAAAAAGCAAAGCTTTTTCCACACCAAACTTAGAAAGTTTGCTCGTCTTCGAGCAAAATAAGATAGAAGGGAGTAGAAGAAGAATGATGTAATTAATTTTGAAAACTTATTACTGTATACAAGAAAAATTAAAAAGAGTTGAAAAGAATTTGAAAAGATATGTAAGTTTTGAAAACGTTTTAGAAGGAATTGAAAATAATTGAAAAAAAGAATTAAAAAAAATTGGAAAGGTTATTAATATTTGAAAATAGAAATTGAAAGATGAACGTTTAAAACATGTTTGATGCAAAAAATTATGAATTAAAATATGAAAATTTGAAAAAAATCGAATTGGAAACAAAATTACCTCCCTTGTGTCATCCTGGCGTTAAACGCCCAGAATGCTATCCATTCTGGCGTTTAACGCCCACTTGACTGCCTCTTTGGGCGTTTAACGCCCAGCTAGATACCCTGGCTGGCGTTAAAAACTAGGAATCCTTCTTTACTGGGCATTTTTTTGAACGCCCAGAATGCTGCCATTTCTGGCGTTAAACGCCCAGAATGCTGCCCATTCTGGCATTTAACGCCCAGAATGCTGCCTGCATGGGCGTTAAACGCCCATTATGCTATCCTTACTAGCGTTTAAATGCCAGTAAGCCTGTCTTCCAGGGTGTGCTATTTTTTATGCTATTTTTGATTCTGCTTTAATTCTGCATCTATTTTTATGACTCCACATGATCATCAACATAAAGAAAACATAACATGGCAATGGAAACAAATGTCTATAAAAAAAGATAAATATAATTAAATAACATTGGGTTGCCTCCCAATAAGCACTTCTTTAATGTCAATAGCTTGACAGTGAGCTCTTAGAGAGGTTCACAAAGACTCAGAGCTTAATGGTGAACTCCCAACACCAAACTTAGAAGTTGAGTGTGGGGGCTCTGTTTGACTCTGTATTGAGAGAAGCTTTTCATGCTTCCTCTCCATGGTTACAGAAGAAGATCCTTGAGCCTTAAACACAAGGTAGTCCTCATTCAATTAAAGGACTAACTCTCCTCTGTCCACATCAATCACAGCCCTTGCTGTGGCTAGGAAGGGTCTTCCAAGGATAATGGATTCATCCTCATCCTTCCCAGTGTCTAGGATTATGAAGTCAGCAGGGATGTACAGGCCTTCAACCTTCACTAAGATATCCTCTACAAGTCCATAAGCCTGTTTCATTGATTTGTCTGCCATCTCTAGTGAGATTCTTGCAGCTTGTACCTCAAAGATCCCTAGTTTCTCCATTACAGAGAGTGGCATGAGGTTTATTCCTGACCCCAGGTCACACAGAGCCTTCTCAAGGTCATGGTGCCTATGGTACAAGGTACTAAGAACTTTCCAGGATCCAGTTTCTTCTGAGGTAATTTCTGTTGAACCAAGGCATTCAGTTTCATGATTGCTCCTAGATACCGAGCTACTTGCTCTTCAACAATATCTTCATTCTCATTAGAGGAAGAATCTTCATTAGAGCTCATGAACTGTAGCATTAAGTTCCATGGAATCTCTATGGTCTCTATATGAGCCTCAGATTCCTTTGGTTCCTCAATAGAGAACTCCTTATTGGTTAGTGGACGTCCAGCAAGGTCTTCCTCACTGGAAATCACTGCATTTTTACTCTCTCCAGGTTCAGCCACTTTGGATATAGTTATGGCCTTGCACTCCCTTTTGGGATTCTCTTCTGTATTGCTTGGGAGAGTAATAGAAGGAGTTTCAGTAATTCTTTTACTCAGCTGACCCACTTGTGCCTCCAAATTTCTGATGGAGGACCTTGTTTCAGTCATGAAACTGAGAGTGGTCTTAGATAGATCAGAGACTATGGTTGCTAAGTCAGAGAGGCTCTGCTTAGAATTCTTTGTCTATTGCTGAGAAGATGATGGAAAAGGCTTGCTATTGCCAAACCTATTTCTCCCACCATTATTATTATTGAAGCCTTGGTTAGGCTTCTGCTGATCCTTCCATGATAAATTAGGATTATTCCTCCATGAAGGATTGTAAGTATTTCTATAGGATTCTCCCATGTAATTCACTTCTTCCATTCCAGGATTCTCAGGGTCATAAGCTTCTCCTTCAGAGGAAGCTTCTTTAGTACTGCCGGATGCAGCTTGTATTCCAGTCAGATTCTGAAAAATCATATTGACTTGCTGAGTCAATATTTTATTCTGAGCCAATATGGCATTCAGAGTATCAATCTCAAGAACTCCTTTCTTCTGAGTCATCCCATTACTCACAGGATTTCTTTCAGAAGTGTACATGAACTGGTTATTTGCAACCATCTCAATGAGTTCCTGTGCTTCTGCAGGTGTTTTCTTCTGATGAAGAGATCTACCAGCAGAGTGGTCCAATGACATCTTGGACAATTCAGACAGACCATCATAGAATATACATAATATTCTCCATTCTGAAAGCATGTCAGAAGGACACATTCTTATCAATTACTTGTATCTTTCCCAAGCTTCATAGATAGATTCACATTCCTTCTGTCTGAAGGTTTGGACTTCCACTCTAAGCTTGCTCATCTTTTGAGGTGGAAAGAATTTGGCCAAGAAAGCATTGACCAACTTTTCCCAAGAGTTCAGGCTTTCATTAGGTTGTAAGTCCAACCATATCCTAGCTCTGTCTCTTATAGTAAAGGGGAAAAACATAAGTCTGTAGACCTCGAGATTAACCCCATTGGTCTTAACAGTGTCACAGATTTGCAAGAATTCAGCTAAGAACTGATGAGGATCTTCCAATGGAAGTCCATGAAACTTGCAATTCTGCTACATTAGAGAAACTAATTGAGGCTTAAGCTCAAAGTTGTTTGCTCCAATTACAGGAATTGAGATGCTTCTTCCATAGAAGTCAGAAGTTGGTGCAGTAAAGTCACCAAGCATCTTTCTTGCCTCTCCACCATTGTTATTGGGTTTGGCTGCCATGTCTGCTTCTTTTTCAAAATTTTTTGTAAGGTCCTCTCTAGAGTGTTGTGCTTTAGCTTCTCTTAGCTTCCTCTTCAGAGTCCTTTCAGGTTCAGGATCAGCTTCAACAAGAGTGTCTTTATCCCTGTTCATGCTCATATGAAAAAGAAGAGAACAGGAAAGAAGAGGAATCCTCTATGTCACAGTATAGAGATTCCTTTATGTGTCAGAGGAAAAGAAGAATAGAATGAAGAAGGAAGAAGAAGAAATTCAAACACAGAGAGAGAGAGGGTTCGAATTATTAGATAAGTAGAAGAGAAGTGTTATTGAATAAATAAAATAAATAGAAAGAGATGAGAGAGAGGGAGTATTCGAATATTAATTAAAAG
The DNA here is from genome assembly GCF_003086295.3 of Arachis hypogaea. Lineage (NCBI taxonomy): Eukaryota > Viridiplantae > Streptophyta > Magnoliopsida > Fabales > Fabaceae > Arachis > Arachis hypogaea. The sequence continues at coordinate 94,797,277 of NC_092055.1, read as the reverse complement.
AAAAGGAAAAATATTTTTGTTTTTATTTTAATTATAAGTTAGAATTCGAAATTTAAGAGAAGAAATAAAAGCAAATTGAAAACTAAATAAATTAAAAAGATTTTTGAAAAATTTGTTAGTTAGTTTTCGAAATTAATGAGATAGAAAAGTAGTTAGGTGGTTTTGAAAAAGATAAGAAATAGTAGACTTTTTAAAATTAAAACAAACAAGTCAAGTGGTTAATTGAAAAAGATTTGAAAATAAATTTTGAAAAGATAAGAAGTTAGAAAAAGATTTTGAAATTAAAATTTTAAAAGGATATGATTGAAATTTATTTTGAAAAAGAACTGAAACAGAAATTAAAAAGATTTGATTTTTAAAATTAAAGTTGATGACTTGACTAACAAGAAACTAAAAGATATGATTCTAGAATTTAAAGATTGAACCTTTCTTAATAAGAAAGTAACAACTTGAAATTTTTTAATCAAAACATTAATTGTTAGTAAAGTTTTTGAAAATATGAAATAAAAATAAGAAAAATATTTTGAAAATTTATTTAAGAAATTCGAAAATATTAAGAAAAAAATGAAAAAAGATTTGACTTTTGAAAAAGATTTCAAAAGATAAAGTTTTTAAATTGAAATTTTGACTTGACTAACAAGAAACAACTAAATTTTAAAATTTTTTTGACCAAGTCAACTTAAAATTTCGAAAATTATGAGAAGAATAAGGAAAAGATATTTTTTTTGACTTTTGAATTAATGAAGAAAGAGAAAAACAACAAAATGACACATGACATAAAATTTTAAGATCAAAACAAATAATGCATGCAAGAACACTTTGAATGTCAAGATGAATACTAAGAACACTTTGAAGATCAAGATGAACATCAAGAACATATTTTTGAAAATTTTTAAGAAAAGAAACACATGCAAGACACCAAACTTAGAAATTTTTAATGTTTAGACACTATGAATTTGAAAATGCATATGAAAAATAACAAAAAGCACAAACCAAGAAAATCACAAGATTAAACAAAAAAATCATCAAGAACAACTTGAAGATCAAGAAAGAACACATGATGAATTTTCGAAAATTTTAAGAAAATTAAAAACATGCAGTTGACACCAAACTTAAAATTTGAAACTAGACTCAGACAAGAAACATAAAATTATTTTTGGTTTTTATGATTTTATTAAATTTTTTGTATCTTTTTGAAATCATTTTGGAAGAAGAAAATAAAAAAATTCAAAATTTTTAATAAGAATTCCAGGATTCATGCAATGTTAGTGTAAAGCTTCGGTCTAAAAGAATTAGACATGACCAAATGGCCAGCCAAGCTTTAGCATAACAAATACAGACATGTCCTTTCTACAATGGAAAGTGGAAACCTCAGTCCAAAAGATTAGACATGGCTTAACAGCCAGCCAGGCTTCAATATATCTCATGAAGCTCTAGGATTCATTCTTAAAAATTCTGAAGAAATTTTTTTTGTTTTGAAAATAAAAATAAAAATAAAAAGCTTAAACATAAATTAAAATTACCCAATCTAAGCAACGAGATGAACCAAAAACTCGAACAATCCCCGGCAAGGGCGTCAAAAACTTGGTGCACGGAATTGTGATCACACTTTTCACAACTCCGTACAACTAATCAACAAGTGCACTGGGTCGTCCAAGTAATACCTTACGCGAGTAAGGGTCGATCCCATGGAGATTGTCGGCTTGAAGCAAGCTATGGTCATCCTGTAAATCTTAGTCAGGCAGATTCAATTGGTTATGAGTTTTGATAATTGAAAGATAAATAAGACATAAGATAAAATAAGATACTTATGTAATTCATTGGTGCGAATTTCAGATAAGCGTTGGAGATGCTTTGTTGCTTCTGAACCTCTGCTTTCCTATTGTCTTCATCCAATCATGCGTACTCCCTTCCATGGCAAGCTGTATGATCCTCTCAGTGAAAATGGTCCAAGTACAATTTCTGCACGGCTAATCAACTGTCGGATTTCTCGTCTCGGATGAAAAATACCAGGTACAGCTACCGCACGGCTAATCATCTGTCGGTTCTCACTTGTGTCAGAATAGGATCTTTCTATCCTTTTGCACACTGTCACTGCGCCCAACATTCGTGAGTTTGAAACTCATCACAATCATCCCTTCCCATATCCTACTCGGAATACCACAGACAAGGTTTAGACTTTCCGTATCTCAGGAATGCTGCCAATTGGTTCTAGCCTCTACCACGAAGGTTCTAATATCACGGACTCGGTCCGTGAATCAGAGACCCAAGAGACTATACTCCGGCTGTCGTCCAATGACTACGTTGAACATCATGTAGACCGCTTGTGGTTGTCAGGCGCGCAGATATTAGCTAAGCGAGTAACGAAGATAGTGGGTAATTGTCACGGGTCACCCCTTCATTCTGACTTAACTGAATTAAGTACGAGAGTATATCTTGGAGAAGAAGTAAGCGTGAATTGAAAGAGAAACAATAGTACTTGCATTAATTCATGAAGAACAACAGAGCTCCGCACCTTAATCTATGAGGTGTAGAAACTCCACCGTAGAAAATACATAAGAGAAAAAGGTCTAGGCATGGCCGAATGGTCAGCCTCCCAAAACTCCAAAGATGATCAGATCTCATTCAATACAATAGTAAAAAGTACTATTTATACTAAACTAGTTACTAAGGATTACAGAAAATAAGTAATTCAGTGCAGATAGTGCAGAAATCCACTTCCAAGGCCCACTTGGTGTGTGCTTGGGCTGAGCATTGAGCTTTACACGTGCATAGGACTTTTTTAAGAGTTAAATGCCAGCTTGGATGCCAGTTTGGGCGTTTAGCTCCAGTTCTGGTGCCAGTTCTGGCATTTTATGCCAGAAAAGGGTCTCTAGCTGGCGTTTAAACGCCAGTTTGGGCCATCAAATCTCGGAAAAAGTATGGACTATTATATATTGATGGAAAGCCCAAGATGTCTACTTTACAATGCAATTGAGAGCGCGCCAATTGGGCTTCTGTAGCTCTAGGAAATCTACTTCGCGTGCAGGAGGGTCAGAATCCAACAGCATCTGCAGTCCTTTCTCAGCCTCTGAATCAGACTTTTGCTCAGGTCCCTTAATTTCAGCCAGAAAATACCTTAAATTACAGAAAAACACACAAACTCATATTAAAGTGTATAAATGTGATTTTTGCATAAAAACTAATAAAAATATAATAAAAAGTAACTAAAACATACTAAAAACTACCTAAAAATAATGCCAAAAAGCGTATAAATTATCCGCTCATCATGAGTCCTCCGATATTTGCTTTCTAGAGATATATCGGCCACTCCAGGGGATGGTCACACCTGTAAGACAGAGGTTGCTTACAGAGGTTATCAATACATACATTGGCTAGAGAGAGCCTCACCTGTAAGACTGAGGTTGCTTACAGAGGTTATGTTTGCATACATCGGTCAAGAGAGTCGCGCCTGAGAGATAGAGGTTGCTGAGTTAAGTAGAAATATAATTCAATAAATAATAGAAAATAAAAGAATTAAAAGAATAAAAGAAATTAAAGAACCTCTACCACATGAGAGCAAAGAATACAAGATAAAAGAAAGTATTAATTAAAGGAATCTCTACCACAGGAGAGTAGAGAACAATGATTAAAAGAATTTAATGAACGGCTGCCACAGTAGAGCAGATAGAAAATGTATTAATTAAAGTAATGTCTGACGCAGTAGAGTAGAGAGCAAAGATTGAAAAGAAATTGAGTGCTGTTTGGGCCTTAGTGCCAAGTGTTTGGTGGGGACGGCGATGCGTAACGCTCACTTGATACTATAGGGACGGCTCAGTAAAGACGGCGAAGCGTAACGCTCATGGAGGGACGTTGGTTGAGATAAGGACCGTGTTACAACACGCTTATCTCAGGACCAGTGTCGGGAATCGGGCAACAAACCGACACATGAGCTCATGGCCTGTATAGGACTAGACATGCATCATTCTTGTTTGCGCATATTTGTTTGTGATTGCGTTTTCTATGATTGTGTGTGCTTGTGATTGGATTCTATGTTCTGTAATTGCTGAGTTGGATTATACTTTGTTAACTGTTGTTATTGACTGAGAACATAATGAAACAAACTTAACTTCTAATCCCGGCCCTACTAAGAACTCCCTAGTTCTTACCCCTCTATTTCTACCACTTTTAACTACAGGTGCGAAGGTTTAGTGCAGAGCCACAGGAGCATAGAGGATTATGCTTATAAGTTGAGTTGTTAGAATTTATTTTCCCCTCGTCATTTATTCTTTTGGTTTTTAGAGGGATAGGACTTGTAATTGAGATTATTTGAACAAGTCTATGTATATATTGCTATGTGAATATATATGTATTTTTGTGATTAAGAGGTTTAAGTAAAGACCCTTTTGTTTTCTTGATTAAATTTTCGGTTCGTGTTCGCGAAGGCTCAATATTAAATAAAGATAGTATATAGTAAAAGGTTTAGAAGTAAGTAGCGCTTGGACTATTAGTACGATCATGAGGTGCTAAAAATTAGGGTGTTACACTTCTAATGCCAGAATTACATTATATCCTTAGTTCTTCTACGTCTCACTGTATTCTAGTGGACCTAGCGATAGAAATATCTGGGTTGGACTTTTAAACAATGTCATCAAGAACAAAAAGTTGGAGTCATAAGTAGGAAACGTTTTAGAGATTCACATTAATGATGTGATAGTTTTTATTATTCAACTACAATGATTTGCTTTGAAATTGTACACATCAATAAATTTGAGCTTTGAAATTGTTTAATTGCTTTCTTATTAAAATTTGTGATGGTGAAAAGACTATGTGATAGTTTCAATTTGGCTATGAGGTTGGATTTATGCTCGAGCCTTGAATAAGATGCAGGTGTATGTTTTTTGTTTGTAAGGTTATGTTTGTACTATTTTAGATGTGGATGGAACCTGTTGTGGCTAAAGCTGTGTACATCACCCCTGTAAAATTTTTTTGTGAGATTAAAGCATGAAGACTTACTTGGGTGTCATCATGTATTTCAAAGTAATTGGAGTAAAAAGAGACTTGAAACTAGCATGTAAGTTTTTTTTATAGTGGATGCTAACCATGGTCAATCAAAGGCATTCTTTTTCAGTTGGTGAAGATTTTTCATATTGGTGTTGGATTCAAGAATATTTTCTTGGTAAGGTTTTCTCTCTTTTTATCATGCAAGTGCCACTTGGTATTTGTTGTGTACTTCCTAGAATTAATCCTTTTAACATACTATATTTTGTAGGATGTAAGAGAGAGACATATATTTTGTGGAGAATTATATATTAATCATGTATGTTGATGTATGCGCATTATGTTGTGTTTTTCTATGCTTTTTCATATAAAAAATTAATTTATAATACTTAATTATGGAAGTGTTTTGATGATTTAATCAAATATTGATTTGATTGCTTGAGTTAATGAATTTTGTAAGAAATGATAGAAAAAAAGCAATAAAAATACTAATAGAGGAAGTACACTCCTAAGGTGGCAAAAGAGTTGGAAACAAACTCAAAGAGAAGCAAAGAGGATTGGCAACCCAGACCTCTTCATACTCTAATAATAATAACTTGAGCTACAAAGTTTCAAATGAGGTCATTATAGTTCCATTGGAAAGTAGACTTGTAGAGCTTTCCAACCATATATAACACTTTATAGTAGACACTGGATTTGATGGTACAAATCGCTATTCTTTTAGCATCACAAACTCGGCGTAAAACAATTTCCTGCAAACATGCCAGACTGACCTCTTCACATTCAAAAGATCATAACTTGAGTTCAATATTTCAATGTTGCAAGATTGCCAAAGCCCAAAGTTTCACCAAAGTGCCACTTCAATGACACTCTACATTGGGCCACTTTCAATACTCCAATTCCTTCATTTATTCTTCAATGTTTCTAGCCTCCAAGAAGAGAATTAAAATTTTACAAGCCCAAGTCAAGCCACAATTAATAATCAATCAAAGCCACAAGAATCATCTAGAAGTAGTTAGAAAATTTGCATTTGATTATAATTTCATTTGAATTTGTAATTTAGGTAGCTTATGAATAGGACCTTAGATTCATCATTTTAGACACACCATGAAAGGGTGGAGGTGACTCTACACCCTACTCTCATCTTCTTCCTCTCTTCCATTTTCTTTCATACACACTTTTGTAATTTTTTTAGTTATGAGTTTCTAAGTTCTTTTCATTGGGAAAGAGAGCTCTATTATTTTTCAATAGATTAATTTGGATTTTCTCCATCTTCAATTTATCTTTCAATTGCTTCTTTAGAAAGATCTTCGTTCTTAATTCAAGAATTCAATTGTCTTGGGAAAGAAATTGAGTTCACTTGGATTCTATGTAAGCCTTGGAAAAGGGATCATAGAATCACACTTGAAGATCTTTCTCACAATTGAGTAAATTTGGGTTTGGGTTTGATATTGTGACATGTAATCATCCCAAAACTTAGGTTTATGAGATTGTGTGGCTCTAAATTAGAAACCAATTTTCATCACTTCTCATGAGCAATTAGATCAAAGAATTGGTAATTAATCAAGTTAAGAGAGATTGAATTACCAAGGAATTAGAATTCAATCACTTATGATTTGCTAAGAGATCAATGATTGTATGATTGAAAAGAAAATGAAAACTATTGATCCTAAGAATGCAATATCTCTTAATCCCAATGTCAATTTGATTCTTAATTCTTGTTATTTACTTCTTGTCTTTAATTCTTGTCATTTAATTGTTCTCTTTAAATTCTTATCATTTACTTATGCACATTTATGGCTTTATTTACTTTTGCACATTTATGCCTTCCATGTGTTTGTAGAAATGCTTCACTTAGTTTTACTTTCTAGTCATTTACATTCTTGTCATTTACTTTCTTCTTCTTTATTGTTTTCATTTAATTTCAAGTCGTTTACATTCCTTGTTTGCTTATCACTCAAAATTGAACTGTCTAACTAGAATAATCGATCAACTATTGCTTGCTTAATCCGTTAATCCTCGTGGGATTGACCTTACTCATAGTGAGTTTTATTATTTAATACGACCCGGTGTATTTTCCAGTAGTTATGCAGAATAATTGTTGTTCATCAATTTTCGTTTCAAGTTTTTGGCGCCGTTGCTGGGAATTAATTGTGATTAACAAACTACCGGTTGATTGATTATCTAGATTAGACATTTTTTATTTTAGTCATTTACTTTATTTTTTTATTTCTCTTTTCTTATTGCTAGTTAAGTGTTTGTGATATTACCTCACTAAGAATTTCTTATTATGACATAAGAAATTTCTCTTTATCTTGGTGATTGTTTCAAGGAAGAATAGAGATTTCATCACCCTTTGATCAAGAAAATTACATGGGATATTTACCACCACCACAAAATAATTCAAGTTACTATACTAATTGTGGTTGGGGATATCAAGATCAAGGAATGATGGGGTTTGAGCAATCAAACCGAATGGAATACTTTTCAAGGTCTCAAAATGGTTCATACTCCTATGAATGGAACAACAATCCAAATTGTGATTGGGAAGGTCAGAACCAAAGAGAATTTAATGTTCCCTATCCCATTCATCAAGAGTCGTCATCTCTAGATGTATTTATGCAAAATTGTCCAACCTCATCTCCAAATTTTTTATATAAAAAATTTTCACCACTCGAGTATGCCTCAACACAAAATTCATTTCAAAATCCACAACCCACACAAACTTCTCTAGACCAAAGATTCTCAAAACTTGAATCCATACTTGAAAGTTTTAGAGAGGAGGTGAAGAAATCTTAGGAAGAACAAGAAATCTTTTTCAAGAACATTGAAATGTATTTAGACCAAATGTTAGGTACAAGAGAGGAATTGGAAAAGCAAGAAAAAGAGGCCCCTATACCAAGTGAAATCCCAATGAAGAAGGAGGTTGTAAAGGAGGAAAACAATCAAGGGAGTCCACACTCTAATGAAGTAGAGAGTTGTAAGGTGGATGATTTAATTGAACCATCATTCCAAGAAGTTCTTGATAAAGAGGACACTCTAACCATCACACAACACCTATGTCTTGAAATCAAGGAAGTGAAGGCAATCAAGAAAAGCACTCAAAGAAAGATTGTGACCAGAAAATAAAAGATAACATCCATGAAAAAAAGAAGGTGAACAAAAATCCATCTAAACCCCATCCCACAAGTAAGAGGAATCAAGCTAATAATAACAAAAGAAGGCTTGTTAGGAGGAAATCAAATCTAGGGGCATCAATTTTCTCTTCTTTTTCCTTGAAGTCATTTTTCTTAACCAATTGGAAGAAGTGTAACACCCTGTTACCCTAAGCCTTACCTCTAGCCGTAAAGCAAGGGATAAAAAGTGCCACGACAGTTTTAAAGCTTATATATAATATATAATATATGTTCAAGAATTTATATAACTAGAAGCCCGATGAAGGAATAAAAGCTCAAAGTTGCATAAAGCAGAATTACAAAACGCGAAGCGTTCATACAAGATAACTAAACACATAGGCACGGACAGAACAAAACATAATATATATAAAACCTTGTAGATAGCTCCAGGATACACAAGGTAATAATTGAATTAACAAGAATATATATATATATATATATATATATATATATATATATATATATATATATATATATATATATATATATATATATATATTTAAGTATGATATACCAAAAAGAGGACTAGTCCTAGCTACGGAGTTTAGGTCGACTAGTCAAACTGAATACAACATAGTTTTAAAGTTTAAAACAGCAACAGCATATCTCTCAAAGTTTTCAGAAGTAAAGCCTTTACGGCATCAAAGTTAAATATACAAAAGGTGAGAGAATACTACAACAAAAGCAATGTAGAGTAAAATATAAGAAAGATCATTCTCCGCTTTGTCACCATGTCTGCAAACTCACCATGGTGGGTGGGTTGCGACCTGCATATAAAAAGCAGCAACAATATATGGTATGAGAACTGAAGGTTCTCAGTATGGTAACAGTGCCTAATATATAAGATGTAAGGTTCCTGGACGCCAAAGGCAATCTTAGAACTTCACATCGGTACAGATATTCAAGCTTAACATAAATAAATAACTTAAACCATAAACAGTAAACAAGGTTATATAAACTTAGGGGATTTCTAACTAATACCAATCATACCGCTGTATTCCACAGCCTTCTCCACCCTAACCTCTGTGCGATCCCATCGCCATCGCCTACCTAACCTCCTCAACACCAGACAAACACAGATAATTCAAGCGAGTAAATCACAGGTAATATACATATACAGCAAGAAAAATAGGAAGCAAGTAGGCATATTATACATTTAGACAAACTACAAGTAATCAAAGAAAATAAGCACATAAGAGATGCATATAATGAATGCTTGTCCTATTGGCTCGTGATACACTTGTCGGTTCATGAATGCCAACCTGACACATCCTTTCGGATGTCGCCTTTCTGCCATGTTCGAGGATATAGCGCCTGGCATGCTTTTGTATCGTTCCGATGATATAGTTCCTGGCACACTTGCATTCTCTAAGGATATAGTGCATGGCGCACTCTTGCGGCAGAAAAGGAAAACAACAACAACATATGTTTCATTATAAATCGTTCCAGGGATATAGTACCCAGCACACTATCATTCAAAGGATATGGTTCCTGACACACTTTCCACATCCAACAAGTCCATCAACCCCAAATCATCATTAGTCATCACCTTTTTTTCATCTCAATCCACTTTCAATTCTCAAGTCTCAACATTCCAAGGATATAGTGCTGGCACACTCTCCTTCGGTATCCATCAAGCTCATCATAACCATCGTAAGTTCTTAATTTCACAAGTTATCATCACCCCAAGCTTTTCTAAACCATCACATATAGTACTCCGCCTACTCACTCACAACCTCAGAAACCTAAGTCTCCGTCATCTAAACTCATACAGAAAATTACAAATTTAGTTCACTAACCCATCTCTATTAGTCTTAAGGCCTAATTACTAGTTAGTAATCTTAAACAGTAAATAAGGAATTTTGGAAAGCTAGAGAACCCTTGTGAAGTGAAGAAAAATCATTTTTTAGCAAAATAGGGAGTGTGTGTACGCACACCCCTGCCATGCGTACGCATAGGTTTAAAAAAAGTACGTCTACACACGCATACAATATGTCTGTGTACGAATACAATACGTCCACGTAAGTGGCGCACGAAATCGTGACTGTTCGTTCCTTGGTAACGGCACCAAAAACTTAATACGCACGTTCATAATCTTAGTTCTTTTTCACAACTTCGCACAACTAACCAGCAAGTACACTGGGTCGTCCAAGTAATAAACCTTACGTGAGTAAGAGTCGATCCCACGGAGATTGTCGGCTTGAAGCAAGCTATAGTCATCTTGCAAATCTCAGTCAGGCAGATTCAAATGGTTATGGGATTTAAGATAATTAAAATAAAATAAAATATAAAATAGGATAGAGATACTTATGCAATTCATTGGTGAGAGTTTCAGATAAGCGTATGGAGATGCTTTTGTTCCTTCTGAACCTCTGCTTTCCGACTGCTTTCATCCAATCACTCATACTCCTTTCCATGGTAAGCTGTATGTTGGATATCACCGTTGTCAATGGCTACATCCCGTCCTCTCGGTGAAAATGGTCCAAATACGCTGTCACCGCATGGCTAATCATCTGTCAGTTCTCGATCATGTTGGAATAGGATCCAGTGATCCTTTTGCGTCTGTCACTACGCCCAACACTCGCGAGTTTGAAGCTCGTCACAGTCATTCCTTCCCAGATCCTTCTCGGAATACCACAGACAAGGTTTAGACTTTTCAGATCTCAAGAATGGCCGCCAATAATTCTAGCCTACACCACGAAGACTCTGATCGTGAACCAGAGGCCAAGAGATATGCATTCAAGCTTGTTTTCATGTAGAACGGAAGTGTTTGTCAGGCACACGTTCATAAGTGAGAATGGTGATGAGTGTCACATAATCATCACATTCATCATGTTCTTATGTGCGAATGAATATCTTAGAATAAAAATAAGCTTGAATTGAATAGAAAAATAATAGTACTTTGCATTAATTCATGAGGAACAGCAGGGCTCCACACTTTAATCTATGGTGTGTAGAAACTCTACCGTTGAAAATACATAAGTGATGGAGGTCAAGGCATGGCCGAATGGCCAGCCTCCTAAACATGATCTCTGAACATAAAATTAGTCAAATACCAACCAGAGATGTGAAATAAATCACTAAAAGTAGTTTTTATACTAAACTAGTAGCTAGGGTTACATAAGATAAGTAAATGATGTAGAAATCCACTTCCGGGCCCACTTGGTGTGTGCTTGGGATGAGCATTGAGCTTTCATGTGTAGAGACTCTTTTTGGAGTTAAACGCCAGGTTGTAGCCTGTTTCTGGCGTTTAACTCTGATTTGCAACCTGTTTCTGGCGTTTAACTCTAGAATAGGGCAGGGAGTTGGCGTTTGAACGCCAGTTTGCGTCATCAAAACTCGTGCAAAGTATGGACTATTATATATTGCTGGAAAGCCCTGGATGTCTACTTTCCAACGCAATTGAGAGTGCACCAATTGGGTTTTTGTAGCTCCAGAAAATTCACTTCGAGTGCAGGGAGGTCAGAATCCAACAGCATCTGCAATCCTTCTTCAGCCTCTGAATCAGATTTTTGCTCAAGTCCCTCAATTTCAGCCAGAAATTACCTGAAATCACAGAAAAATACAGAAACTCATAGTAAAGTTCAGAAATATTATTTTTATTTAAAAACTAATAAAAATATACTAAAAACTAACTAAATCATACTAAAAACTATGTAAAAACAATGCCAAAAAGCGTATAAATTATCCGCTCATCACAACACCAAACTTAAATTGTTGCTTGTCCCCAAGCAACTGAAAATCAAATAGGATAAAAAGAAGAGAATATACAATGAATCCCAAAAACATCTATGAAGATCAGTCTTAATTAGATGAGCAGGGCTATTAGCTTTTTGCTTCTGAATAGTTTTGGCATCTCACTTCATCCTTTGAAGTTCAGAATAATTGGCTTCTGTAGGAACTCAGAATTCAGATAGTGTTATTGATTCTCCTAGTTCAGTATGTTGATTCTTGAACACAGTTACTTTATGAGTCTTGGCCGTGACCCTAAGCATTTTGTTTTCCAGTATTACCACCGGATACATAAATGCCACAGACACATAACTGGGTGAACCTTTTCAGATTGTGACTCAGCTTTGCTAAAGTCCCCAATTAGAGGTGTCCAGAGCTCGTAAGCACACTCTTTTTGCTTTGGACCACGACTTTAACCGCTTAGTCTCAAGCTTTTCACTTGACACCTTCACGCCACAAGCACATGGTTAGGGACAGCTTGGTTTAGCCGCTTAGGCCAGGATTTTATTCCTGTGGGCCCTCCTATCCACTGATGCTCAAAGCCTTGGATCCTTTTTATTTTACCCTTGCCTTTTGGTTTAAAGGGCTATTGGCTTTTTTTGCTTGCTTTTTCTTTCTCTTTTTTTCTCTTTTTTTTCGCATATATATTTTTTTCTGCAAGCTTTTCACTACTTTTTCTTGCTTCAAGAATCATTTTTATGATTTTTCAGATTATCAATAACATTTCTCCTTTTTCCATCATTCTTTCAAGAGCCAACGATTTTAACATTCTTAAACAACAAATTCAAAAATATGCACTGTTCAAGCATTCATTTAGAAAAATAAAAAGTATTGCCACCACATCAAATAATTAGACTATTTTAAAATTCAAAATTCATGTACTTCTTATTCTTTTGCAATTAAAAACATTTTTCATTTAAGAAAGGTGATGGATTCATAGGACATTCATAGCTTTAAGGCATAGACACTTAGACACTAGTGATCATGTAGTAAAAACACAAACATAAATAAAACACAAGGCTCAAAAACCGAAAAACAGAAAAATAAGAACAAGGAGACTAAGGAATGGGTCCACCTTAGTGAGGGTGGCGTCTTCTTCCTTTTGAAGAACCAATGGTGTTCTTGAGCTCCTCTATGTCTCTTCCTTGTCTTTGTTGCTCCTCCCTCATAGCTCTTTGATCTTCTCTAATCTCATGGAGCATGATGGAGTACTCTTGGTGTTCCATCCTTAGTTGTCCCATGTTGAAACTTAATTCTCCTAGGGAGGTGTTGATTTGCTCCCAATAGTTTTGTGGAGGAAAGTGCATCCCTTGAGGCATCTCAGGGATTTCATGGTGAGGAATTTCCTCATGCTCTTGTTGAGGTCCATGATCTCTTGTTTGCTCCACCCTTTTCTTAGTGATGGGCTTGTCCTCATCAATGAGGATGTCTCCCTCTATGTCAATCCCAGCCAAATTGTAGAGGTGGCAAATGAGGTGAGGAAAGGCTAACCTTGCCAAAGTGGAGGACTTGTCAGCCACCTTGTAGAGTTCTTGAGGTATAATCTCATGAACTTCCACTTCCTCCCCAATCATGATACTATGGATCATGATGGCCCAATCCACAGTTATTTTGGATCGGTTGCTAGCAGGAATGATAGAGCATTGGATGAACTCCAACCATCCTCTAGCTACAGGTTTAAGGTTCGGTTTTCTCAATTGAACCGGGTTGCCTCTTGAGTCAACTTTCCATTGAGCTCCTTCCACACATATGTCCATGAGGACTTGGTCCAACCTTTGATCAAAGTTGACCCTTCTAGTGTAGGGGCGTGCGTTTTCTTGCATCATTGGCAAGTTGAACGCCAACCTTACATTTTTCGGACTGAAATCTAAGTATTTCCCCCGAACCATTGTAAGCCAATTCTTTAGATTCGAGTTCATACTTTGATCATGGTTCCTAGTGATCCATGCGTTTACATAGAACTCTTGAACCATTAAGATTCCGACTTTTTGAATAGGATTGGAGAGTACTTCCCATCCTCTTCTTCTAATCTCTTGTCGGATCTCTGGATACTCGCTCTTTTTGAGCTTAAAAGGGACCTCAGGGATCACCTTTTTCTTGGCCACAACTTCATAGAAGTGGTCTTGATGGACCTTTGAGATGAATCTCTTCCTCTCCCATGACTCAGAGGTGGAAGCAATTGCCTTTCCTTTCCTCTTTCTTGAGGTTTCTCTGACCTTAGGTGCCATTAATGGGTATGGATAAAAAAAAGCAATGCTTTTACCACACCAAACTTAAAAGGTTTGCTCGTCCTCGAGCAAAAGAAGAAAGAAAGTAGTAGAAGAAGAAGAAAATGGAGGAGATGGAGTGAGAGAGTGTATTCGGCCAAGGGTTGGATTTGAGAGGGAAAATAATTTGAATTTTGGAGGTAGGTGGGGTTTATGGGGAAGAGTGGATGGATGTGAGTGGTTAAGGGTATTTGGGGAAGAGGTATGGAGGTGATTGGTGAAGGGTATTTGGGAAAGAGTGCTATGAAAAGATGTGAAGGACTTAGCATCCCTGCTCCATTTAGGCATGTAAAACGCCCTTAGAATGCATGTCTGTCGTTAAACGCCAGCTTGCTACTTGTTTCTGGCGTTTAACGCCAGCTTTTCTCCCATTCTTGGTGTTAAACGCCAATTCCATGCTCTGTTCTGGCGTTAAACGCCAGTCTGATGCTTGTTTCTAGCGTTTAACGCCAGCTTGATGCTTCTTACTGGCGTGTAAACGCCAGTAAGTTCTTCCTCCAGGGTGAGCTATTTTTAATGCTATTTTTCATTATGTTTTTGATTTTTCAGTTGTTTTTGTGACTTCACATGATCATCAACCTAAAGAAAACATAAAATAGCAATGGAAAATAAATAGATATAATTGAATAACATTGGGTTGCCTCCCAACAAGCACTTCTTTAATGTCAATAGCTTGACAGTGAGCTCTCATGGAGCCTCACAGAAAATTAGAGCAATGTTGGGGCCCCTCAACACCAAACTTAGAGTTTGGTTGTGGCCTCCCAACACCAAACTTAGAGTTTGAATGTGGGTTTTTTGTTTGACTCTATTCTGAGAGAAGCTTCTCATGCTTCGTCTCCATGGTTACAGAAGGAGAACCTTGAGTCTTAAATACAAGGTAGTCCTCATTCAACTGAAGGACCAACTCTCCTCTGTCAACATCAATCACAGCTTTTGCTGTGGCCAGGAAGGGTCTGCCAAGGATGATAGATTCATCCTCATCCTTCCCAGTGTCTAGGATTATGAAATCAACAGGGATGTAAAGGCTTTCAACCTTCACTAGCACGTCCTCTACTAGTCCATAAGGCTGTTTCATGGATTTGTCTGCCATCTCTAGTGAGATTCTTGCAGCTTGTATCTCAAAGATTCCCAATTTCTCCATTACAGAGAGGGGCATGAGGTTTATCCCTGACCCCAGGTCACATAGAGCCTTCTCAAAGTTCATGGTGCCTATGGTACAAAGTATGAAGAATTTTTCGGGATCCAATTTCTTCTGAGGTAATGTCTGCCTCATTAATGCATTCAGTTCATTGGTTAACAAGGGGGTTCATCCTCCCAAGTCTCAGTACCAAGTAACTTGGCATTCAGCTTCATGATTGCTCCTAGATACTTAGCAGCTTGCTCTTCAGTGATGTCTTCATCCTCTTCAAAGGAAGAGTATTTATCAGAGCTCATGAATGGCAGAAGGAGGTTCAATGGAATCTCTAGGGTCTCTGTATGAGCCTCATATTCCTTTGGTTCCTCAAAGGGGAACTCCTTTCTGTCCAGAGGACGTCCCAAGAGGTCTTCCTCACTGGGATTCACGTCCTCCTCCTCCTCTGGGCATTCGGCCACACCAAGTAAGGTTATGGCCTTGCACTCTCTCTTGGGATTTTTTTCTGTATTGCTTGGGAGAGTATTGGGAGGAGTTTCAGTAATCTTCTTACTCAGCTGACCCACCTGTGCCTCCAAATTTCTAATGGAGGACCATGTTTCATTCATGAAACTTAGTGTGGTCTTGGATAGATCAGAGACTATGGTTGCCAGGCCAGAATGGCTCTGTTCAGAATTCTCTGTCTGTTGCTGAAAATTTGATGGAAAAGGCTTGCTATTGCTAAACCTATTTCTTCCACCATTATTATTGAAGCCTTGTTGAGGCTTCTATTGGTCCTTCCATGAGAAATTTGGATGATTTCTCCATGAAGGATTATAGGTGTTTCCGTAGGGTTCTCCCATGTAATTCACCTCTGCCATTGCAGGGTTCTCAGGATCATAAGCTTTTTCTTCAGAAGATGCTTCTTTAGTACTGTTGGATGCAGCTTGCAATCCATTCAGACTCTGAGAAATCATATTGACTTGTTGAGTCAATATTTTATTCTGAGCTAATGTGGCATTCAGAGAATCAATTTCAAGAACTCCCTTCTTCTGAGGCATCCCATTGTTCACAGGATTCCTCTCAAAGGTGTACATGAACTGGTTATTTACAACCATTTCAATGAGTTCCTGAGCTTCTGCAGGGGTTTTCACGTGAAGAGATCCTCCTGCAGAATGGTCCAATGACATTTTTGACAACTCAGACAGACCATCATAGAATATACTTATGATGCTCCATTCTGGAAGCATGTCAGTAGGACACCTTTTGATCAGTTGCTTGTATCTTTTCCAAGCTTCATAGAGGGATTCTCCTTCCTTCTGTCTGAAGGTTTGGATTTTCACTCTAAGCTTGCTCATCTTTTGAGGTGGAAAAAATTTGGCTAGGAAAGCACTGACCAGCTTATCCCAAGAGTTCAGGCTATCCTTAGGTTGTGAATCCAACCATGTTCTAGCTTTGTCTCTTACAGCAAAAGGGAAAAGCATAAGTCTATAGACCTCGGGATCAACTCCATTGGTCTTGACTATTAGTTATAATTCGAAATTTAAAAAGAAAAATAAATTTAAATCAAATTAAAATTTAAAACAAATAGTTAATTAAAAAGAAATTTTAAAAAAGAGGGGAGGGGTTTTCGAAAATTGGTGAAAGAAATTTAGTTAGGTGGTTTTGAAAAAGATATGATTGAAATAGAAAACTTTTAAAAATAAACCAAAAAGTCAAGTAGTTAATTGAAAAAGATTTGAAAATCAAATTTGAAAGGGTGAGAAGTTAGAAAAGATTTTGAAATTGATTTTGAAAAAGATATGATTGAAATTGAAAAAGATATGATTGAAAATCATTTTGAAAAAGATTTGAATTGGAAATTAAAAAGATTTGATTTTGAAAATTGAAATTGATTACTTGACTAACAAGAAACTAAAAGATATGTTTGTAAAATTTAAAGATTGAACCTTTCTTAATAGGCAAGTAACAAACTCAAACATTTTTTGAATCAATCACATTAATTGTTAGTAAAGATTTTGAAAAATATGGAATAAAATAAGAAAAAGATTTTTGAAAATCAATTTGAATTTTCGAAAATATGAAAGAAAAAATGAAAAAGATTTGAATTTAAAAAAAAAGATTTGAAAAAGATAGAATTTTTAAATTGAAAATTTGATTTGACTCATAAGAAACAACTAAATTTTGAAAAATTTTTGAAAAAGTCAACTCAAATATTCGAAATTTATGAGAAGAAAAAGGGAAATATATTTTTTTATTTTTGAATTTTTAATGAGGAGAGAGAAAAAAAAGATATAATTTTTATGTTTTTCTCTTTTTCTATCAAACAACAAAAATGAAACAACACATAAAAATTTAAGATCAAAATAAAAATGCATGCAAGAACACTTTGAATGTCAAGATGAACACCAAGAACTTATTTTTGAAAATTTTTAAGAAAAGAAAAACATGCAAGACACCAAACTTAGGAATTTTCAATGTTTAGACACTAACAAATTGAAAATGCATATGAAAAATAAGAAAAGACACAAAATATGAAAATGCAAAGATCAAACAAAGAAGATCATCAAGAACAACTTGAAGATCATGAAGAATAGTTTCATGCAGGTGTTCTTCGAAAATTTTAAAGAAAAAATTAAAAAGATGCAATTGACACTAGACTCAAACAAGGAACACAAAAATTTTGGTTTTCTTATGATTTTATTTATGTTTTTGTAATTTTTCGAAAATTAATTGGAAAAGAAAAATAAGGTTTTCAAAATTTTTAATAAGAATTCCAGGAATCATGCAATGTTAGTCTAAAACTCCGGTCTAGGAATTAGACATGGCTTATTAGCCAGCCAAGCTTTCAGTGAAAGCTTCGGTCTAAAACACTAGACATAGCCAATGGCTAGCCAAGCTTCAGCAGAACATTACATACAACAGCTAATTTGCTGAGAAAGACAAAGAAGCTCTTCTAAAGATAGTTGAAACCTCGGTCCAAAAGATTAGACATAGCTTAACAGCCAGCCAGGATTCAACATATCTCATGAAACTCTAGAATTCATTCTTAAAAATTTTGAAGAACATAGAATAATTTATTTTATTATAATTAATTTTTTTGAATGATTTTTTCGAAAACAAAAAGAATAAAAACAAAAAGCTTAAAATTAAAATAAAATTACCTAATCTGAGCAACAAGATGACCCGTCAGTTGTCCAAACTCAAACAATCCCCGGCAACGGCGCCAAAAACTTGGTGCACAAAATCGTGACTGTTCATTCCTTGGTAACGGCGCCAAAAACTTAATACGCACGTTCATAATCTTAGTTTTTTTTCACAACTTCGCACAACTAACCAGCAAGTGCACTGGTTCGTCCAAGTAATAAACCTTACATGAGTAAGGGTCGATCCCACGGAGATTGTCGGCTTGAAGCAAGCTATGGTCATCTTGCAAATCTCAGTCAGGCAGATTCAAATGGTTATGGGATTTAAGATAATTAAAATATAAATAAAACATAAAATAAGATAGAGATACTTATGCAATTCATTGGTGAGAGTTTCAGATAAGCGTATGAAGATGCTTTTGTTCCTTCTGAACTTCTGCTTTCCTACTGCTCTCATCCAATCACTCATACTCCTTTCCATGGCAAGCTGTATGTTGGGCATCACCGTTGTCAATGGCTACATCCCGTCCTCTCAGTGAAAATGGTCCAAATGCGCTGTCACCGCATGGATAATCATATGTCGGTTCTCGATCATGTTGGAATAGGATCCAGTGATCCTTTTGCGTCTGTCACTATGCCCAACACTCGCGAGTTTAAGCTCGTCACAGTCATTCCTTCCCAGATCCTACTCGGAATACCACAGACAAGGTTTAGACTTTCCGGATCTCAAGAATGGCCACCAATAATTCTAGCCTATACCATGAAGACTCTGATTGTGAACAAGGAGGCCAAGAGATATACATTCAAGCTTGTTTTCATGTAGAACGGAAGTGTTTGTCAGGCACGCGTTCATAAGTGAGAATGGTGATGAGTGTCACATAATCATCACATTCATCATGTTCTTGTGTGCGAATGAATATCTTAGAATAAGAATAAGCTTGAATTGAAGAGAAAAACAATAGTACTTTGCATTAATTCATGAGGAACAGCAGAGCTCCACACCTTAATCTATGGTGTGTAGAAACTCTACCGTTGAAAATACATAAGTGATGGAGGTCAAGGGATGGCCGAATGGCCAGCCCCCTAAACGTGATCTCTGAACATAAAATTAGTCAATACCAACCAGAGATGTGAAATAAATCACTAAAAGTAGTTTTTATACTAAACTAGTAGCTAGGGTTACATAAGATAAGTAAATGATGTAGAAATCCACTTCCGGGCCCACTTGGTGTGTGCTTGGGCTGAGCATTGAGCTTTCATGTGTAGAGACTCTTTTTGGAGTTAAACGACAGGTTGTAGCCTGTTTCTGGCGTTTAACTCTTATTTGCAACCTGTTTTTGGCGTTTAACTCTAGAATAGGGCAGGGAGTTGGCATTTGAATGCCAGTTTGTGTTGTCAAAACTCGTGAAAAGTATGGACTATTATATATTGCTAGAAAGCCCTGGATGTCTAATTTCCAACGCAATTGAGAGCGCACCAATTGGTTTCTGTAGCTCTAGAAAATTCACTTCGAGTGCAGGGAGGTCAGAATCCAACAGCATCTGCAGTCCTTCTTCAGCCTCTGAATCAGATTTTTGCTCAAGTCCTTCAATTTCAGCCAGAAATTACCTGAAATCACAAAAAAACACACAAACTCATAGTAAAGTCCAGAAATGTGATTTTTATTTAAAAACTAATAAAAATATACTAAAAACTAACTAAATCATACTAAAAACTATGTAAAAACAATACCAAAAAGCGTATAAATTATCCGCTCATCAGTAAGTATACAAGGAAATTGGACTATTTCGCGTACGCAAATCATAAGTTCGCATACGCATGAGTGCTAGACAGAGGCCACCATCAGCGTATCGGGGTGCTCGCGTACGCATACACCTCAGTTTGCAGAAAAATGTCAAGTTGCAGAATTTTCAGTTTTTAACACCAAACTTTAAATGTTCATAAATTCTTCTACAAAAATCTGTTTTCATCAAACTTTATATCAATTTAACAATCTTTAAATGAAATTTAATTTAAGACAAATTTAAACCAATTTCAAAAACTGAGGCTCAAGTTATGATCTGTCAAAGTTTACCAAAAACTGGTTTTTACCAAAATTAGCTAGGTTCTCAAACTTCTAAAATTCACAACCAAACCATACCTAATTCATCACAAAACATTACCACATACTACACTTTACTATTCCATAGCTCTTCAAACAACTCAACACCCATTTCACTTAATCTTTCCGACCATAAATTTTCATAATTATCATTATTCAATCTCAATCTTAATAATTAATACCATTCACCAACAACAACATCATAATTCATCAATATCCTTCACCAATCATCATAATTCATATATCACACATTCCAACACCCCATATCATCCTCTTCATCATCAAACATAAATTCACATATAATTAATCATACACCAACATCATTCAATCGTATCTTAGAGTCCATTAGCCTAAGTGTCCAAAAATATTACATTCACTACAAGAAAAACACCATTCAGCCACACTTTTTTTAAGCTATATTTGAAAAGCGTAGAGTTCCGAGGGTTACCTAAAACTGAAGGTCAATCTCGGATGAGATCTGCTGTGGTGGCTGGAACTATCGTGTCCGACTTGTTAACTTTAGTGGTGTTGCTGATCCTTCGTTACCGGAGGGTGGTGGTACCTGCAAGAGACTCCAATGCTTAAGTTTGCATGGGCTTTAGATAGTTTTTTAGTAGAATCAGAGTATGAGTTATACCTGGGTGCTCCAGCGTATTTATAGTAGTGTGGGCTGACCTTTTTAGATAAGATAAGTTAGTTATCTTATCTTTAAGTAAAGTCATATTATCTCCAAAGGGGGACCGCCTTTATCTTTCTAGGCTTTAGCTACCTTTAGATTGGGCTGTGTCCCTTTGTTTGGGCCTGCTTGGGCTTCTTATGTCGATTTGGCCGAACTCTTTTAAAGAAGAGGCCGGGGGACTTGACCCAAAGAGGTCGGTCACTTTGTCTTCAATCAATCCGGGTCGGGTAGCTCGACCCAGGGTATGAACAGTGCCCCTGCTTGAGCTCGAATTTTCCCTTAAAGTCATGTCCTTTAAATTTTGACCCTTTTGAGAAAATCGAGCTCGAGCATTTTTCCTTGGGTTGATCTCCGGTATGACTCCTGCTGGGACTTGAATACGGAGCATTTCCTTTCTTTAACCCTCTTTAATTGTTGTGCTTTGGGAACGTGCGAGGGTTAAATGCCCATTAACTCCTCTTTTGCCGTTCCCTTCTTTCCCTCTTTCATTTCATTTTGAATTTTTATGCCTCATCTTTTCAATTTCTCCTCTCATTTCTCTTTGCTTTCGCTCGCTACTGTGCCTCGTTCCTCTACCCTCTATTTTTTGCGTCTCGCGCTTGTCTCTTTCCTTGCTTCGAAAGTGATTGTTGGTGTGGATTCGTCACTGTTTCTTCCTGATCCTCGCCTACTTCTTCTTCCTCTACAGGTTGGTATTTTCTTCTCCTTTTATGTTTTCGATAATTTCCTTCTTGCATGTCTGTTACTGTTGCATGTGATTTTTACTGATTTTGATCCCTTTGAAAAAAGATTGTGTCTTTCTTTCCAGCATTTTGTTTTCATGATCTTCTGAGAAATCTTGCACCTTTACGGTGATCCATGCATTCCTTTGCTGTGACATGTGCCTGGTCATCTTTATTTCCTTGGGGTTTATTGTTTGCCCCAATTTCTGTTTCTTTTCGTGGTTGTATCCCCTTGATCAAAGTCTTGGTTTTTGCGACATTGTTGGCAGATTGAGGTTATAGCTTTGAAAACTTTTTGTAGCTTTGATGATAAACTGTCAGTAGGAAAGGTTGTAACTTTGATGTTTTTTTTGTGATGATGATTTTCTTGTTGTTTGTGTTGAGTGATGTTACTAGAGAAGGGTTGCATTTTCTTGTTGAGAGATGTTAGGGGGTAGACTTGTCAATTTCTTTCTTTCTGGGTTCTTGCCTTGTTACTGCCTCCAAAAGGGTGCCCCTGGACTTTAGTGTGAGTCCTGGAGTTTTCCTTTTATTGCCGTGTCTGACTCTTAATGCTTATATGTTACTGTTCGAGTTGTTTCCATATTTTCCCGAGTTGTTTGGTAGTAACCCATTTTTCTTTTTCTTA
Organism: Arachis hypogaea; assembly: GCF_003086295.3. NCBI lineage: Eukaryota > Viridiplantae > Streptophyta > Magnoliopsida > Fabales > Fabaceae > Arachis > Arachis hypogaea. Next base: position 94,774,735 of record NC_092055.1, on the reverse strand, counting down.
CTGTAGGAATAGTTGACTGACGAGCGGAAGAAGTTAGACCAATTAAGAGATTATAATATAATAGAAAAGCGTTGTGAGTATAGCTCTTAACCAGCAAAAATTTGCCTCATCAATTTAGAAAGGTTGTCACAAAAAAGGTTTAGAATAAAAATACTGGGAGTATGAGTCCCAGGTCGTCTCCCAACGAGTTGCTAGAAAAGGGTGCTAATTTATTAATCAGGAGTTTTCCGAGAGTTTTGAGAACTTGTTAACAGAAAATAAACAATTGTAATTTAATGCAATGAAAATTAAAAGAGATTTATATTATCCTAAATAAAAAGCCTTGACTGGGGGAATGATTAATCGGAAGTTCTATCCTTGTTGGGATCTCTTAAGTGTAGTATCAAAAAGGTTGTTGTTTTCACTTAGTTAACCCTTACTAAATAAAGAAAAGTCAAGTGAATGAGCTCACTCTTATTCACAAATCCTAGTCCTCTTCCTTGGGAAGGTCTAGCATTAGTAAATACAGAACTAGCCAACAACTTCTAATTTAACCATCACTTAAGCCTTCCAACTCAAGTGTCTCCTTTTAATCAACCCCCATGTCAAGTAGGGAATCTACTCCATTGACATGAATATAACGCTTGTAGAAATATAAGAAGAAGACATGATAATTAAAATAGGGATTGAAATTAATTAAAAATAAAAGTAATCCTTTGCATTAACAATCCATGAAAATAATCCAATTACCACTTTAAACAAGAATTAAGAATATGAAATAAATAAAAGAGTAAGGAAACAAACTAGAATAGTATCTTCAACGGAGGTGATGACTCTTCAGTATCTAAAAATCAAAAGCAATAAACTATGAATGTAAACAGAACCTAGAGGAGGAGTAGTTTCTCTCTAGATTCAGATCTAAATCCTAAAAACTATCCTAATGAGAACATGTGAATGTGTATGTCTCTGTGTTGAGTCTCTGCTTATTCCCTTGCTTTAGTCTGTGTTTATGGGCCGAAAATAGGGTCAAAACGCGGCCCAAAATTGCCCCCAGCATTTTTTGTAAATTTTCCAGATCGCGCAGATCACGCGTACGCGTCAGTTACACGTGCGCATCATTTGGCGTTTTTCCTTGTCACGCGTACGCGTCGTCCACGCGTGCGTATTTTTTGTGCAGATTCCAATCCACGCATACGCGTCAGGCACGCGCACGCATCGCTGCAATTTTTTCCATTCCGTGTGCTCGCGTGAGCCATGCGCGTGCGTCGATGTTCGCTGGTCATCTCCTTAGTTTCTTGTGTTTCTTCCATTTTTGCAAGCTTTCTCTCCATTCTCTATGCCATTCCTGCCCTATAAAGCCTGAAACACTTAACACACGGATCACGGCATCGAATGGTCTAAAGGAGAATTAAAATATACTAATTAAAGATCTCTAGGAAGCAAGTTTTCAATCATAAAACAATACTAGGAAGGGATTATAAAATCATGCAAATCATATGAATAAGTGGGTAAAGGCTTGATAAAAACCACTCAATTAAACACAAGATAAACCATAAAATAGTGGTTTATCAACCTCCGCACACTTAAACATTAGCATGTTCTCATGCTTAGCTTAAGGAGATAAAATAAATGAGTAGAAAAAGTAAGACTCATGCAATGGAATGCATCCTATGTATATGAATGCAACTATATGCTAAAATGATTTTTGTCTACTTGGTAAAAAAAAAATAAATAAGTTCTTCAAGACAAAAATAACTCAAATTCCACTAATTCAAACTATACAGTAAAAACAAGTAAACTTGTAAGAAGACAGCATATGAAAGCAGGGAACATAGAATTAAGCATTGAACCCTTACTGATGGTGTATATGCACTTTAATCACTCAAGTGTATAGGGTAATCACTCTACTCTTCTCTAATCATGCTTTCTAAACTTTGTTCTTCACCTAACCAATCAACAAGTATTTAATGTACCAATGCAAACATCATGAGGTCTTTTCAATGTTGTAATGGGGCCAAGGTAAAGATGAGGGTATATATATGGCTAAGTGAGATATAAATTGAATCTTTGATTAACCTAAGCTCTTACATATACATACTCTATTTATACTTTTAGAATCATGCCTAGCTACCCAAAGTTTTCCCACTTTTGTATTACATACTCATGCATCAACCTTTCTCTTAATTTGTATCACACATGCATTGATCTTTTCATTAGCTTTCTTAGCATTGGGGTAATTTTGTCCCTTATTCATTTTTTTAATTACTTAACTACTTGAATATTTTTTTATTTTTATTTTATTTTATTTATTTATTTATTTATTTATTTATTTATTTTGAAGCATAAAAATAAATATAACATTATCAATGCACATGGATTTTTAATTTTTTTTTCTAGTTTCACATGAGTAGGTACCCAAATTTCTAATATTTTATCATGACACATTCCTTTATTAACCCATGTTCCCACAGCTTTTCCACACTTTATTGACACACAATCTCTATCTTAAGCTAACCAAAGATTCAATTTGGGGTAGTTAATTTATTTTTCCGCTTAAGGCTAGTAATGTGGTAAAATATAGAACAAATGGGATTTAAAAGGCTCAAAGTGGCTAACAAAGGTGACATAAAAGGGTAGGCTATTTGGGATAAGTGAGCTAATAAAATAATGGCCTCAATCATATGCATGCATATAATACATTAAACATTAGACATATAGGATGGAACAAAATAAAGTCTGCAATTACAGAGAAGGAAACACACAAGAATAAAATTTTATGGTTAAATAATGTAACCATGTAATTAAGCTCAAGTCTCACGGATTGTGTGTTCTTAGCTTTAAACTGTGTTCCAGATACAACTTCCAAACAAGTTTTAAAGAAAAGTTTTGATTTAAATTAGTGAAAATTTTCAAAAATAGGGTCTTAAAAAGAAACTTATTATTTTTCAACCAAATAGAACATGCATGCAATTACCTATTACTATGCTATCTATCCTATTCTAACAAAAGAAAAATAAATAACTATTCTATTCTATTGGTGTTAAGAAAGAAAAATTACTTCCAGAAGTCAGGTACTGACCGACCTCCCCACACTTAAAGCTTGGCACCGTCCTCGGTGCCATCAGTCAGGAACAAAGGGGGGCTAGTAGCAGCATCTCCACAATCGGGACCATCATGGCTCCATGTGCTGGTAAATGAAGTGGAGTCTGGGGTGTCTGGTTTTTCTTCAGGTGGGTGGTTACCAACAAGTAGCTCCTTGAGGTATGTAAATCTGTGCTTGTTACGGCGCTTTCTTCGCTTTCCTTGCTGGTTAAGCCGGTCCAATTTCTCAAGTATCTGATGGAGAAGTTGGTTTGTTGAAGGTGCTTGTGATGTGGTAGGAGAAGGGATATCTTCTGTTGGTTTTGTGCTCCGGTTGATAGTGGCTACTGGAGGTCTGATATATTTCCCGTTAGGGACGTACTGATCATCCCGTGGAAGCACGGCCTTGGTGTCCCCAGCTCTATAGAAGACTCCGGCTGCTGAGACTAGATCTGAAACCAAGGCAGAAAAGGGTAGGTTGCCCACAATCTGTACGTGTTCCATAGCATGTGGAATGTGTCTTGGTAAATTGAGGTGCTGGTCTATAAGGATACACCAGAGTAGAACAGCCATGTCTGCAGTGAAGGAGGACTCGTGAGTGCTCAGAAAGACGTGATGGGACATGATCTGTGCCCATACTCGAGCCTCGAAGGTGAGTACTGAAGCCAATATGCTCTTAGGTCGGGATCGATGGTATCCAAAGATCCATTTGCTGCCAGGTTGTGCTATAACTCTGAGAACGGCGTCCCAGTCAAATTGGTATGTCTGGTGCTTGAAAGAGGCTTTTTGGAATGCGTCCAATCCTTCTGGAGCAAGGGAAAGATCTAAAGCTTTCTGAATGGCCTCTTCAGTTATGGGAACTTGCTTCTGACGGACATAGACAGACTGCAGGGTTGGCATGTGAAAATTGGAGTAGAATTCAACTACCCATGATAGATTAACCTGCTGTGGCTGTCTCCGTAGGAATCCCCATTGTCTTCGTTCAATTCGGGACTCAACAAATTCAACAATGTTGGTTAGGAAGACGAGAAGATATTCATTATTATAGTTCATCTCTGCTAGGATAGGGAACATCTACTCATAGTAGCGGTTAGTGAACCGTGCAGTGTCCTTTGCTGGAAAGGCTTTTTCTTTTTCATCGACCTTGATAATCCTCTTGATTCGCTTTGGTGAGGGCCTTACTGCTGTTGAAGATGGCTCTGCCACTAGTGCTCTTTTTGTTCCTTTCCTTGCTGGTTGTTTGGGAGTAGCTTTCTCTTTACCCTTCTTGTTGGCCATCCTGAAAAAGGAAAAAGTAAGTAACTTTTAAAGCTAAGGGTTAGAGCAAGGAAGAGGATAGTATAAGTGATAATCAATGCACGTTAAAGAAGGATGTCGTTAACACATGGTCATGACTACATGTGAGAAGTTCATCAATAGGAATATAGCAAGTGCACGTTATAGTGAGTAAATGCAAGATATTTATTGGCATGCTGGCAAAGGCATGAGTAGCATAGGTCAAGCATTAATTACCCAATTTGATTATCAAGTCTGTTAAACTAACAACATGTTTGTATTGACAATTGTATTCAATCAATAATATATAAAAAGGGTTTTTTGTGAAAAACAGGCATTAGAGTAGTAGAATAGAATAATTTAAAAATAATGCACAATGCCAATACGGGCTTTTTCACAAACACTTAGCATGCATGGTAAATATGTTATGGAAAGTATTGAATTTGAACATGCAAACAACCCAAAAATAATTATTGATAATTGTTAAACAAATCCTTAATAATCCACAAGCAAAAATATAGAAGAAAACAATTACCCAAATAAATTTCTAACACCAATTAAAATAATGTAAAAAGAAAAAAAAAGAATTAAAAAGGAAACATAGAGTATGAAAGTAAAAAAAAAAAAGAAAAGAAGAAGAAAACATAATTAAAAATAATAATGATAATGAAAAAGTAAAAAGGGAAAGAAGAAAAGAAAAGAACCTTGAGAATGGATGGGAAAAAGAGGGGGGAAAAAGATAAAAAGTAAGAATGGATAGAGAAAAAAGAAGGAAGAAGAAATAAATAAGAAGTGATAAGGAAAAATTAAGATTGGGGAAGAAAAGATAAGATATTTGGCGCTGATTTGGATAAACTGTGCATCGCATGTGACGAAGACGCGTGGGTCATGCGTTCGCGTGAAATGAATTGTGTCATTGGCGCGAGAGCAGCCTTGCATACGCACAACTTTCTGTTTCGTTCACATTTTGCGAAAATTTTGGGTGACGCGTGCGCGTGGGTGACGCGTGCGCGTGGGTGACGCGCACGCGTGAATGGCCTCTTTTTGAAAAATGACGCGAACGCGTGGGGCACGCGTTCGCGTGATAGGGCTTGTGCTTCCAGCACCATTCCATCATAACTCTCTGCCATACACCTTTTTTACGTCGATTTTGCAGGGTCACGCGTGCGCATGGGCGACGCGCACGCGTGGGAGGCTATTTTTCAAATGACGCGGATGCGTCAGCGACGCTTTTGCGTCGCGTGCTCTCTTCTTTTTTTTTATGCAGTATTCAAATACAAATGCAAGCTATATTCAGAGAATATGAGAAGAGTCATCAACAAAAGGTAAAATAAAACTAAGACTGTAACGGAACAATCATACCATGGTGGGTTGTCTCCTACCTAGCACTTTGCTTTTATGTCCTTAAGTTGGACGGTCTTCAAGCTTATTCTACTTCTGTTGGTGGGTCTTCCAAGAGAAAAATCTCTAGTTTTTTGTGATCCTTCATCTTCTCACCATGATAAAGCTTTAGGCGATGTCCATTGACCTTCATGAATTTGGAACTTGAAGGATGACGCAGGTGAAAAACTCCGTATGACTCTGCCTTTTCGACTCTGTAAGGACCTTCCCATCTTGATCCCAGTTTACCTGACATGAGTCTCAGTCTGGAGTTATAAAGAAGAATTAATTCCCCTGGTCTGAATTCTCTCCTTTTAATGTGCTTGTCATGGACAGCCTTCATCTTCTCTTTGTATCGCCTGGAGTTGTCATATGCTTCTAGGCGAAGGTTCTCCAATTCTGCTAGTTACAGCTTCCTTTCAGCACCAACTTCTTCAAAATTCATGTTGCACTCCCTCACATCCCAGAAGGCCTTGTGTTCCACCTCTACTGGGAGGTGGAAAGCCTTTCCGTACACTAAGCGGAAGGGGCTCATCCCAATGGGTGTCTTGTACGCTGTTCTATATGCCAGAGTGCATCTTGTAGCCTGGCACTCCAGTCATTCCTATGAGGCTTTACTATCTTCTCCAGAATGCATTTAATTTCCCTGTTAGACACTTCTGCTTGTCCATTGGTTTGGGGATGATAAGCTGTTGCTACTTTATGAACAATCCCATGCTTCTTCAGTAATCTTGTTAGTCTCCTGTTACAAAAGTGAGTGCCTTGATCACTCATGATTGCTCGTGGTGATCCAAAGTGGCAAATAATATGGTTTCTAACAAAGAAAACAACAGTGTTAGCATCATCAGTACAGGTAGGAATTGCTTCCACCCATTTAGAAACATAATCTACAGCTAATAGTATATAAAGGTAACCATTAGAGTTTAGAAATGGACCCATGAAGTCAATGCCCCAAACATAAAAAATTTCACAGAAAAGCATAATTTGTTGAGGCATCTCATCCCTCTTGGATATATTACCAAACCTTTGGCATGGGAAACAAGATTTACAAAATTCAGCAGCATCTTTAAAAAGAGTAGGCCACCAAAATCCACAGTCTAAAATTTTTCTAGCTGTTCTTTGAGGGCCAAAATGTCCTCCACTCTCAGAAGAGTGGCAGGCCTCTAAAATGGACTGGAATTCTATTTGAGACACACATCTTCTAATTACTTGGTCAGCACCACACCTCCATAAGTATGGATCATCCCATATATAGTATTTAGACTCGTTTTTCAGCTTGTCCCTTTGATGCTTAGTAAAATTGGGAGGGAAAGTATGGCTAACTAGATAATTAGCTACAGGTGCATACCAAGGAACTACTTCAGATACTGCTTGCAAACCATCAAATGGAAAAGCATCATTGATAGGAGCGGAGTCATCCTTAATGTGTTCAAGGCGACTCAAGTGGTCTGCCACTAAATTCTGGTTACCGCTCCTATCCTTAATTTCTAAATCAAATTCTTGCAGCAGCAGTATCCAATGTATCAACCTTGGTTTGGACTCCTTTTTTGCTAATAAATATTTTAGAGATGCATGGTCTGAGTACACTACTACCTTAATACCAAGTAAATAGGCTCGGAATTTATCCAGAGCAAAAACAATAGCTAGAAGCTCTTTTTCAGTAGTAGTGTAATTAGATTGAGCGGCATCTAAGGTCTTAGATGCATAAGCAATTACGAAAGGATTCTTACCTTCGCGCTGAGCCAGCGCCGCTCCTACTGCATGCTTGGAGGCATCACACATAATCTCAAATGGCTGGCTCCAGTCTGGTCCTCTCACAATTGGAGCTTGAGTCAGGGCGATCTTCAGTTTATCAAATGCTTGCATGCAATCCTCACTGAACTCGAACTCAATATCTTTCTATAACAGTCTGGATAAAGGTAATGCTACCTTACTGAAGTCCTTAATGAATCTCCTATAAAAACCTGTATAGCCAAGGAACGAACGGAATTCCCTCACAGAGGAGGGGTAAGGTAAACTAGAAATGACATCCACCTTTGCTGGATCTACAGAAATACCAGTATTAGAAATAACATGTCCTAGAACAATTCCTTGTTTTACCATAAAGTGACATTTTTCAAAATTCAATACAAGGTTTGAATTAACACACCTGTCTAATAATCTAGCTAAAGTATCCAAGCAAAGATTAAACAAATCACCATATACGCTAAAATCATCCATAAAAACTTCTATACAGTTCTCAATAAGATCTGAAAAGATACTCATCATGCATCTTTGGAAAGTAGCCAGTACATTACATAAGCCAAAAGGCATCCTCTTATATGCATACGTTCCAAAGGGACATGTAAAAGTAGTTTTCTCCTGATCTTCAGGAGCTATATGAATTTGAAAATAGCCTGTATAACCATCTAAAAAGTAGTAATGGGATTTACCTGACAGGCGATCAAGCATTTGATCAATGAATGGCAAGGGGTAGTGATCCTTGCGAGTAGCTTGGTTAAGACGCCTATAGTCAATGCAAACCCTCTATGAATTCTGTACTCTAGTTGTCAGGAGCTCTCCATGCTCATTTTTCACTGTTGTGACTCCAGATTTCTTGGGCACCACTTGTACTAGACTGACCCATTCATTGTCTGAGATGGGGTAAATGATATTTGCTTCAAGTAGCCTGGTCACTTCTTTCTTGACAACTTCTAAGATGGTGGGATTCAATCTTCTTTGGGGTTGATGGATAGGCTTTGATTCTTCTTCTAAATATATTCTGTGCTCACAAACTTGAGGGCTGATACCTACTATATCCACCAAGCTCCATCCAATTGCTTTCTTGTGCTTTCTCAGTACACCGAGCAGTTGCTCCTCCTGTTGTGAAGTGAGTTCCCTTGCAATAATAACTGGGAACTTCTGATTATCCTCAAGGTAAGCATACTTGAAGTGTGGAGGAAGGGGCTTCAATTCCAATTTCTGCTCATAGCTAGGCTCTGGATCATCCGGGACTAGTGATAATGGTAAAGTGTCTTCATTATGTTCAGAGGGTGTCCCCACACTTGGACCTTGCTCCATGTGCTTCTCTTCTACTTTTTCTTGGTGAACTTCAGCTACAGTTTCATCAATGATGTCGCACTGAAAGATAGAATGATCTTCCGGAGGGTGCTTCATAGCTTCATTTAAACTGAAACTCACTATTCTGCCATCTATTTCAAATGAGTAAGTTCCCGAGAATGCATCCAGCTTGAACTTTGAAGTTTTCAGGAATGGTCTTCCAAGCAGGATTGATGATGGTCTTCCTGAGTCATTAGGGGCATTTCCAGGATATAGAAGTCAATGGGAAAAGTGAGCCCTTTAATGCTCACTAGTACATCTTCAGCAATTCTAACTACTGTAATAATGCTTTTATCTGCTAACACAAAACGAGCTGCCGACCTTTTTAAGGGAGGGAGCCTTAAGGTATCACATATAGACAATGGAATTATACTAACACACGCTCCTAAGTCACATATGCAATCAGAAAATATTACACCTCCAATGGTACAGTTTACCATACATGGCCCTGGATCACTACATTTTTCAGGTATACCTCCCATTAAAGCAGATATAGAACTACCTAAAGAAATAGTTTCTAATTCATTAATTTTATCTTTATGTATGCATAAATCTTTCAGAAACTTTGCATATTTAGGTACCTACTGAATAACATCAAAAAGGGGAACAGTTACCTCAACCTTTTTGAAAATTTCTACCATTTTGGGATCGAGTTCCATCTGCTTTCTGGACTTCCTTGCAAGGTGTAGAAATGGGATAGGAATGGCACCACTTGCAGCCTCTGCATCCTTTGGTGCACCATTCCTTGGCTGAGCTACTTCTTCTTTAACCTTGTCTTGTACTTCTTCTTCCTCTTCAGCATCTTCTATTTCAGCATCTTCCACATCAACTGAGCCTTCAATTGGGGTGTGTTCTATTGGGCTTGGCTTCTCCTGATTCCTCTTTGGCAGTGTGGTTCTGGACCTCAGAGTGATGGCATTGATGCCACCCTTGGGGTTAGGTAAGGGTTGAGAAGGAATTCCACTGGAGCTTAAAGGTTGGTTAGTGGAAGTAGGTAATGAATCTATCCGGGCGGCAAGAGCTTGTAAAGTGGCATTCAGACCATTTAAAGTAGAGTTTAGTGTAGTCTGCATGTCTTGTTGTCCTTTTGCAAGAGAACAAAGCATCTCGTCATTTGATGAGGAAGTAGGATAAGTGATTTGTGGGACTTGTTGTTGGTTATGCTGGGATCTTTGTGACTGTCTTAGGTGAGGAGCTCTGTAAGGTTGGTTCTGATTTTGCTGTCTGTTGTTGTTATTCCACCTCTGGTTTCCATTGTTATCTCTGCCTCCTCTGTTATAGTTGTCCCTCCAACCATGGTTGGAATTATCTCTCCAACTTTGGTTGGAGTTGTCCTGCCATCCTTGGTTGTAGTTCCCACCTTGGTTGTAGTTGCCGCCTTGTTGATTGTATCCTTGATTCGGGCGGTCATAGAAGTTATGAGTAGCTGCCATAGTGTTGTCTTCTTGTTGGAGCTGCGGGCATTCATCAGTATAATGACTATAATTAGCACAGATTCCGCATACTCTTAGAGGGACTAACTGTTGGCTTTGTTGTGGTGGGGAAGGCTGAGCTTGTTGTTGTTGGTTTAACTGCATTTGCTTCAGTAAGTTGGTCATTTCACATATACTCTGTGTAAGAGCGGTAGTCTCAGTGCTAGAGGAAACTTCTGCAATAGCTTTTGAGTGTCTGCTCCTGTGCCTGTGATTCCTGGTGGACTCAGCTAAGTCGCTGATCAGTTGCCATGCTTCATCTGCGGTCTTGTACTTTTTCAGAGAAACATTACTAGCACCATCTAATGTAGTTTTATTCCAAGACTTCATGCCTTGAGTGAAGTAGCTGATCAACACTAGCCTGTCAATCATGTGATGGGGCATGCGTCCAGAAGGTTCTTAAAGCGCTCCCAGTACTCATAAAGAGTCTCTGATTCTCCTTGAACAATGCAGGAGATCTCTTTCCTCAGTCTATCCGTAACTTCAGCTGGAAAGTATTTTTCCAAGAATTCTCTCCTGAGCGTATCCCAGTTAGTAACAGTTGCTTCAGGTTGGGAGTAGTACCACTCCCTTGCCTTTCCCTCAAGAGAAAACGGAAAGGCAGTTAACAGAATAGAAGTTTCATTTGCACCATGATGCCTAACAGTAGAACAGGCTGTCTGAAAATCCCTGAGGTGCTTGATGGGCTCCTGAGCAGGTAAGCCATGAAACTTGGGTATCAAGTTGATTAATGCAGTCTTCAGCTCAAAATCTGCAACCAGAGTTGGATGATGCACTTGATATGGTTGCAGTGTAAAATCTGGGACTCCAACTTCCTGGAGAGTAATCCTCCTAGGTGCTGCCATGTTATCTGCACGTGAATCAACTGAATTAGTAGTAAAGGAGCTTGTTTCGCTCTCAGATGGCGGTTCAGATTCGCCCTCAGATGAGACTGGTGAATCGATAACAATCACTTCACCACCCTCTGAGGCTAACCGACGTCGAGCTCACCTAATACATGAAATAGTTCTTTCAATTTCAGGATCAAATGCGGCTAAGCTCGAATCAGACAGTGAACGCGTCATTCAATGAAAGAAACATACAGCTCATGGTAATAAAATAAAATAAAATAAAATATGCAAATAAAATAAAAATATGTACACTAATTAATAACTTAGCACACAATTGCAACTCCCCGGCAACAGTGCCAAAAACTGACGAGCGGCAGAAGTTAGACCAATTAAGAGATTATAATATAATAAAACAGCATTGCAAGTATAGCTCTTAACCAGCAAAAATCCGCCTCATCAATTTAGAAAGGTTGTCACAAAAAAGGTTTAGAATAAAAATACTGGGAGTATGAGTCCCAGGTCGTCTCCCAACGAGTTGCTAGAAAAAGGGTGCTAATTTATTAATCAGGAGTTTTCCGAGAGTTTTGAGAATTGATTAACAGAAAATAAACAATTGTAATTTAATGCAATGAAAATTAAAAGATATTTATATTATCCTAAATAAAAAGCCTTGACTAGGGGAATGATTAATCAGAAGTTCTATCCTTGTTGGGATCTCTTAAGTGTAGTATCAAAAAGGTTGTTGTTTTCACTTAGTTAACCCTTACTAAATAAAGGAAAGTCAAGTAATTGAGCTCACTCTTATTCGCAAATCCTAGTCCTCTCCCTTGGGAAGTTCTAGCGTTAGTAAATATAGAACTAGCCAACAACTTCCAATTTAACCATCACTTAAGCCTTCCAACTCAAGTGTCTCCTTTTAATCAACCCCATGTCAAGTAGGGAATCTACTCCATTGACCTGAATATAACGCTTGTAGAAATATAAGAAGAAGACATGATAATTAAAATAGGGATTGAAATTAATTAAAAATAAAAGTAATCCTTTTCATTAACAATCCATGAAAATAATCTAATTACCACTTTAAACAAGAATTAAGAATATGGAATAAATAAAAGAGTAAGGAAACAAACTAGAATAGTATCTTCAATGGAGGTGATGACTCTTCAGTATCCTAAAATCAAAAGCAATAAACTATGAATGTAAACAAAACCTAGAGGAGGAGTAGTTTCTCTCTAGATTCAGATCTAAATCCTAAAAACTATCCTAATGAGAACATGTGAATGTGTATGTCTCTGTGTTGAGTCTCTGCTTGTTCTCTGGCTTTATTCTGTGTTTTTGGGCCGAAAACTAGGTCAAAACGCGGCCCAAAATCGCCTCAAGCGTTTTCTGTTAATTTTTGCAGATCGCGCAGGTCACGCGTACGCGTCAGTCACGCATGTACTTTATTTGGCATTTTTCCTTGTCACGCGTACGCGTCGTCCACGCGTGCGCATTTTTTGTGCAGATTCTAATCCACGCGTATGCATCAGGCATGCGCACGCGTCGCTACAATTTTCTTCATTCCGCGCGCTCGCGTGAGCCATGCGCGCGCGTCGGTGTTCGCTGGTCATCTCCTTAGTTTCTTGTGTTCCTTCCATTTTTGCAAGCTTCCTCTCCATTCTCTAAGCCATTCCTGCCCTATAAAGCCTGAAACCACTCAATTAAAATAGGGTTAGTTTTCCTTCTCTGACTTAAGAGGAACGTCCTTTTTTTTATGCTTATGAGTACTTCTTCAGTCAATTAAACATTACCATTCCTTTTACCCCTTTCGAGACCGATCTGTTGTGGTCTTGTAATGTAGTCCCTTCCCAGCTCCATCCAAACTCATGGGGTTTCATAAAAATCTTCCAGTTGTTGTGTCAGGAGTTGGATATCCGACCTACCTAAACTCTCTTCCTTTACCATTTTGTGTTGACGAAGCCTGGGGTGGCTAAGAAGAAAGCTTCTTGGGTTTCTTTCAGAGCTACTCAAGGGAAGAAAGTTTTCTCTATGTATGATGAGTCCTTTAGGAACTTTAAGAATTACTATTTCAAGGTCCGAACTGTTGAGGGTGTTCATCCTTTCTTCTTGGATGAGAATAATGAACCCACCTTCCCTTTATGCTGGCAGAAGAATGTAGTAGTGGCTAGGTATTCTTGGGAAAGTTTGGATGAGGTCGAGCAAGCCTTTGTGAACGTATTAGAGGAGAACTGGGGCGAGCCTCCTCATCTTGACATGAAGAGGTTTCTTGGGGATCCTTCCCTTCTTCGTGCTGAACTGGGTAGTGGCTGATTTCTTTTTAGCTTTTGTTTGCTTTTTTTGGTATCGTCTATTTATCCCTTTCTTATTTGTAACTAGACTTTATTGTTTCCTTTTTCAGAGATGGTGAAGTCTACGGATTCTATGAAGCACTTCCGTAGGGCTAAAAAAGCAACAGCTGCTCAAAATATCTCGGCTAAGGCTGCAGAGGGAGAGTCTTCTCAGGTGCCTCCAAAGAAACCAACATCGGGTGCTTCTGGGCCGAGGAAGGTTATTCCCACTCCTCAGGTCTGGACTGTCCTCCCAGACCCCCAGTTCGACCATCCTCTAGTGCCACTTCCTCTCCTACTGCTGTTGAGCCTCTTCCAAAAAGGCAAAGAACTGTTGGTCCTCATAACCTGGATGCCTAGGATTTTGATGCTGTGGAGTTTGTTGATGAAAAGATTGCTCCCTATGACCAACTTTCCATGGATGATGTTTCCATCCTTCGCCACTTGGATTTCATTACCCGTAACAGTGTTCGGATGGCCCATATGGGTGCAGCCCTATTTTGCACTGTCCAAGGTTCCCCAGTCCATGCGACGAAGGCTTTTATGGAGGATGTGATAAACCCCAATTTTGTGGTTTATCTTGTGCTTATTTTGGGGAATTTTATCACATTTTCCCACATTATTCAATGAAATAGCATGGTTTTGCAATTCTCCCTTGATTTGTGCTTAAATGTGAAAACATGCTTTTTAGGCCTTAATTTTGCCAATTTTAATTCACTTTAATTTTATTCGATGCATTGATGTATTTGTTGAGTGATTTCAGGTTTATAGGGCAAGTATTGGATGGAAGAAGTGAGGAGAAAAGCATGCAAAGTGGGAGAACTCATGAAGAAATGAAGGAACCGTTAAGTTGTCAAGTCCGACCTCTTCGCACTCAATCGACCATAACTTGAGCTACAAAGATCCAAATGAGGCGGTTTCAGTTGCGTTGGAAAGCTAACATCCGGGGCTTCATAATGGTATAAAATTTACCATATGTTTCTTTGCTCTCAGGTGTACGCATGCGCGCCGATTCTTCCCGTGGGTCCACTTTAATGAAATCGCCCCTAGCGATTTCTGAAGTATTTTGGGCCCAATTCAACTCATTTCTGATGTTATTGAACCCAAGGATTGAAGGGGAAATGAACCAAGTAGTCATAGTTTTAGTTTTCATCATGTTTTAGGGTAGAATTCTAGAGAGAGAGGCTCTCTCCTCTCTCTAGATTTTTGGGTAGTTTAGGTTTAATTTTCTTAAATCCAACTTATAATTCTTATTTTGATTTAGTTTTCCTTTTAATTTCTTGTTGTTACATCTTAATCTTCTTAGTTTCTCTTGTTCATTTCCTTTATTTTGTTACTTTTATGTTGATGAACCCTTGTTGGATTTCCATTTTCTTTTAATGCAATTTAATGTTTGATGTCCTTTTTATTGATGAATTGAGTTGTTGATTTACTTTTCTTGCAATTGTAGTTGGTAAATTTTACTATTTCTTGTCATTTATCATGCTTTCCTTTTATGCCTTCCAAGTATTTGATAAAATGCTTGGTTGGATGTTAGAGTAGATTTTGAGCATTCTTGGCTTGGAAAGAGTAATTGGGCAATCTTGAGTCATGAAAACCCAACTTATGTTGGTGATCTAGAGTTGTTAGCTAATATTGTTTCCATTGATGCTAATCTTTTGCTAATTTAATTAGTGGGTTGATTAGGACTTTTGGAATATTGTTTCCATTGACGCTAATCTTTTGCTAATTAAATTAGTGAGTTGATTAGGACTTTTGGATTGAGATTAGCTAGTCTTATTAGACTTTCTCTCATGGAAGATAATATGATACCTTCTTCCAATGTTGGAGATGACGTAATAAGATAAATTCTTGTTTATTATTGTGATATGATTGATTAGTCTTGTTTGACTTTCTCCCTATTTGTTGGAGTTGACTAAATAAGATGAATTAATCATTGCATGACTAGGATAGAAAGTGGTGCACGAATTGTGAATCACACTTTTCACAATGCGTACCACTAACCAGCAAGTGCACTGGGTCGTCCATGTAATACCTCACGTGAGTAAGGGTCGAATCCCACGGAGATTGTTGGTTTGAAGCAATCTATGGTTATCTTGTAAATCTTAGTCAGGAAGTCAATTATGTTTATCAGTTGAATTGCGAATAAACAATAGAGCATGGATTAAAGGTTAATTGTTATGCAGTAATGGAGAATATGTTGGAGTTTTGGAGATGCTTTGTCTTCTGAATCTCTGCTTTCCTCTGTCTTCTTGTTCACACACGCACGTCCTCCTATGGCAAGCTGTGTGTTAGTGGATCACCGTTGTCAATGGCTACCTTCCATCCTTCCAGTGAAAACTACGCTCACGCGCTCTGTCACAGCACGGCTAATCACCAGTTGGTTCTCGATCCGGTTGGAATAGGATTTACTATCCTTTTGCGTCTGTCACTAACGCCCAGCCTTCAGGAGTTTGAAGCTTGTCACAGTCATTCTATCCTTGAATCCTACTCGGAATACCACAGACAAGGTTTAGACTTTCCGGATTCTCATGAATGTCGCCATCAGTTCTAGCTTATACCACGGAGATTCTGATTAAGGAATCTAAGAGATACTCATTCAATCGGATATAGAACGGAGGTGGTTGTCAGGCACATGTTCGTGGTTTGAGGAAGGTGATGAATGTCACAGATCATCACCTCCATCACAGTTAAGCGCGAATGAACATCTTAGATAGGAACAAGCGTGTTTGAATGGAAAACAGAAATACTTGCATTAATTCATCGAGACACAGCAGAGCTCCTCACCCCCAACAATGAGGTTTAGAGACTCATGCCGTCAGAGAATACAAAGTTTAGATCTGAAAATGTTATGAGATACAAAATAAGTCTCTAAAAGTTGTTTAAATACTAAACTAGTAGCCTAGGGTTACAAAATATGAGTGGATTATGATGGATGATGCAGAGATCCACTTCTGGGGCCCACTTGGTGTGTGCTGGGGCTGAGATTTAAGTGAGTCACGTGCAGAGGCCATTTGTGGAGTTGAACGCCAGTTTTTGTGCCAGTTTGGGCGTTCAACTCCAGCTTTTGATCCTTTTCTGGCGCTGGACGCTAGAATTGGGCAGAGAACTGGCGTTGAACGCCAGTTTACGTCGTCTTTCCTTGTGCAAAGTATGGACTATTATATATTTCTGGAAAGCCCTGGATGTCTACTTTCCAACGCAATTGGAAGCATGCCATTTCGAGTTCTGTAGCTCCAGAAAATCCACTTTGAGTGCAGGGAGGTCAGAATCCAACAGCATCAGCAGTCCTTTTTCAGCCTGAATAAGATTTTTGCTCAGCTCCTTCAATTTCAGCCAGAAAAATACCTGAAATTACAGAAAAACACACAACTCATAGTAAAGTCCAGAAATATGAATTTTTCCTAAAAACTAATGGAAATAAACTAAAAACTAACTAGAACATACTCAAAACTATATGAAATTAACCCCAAAAAGCGTATAAAATATCCGCTCATCAGAAAGCTTATGATCTCAACACTTACCATGAATGTCTCTCTTTATTACTTGCTTTCTTTAATTTCTCTCTTTACTTTTTTTGCCATTTATTTTCTTATCCTCTTATCAACCAAACCCCCCTTGATCTTCATAGCCAATAATTGAGCACTTCATTGCAATTCCTTGTGAGACAACCTGGAGTCTAAATACTCTGGTTAATTCTTATTTGGGGTTTGTTATTTGTGACAACCAAAATTTTTGTATGAAAGGATTCTTGATTGATTTGGAAACTATACTTCACAACGAGACTTCATTAACTAAATTCTAAACCGTCAAGGGTCCACACATCAGGATGCTAAATCGAAATTTGATAAAATCAAGGGGTTGAAGGATGAGCTTGATGCTAAGGTGGCCAAATTGGAGTTGGATTTGGAGAAGGAGAAGTCGCGGGCTACTGCTGCTGAGGCTGCTGCCAAGCTGGTTGGGGAAACGGAAAAAAACTATAAGGAGAGCTACACCCGCACTTATGCCGAGCTGTTGGAGTTTAGGGAGAGGCTTGATTCTGTCCAAGCAGATTACGCCGATCTCCAGGGTCATTTAGTCAATCCTATGATGGGGGATTATGAAATTTTAAAGGCCCAAGTCCGAGTTCTTGCCCCTGAGCTCGACCTGACTCTCTTCAGCTTGGATAATGTGGTGGAAGATAGGAAGACAGTTCCTACCCCAGATGATGAAGATGACGGACCTCCCCCTGCGCTGCCAGCCAAAGCTTCTACAGCCACGACTTCTTCAACTCCCTCTGCTGAGGTCGACCATCCCGAACCTGATCCTGATTGTCAGATTCTTAATCAGGAGGATGGGACTGTAGACGCCACCCCATGAAGATCATTCCTCCTCCTTCAGCCACGGATGCTACTACTGGGGAAACTCTTGACCTCTTATGATTTCTTTGTTTTATCTGTACAGCCCAATTTGTGGGCTTTTGAACTCTGTTTTTGTAACTTGTGATATGGTAGACTTCTTGACCTTTAGTTGCCTCTATGCAACTTTTATTTTGAAAAAACAAAACACTTTCAAACTCTGAGGCTGCTACTTAAGTAGCCTTTTGAGTCTTTTAATATTTTATTTTCATGAGTATATTTCTCTGATATACTGTTCATGCTTTTGCAACTTCTGTAAATCTTTATAGAGTGTTGGTACTTCTGCTGTCCGAACACTTTTTGATTAGATCTTTGTTTAGTCCATCCTCTGTTTGGGATGACCTTTGGGGCTAACTTGTCTCACAACTTTTTAGTATTCTTGGTAGAACCTTTTTAGTTAGTCTGAACAATTGTGATAGCCTTGTCGTGGAACGTGGCTTTTCGGGCGGAGCTATGTCCCTTTTAGCGCACGCTTTTCGTTTGTCCGACTTCTCTTGTCGATCCGAGTTGTAGCTTTTGCTGGTCTGACTTCTCTTGTCGGACCAATCTGTAGCTTTCATTGTTCTGACTTCTTTTGTTGGTCCAATCTGTAGCTTTCGTTGGTCCGACTTCTTTTGTCGGTCTAATCTGTAGCTTTCGTTGTTTCGACTTCTCTTGTCGGTCCAATCTGTAGCTTTTGTTGGTCCAATTTCTCTTGTCGGTCCAAGCTAATTTATTTCTAGTATTCCATTTTTAGTTAGACTTCATCAGGCCATTTTTTATGGATTACTTTTTATAACTTCTTGCATTAATCTGTTTTTATCGCTTTCACCTTGCCGATCTTTGTTGTAATCGGGTGATGAATTTGGTTTTCATCTTGCTGACCTTGTCAAAATCGGGCAATGAATTTGGTTTTCATCTTGCCGACCTTGTCGAAATCGGGCGATGAATTTGGTTTTCATCTTTGCCGACCTTGTCAAAATCGGGCGATGAATTTGGTTTTCATCTTTGCCGACTTTGTCGAAATCGGGCGATGAATTTTTGCGCTCAGATTCATGCGTCTTGGTAGAAAACTTTTGAATCTAAAAAACTTTATTCAAGTAGAAAAATAGGCATATAGATAGGAATATATACATATAAGTGCGTACCCTTCTAAGTCGGGCAATTCTGTAGATCTTGGCTTGGCGCCTCATTAAAAAACCTTTTTAGGAAAAAGAGTGCACATTGACCTAAGATCTTTTCTCACTATAGTACCTTGAAGTCATTCGACGCTTTAACGCTTCCTCTCTAATCCGAGCTCTTTCTCGGACTTCTGGAAGTAGGTCGAGTTCTATTTGTTGATTTTGGGAGTTGGCCTCTTTATTGTAGAGGATCCTTCTGGGGGATCCTTCCTCTATCTCCACTGGGATCATTGCCTCCATTCCGTAAGCAAGTCGGAAAGGTGATTCTCCTATGGTGGAATGCGGAGTTGTCTAATACGCCATAGGACTTGTGGGAGCTCTTCGGCCTAAGCTCCCTTTGCGTCCTGTTGTCTCCGTTTTAACCCAGCTAGTATGACTTTGTTGGCAGCTTCTGCCTGTCCGTTAGCTTGTGGGTGTTCTATGGATGTGAATTGGTGATTTATTTTCAAGTCAGCTACCAAGTTCTTGAAACCTGTATCAGTGAATTGAGTGCCATTATCTGTGGTGATGGAGTAAGGGACCCCAAACCTTGTAATAATGTTCCTGTATAGAAATTTCTAACTTCTTTAAGCAGTGGCATTAGCTAGGGGCTCTGCCTCAATCCATTTTGTAAAATAGTCTACCCCTACAATGAGAAACTTGACTTGTCCCGATCCTTGGGGAAAGGGTCCAAGGAGGTTGAGCCCCCACTTTACAAACGGCCAAGGTGACGTTACGCTGATGAGCTCTTCTGGTGGAGCGATGTGGAAGTTAGCGTGCTTTTGACATGGTGGGCATGTCTTGACAAACTCAGTCGCCTTCTTTTGTAAGGTTGGCCAGAAGAATCCAGCTCGGAGTACCTTTTTGGAAAAAGCTCGTGCCCCTAAGTGGTTGCCACACATACCACTGTGTATTTCTTCTAGGACTTCCCTTGTATTGGAAGTTGGTACGCATTTTAGGAGAGGTGTTGAGATCCCTCTCCTATATAAGATGTCGCCCATCATAGTGTAGTACTGTGCTTCTCGTATCAACCTCTTTGCCTCTTTCTTATCTGTGGAGAGTGCCTCTGTTTTGAGATAGTTGATAATGGAAGTCATCCACCCTTGATCTTGATGATGCGTGAGCATCTTTCCTATCTTTTTCTAATGAATTTGCATCTAATTTGTTGAGTTTAATAAAGAATTAATTATCTTTTAGCCAATATGGATGCTACTTTGAGTCTTTTGCAATTTTGTTTATTTTAGGTAGCATTCGGCTGGATTTGATGGAGTTTCTGCAGCACAAGAACCAAAGGAGATGGCAGCGAGGAGCGACGCGTACGTGTGACTGACGCGTACGCGTGATTTGGAGCTTTCCATGGCGATGCGTGCGCGTGACTGACGCGAACGCGTGATTTGAAGATTTGCTCAGCGACGCGTGACTGACGCGTACGCTTGACATGCGCGACGTACAGAAAGTGCAGAAAAATGCTGGGGGCGATTTCTGGGCTGTTTTGACTCAGTTTTTAGCCCATAAAACACAGATTAGAAGCTACAGAATGGACAAAACAAGTGGTCCCCACCTATCAACTGAAGACTTGTTAATTAATTCTAATTTAAATTCAAATATTATTTTTTTAGGAAAAGATATTATTTTAGTTTTAAATGATAGATTTTAAATTAATTAGGATTAGATATAAAAGGGAATTCCAACAGGGTGGTTCCAACACAACATTATTACAATTCACAATTTAGAATCCTAGTTTTCTACTCTGAACCATGAGCAACTAATCCTCCATTGTTAAGGTTAGGAGCTCTGTCTATTTGTATGGATTGATTTTATTGCTTTTCCTATTTTAATTCATGTTTGGATTTATAATTTAAGAAATGTTTTCACTCTTTACCTTATGAATTTTGGTGGAACGGAAGTATGACCCTCTTTCTATTTGATTTCTTGTATAACTTGGAAAAGCTCTTTACTCGAACAACAACTTGAAAACATATTCTCCTAAATTTTAATTATCTGGATTTAACGGGATACGTGACATATTATCCTTTTATTTTTGGATAATTAGAGTTTTTGTGGCATATAAACTGGAATTTGATCATCACCCTCTAATTGGAATTAATTGACTAAGAAATTGGCTGTTGATGAATTTTAGAGGAGACTAAAAAGGTCTAAGGAATTAGGGTCTAGTCACATATAGTTTGCCATAAATTAAATCCTACATGATTGAAATAGTTAGTGAGAAAAGTTAATCTGGAAAAATAGATAACTCTAAAACCTTAACTGCTTTCTCCATATTTTATTCCCAACCCATTTACTTTACTATTTTAATTTCTGTACGATTGTTTAATGCTCTTTGAATATTCAAACACTCTTTTCTGTTTGTCTAACTAAACCAATCAATCAATCATTGTTGCATAGTCCTTCAATCCTCGTGGGATCGACTCTTACTCACCTGAGGTATTACTTGGTACGACCCGGTGCACTTGTCGGTTAGTTTGTGGTTAGAAAATACCGCACCAAGTTTTTGGCGCCGTTGCCGGGAATTGATTGTGATTGACAACTACTCATTGTTTGATTGCTTAGATTAGATAGTTTTTCTTTTAATTAAATTTTTTTTATTATTATTAATTTTTATTTATTTATTTGTTTATTTATTTTCCCTTTATTGTTCTTTCCGTTAGCATGTTCCCTACCTCCCTGTATCCTTTTTCTTTGTTTCCTTAACGTCATTTTTTTATTTTATTTTTATTTTTATTTTTTTGTTTTTTATTTTTTTAATTTCTTTTATTCCGTCATTTGTTTTTTATATATATTTTATTCATTTCATTTTATTTTATTTTCGTTTTTATTATTATTATTATTATTATTATTATTATTATTATTATTATTATTATTATTATTATATTTTTTTCTTTATTTTTATTTTTCTGGTTCACTAATTATAAAAAAAAATTTAAAAATAGCACTAATATTTTTTCTTAATTTCTAAAATTAAGTTTGGTGTCACCTAACAAATTTTATTTTAATTTTCTTGTTTATTTTTCCTGTTATTTTTCGAAAATTTCTGTCTAATTTCTGTTTGCATTTTCGAAAAAATTTTTATTTTATTTAGTAATTTTATTTTATTATTTTACACAGGATACCTCATTGAGACTTCTCTACACTTTGACGTAGAGAATCCCATCTTTTCTTGTCTTCTGTTTGTTTATGCACAGAAACAGAGACAAGGTACATCTCTTAGACTTTGATCCTGAACCTGAAAGAACTTTCAGGTGACGTTTACAACAAGCAAGACTTTACAAGGCTGTAGAATCCACTATGGATCACAATAATGCTGTTAATGCCAATGTGGCAAAATCCGAATGGGGATGATCAACAAAGGAGAGTGCTTGGCTCTTATTCTGCTCCTACTACAGATCTTTATGGAAAAAGCATTGTGGTGCCTCCTATAACTACGAACAACTTTGAGTTGAAGCCACAATTGGTCACCTTGGTGCAACAAAACTGCCAGTATCATGGTCTCCCCCACGAAGACCCAGATCAATTTATTTCTAATTTTCTGCAGATTTGTGATACTGTGAAGACAAATAGAGTGAACCCAGAGGTGTACAAACTCATGCTCTTCCTGTTTGCTCTGAGGGATGGAGCAAAGCTATGGCTAGATTCCCAACCCAAGGAGAGCTTGAATACTTGGGACACAGTTTTTACTGAGTTTCTTACTAAATTTTTCCCACCAAAGAAGCTGACTAAGCTTGGGGTGGAGGTTCAGACCTTCAGACAGAGGGATGGAGAAACTCTTTATGAAGCTTGGGAGAGGTACAAGCTACTGATTAGGCAATGCCCTCTGGACATGTTCTCTAAATGAACCCAACTAGACATGTTTCCAATCAACTGCTGAGTTTGACAACTCAAGTGTTACCAATTATTTAACCAAAGCCAAAAGGGGAAGAAAATCTACTCGAATTAAAATAATTTGAATTAATTAAAAGCATCAATAACATTAAAGAAAACAATCATAAGTCTGAAATACCTTGAATTATATTAAATAGAATATTCAAATCTAACATGAAAAATTCATAAGCCAATTTGGCAACATAAGTCAAATACAAGTAAAAGCATTAGAGTATCTAAAAGTAGAAGAGAAACATAAATTAAGGAACATTGAACCTGGCATTGAAGTAATAACCTTAAAATAAAAGGAATCATAATCCTAAAATCTAAGAGAAATCCTAATTCCTAAGAGAGAGGAGAGAGCCTCTCTCTCTCTCTCTCTCTAAAACTACATTTAAATCCTAATAATTGTGTGTTATGAAAGTTGTGTATGTTGAATGGATGCATTCCTCCACTTTATAGCCTCTAATTTGTATTTTTTGGGTCGAGAACTAGGCCAGAAACAGCCCAGAATTCGCTGGTTGCGAATTCAAACACGCTGATTTTCATAGATGCGATGCGTCCGCGTAATGCACGCGTTCGCGACACTTATCCTCAGGGAAAATATGGCAAATTATATATCATTTTGAAGCCCCGGATGTTAGCTTTCCAACTCAACTAGAACAACATCATTTGGATCTCTGTAGCTCAAGTTATGACCGTTTGAGTGCGAAGAGATCAGGCTGACAGCTTTGCAGTTCCTTCAGCTTCTTATATTCCTTCCACTTTTGCATGCTTCCTTTCCATCCTCTGAGCCATTCTGCCCTGTAATCTCTGAAATCACTTAACACACATATCACGGCATCGAATGGTAATAAGAGAGGATTAAACATAGCAAATTTAAAGCCCAAAGAAGCATGTTTTCAATCATAGCACAAAATCCGGAAGGAGAAAGTAAAACCATGCAAATAGTATGAATAAGTGGGTAAAAAGTTGATAAAAACCACTCAATTGAGTACAAGATAAATCATAAAATAGTGGTTTATCAACATCCCCATACTTAAACATTAGTATGTCCTCATGCTAAGCTCAAGAGAACTAAAAGAGTGAAGAGGAATGGTAGAATACATGAAATACAACCTATCTATATGAATGCAACTATATACTAAAATGATTTTGCCTATTTGGTTAAAAGTAAACAAATCTTTCAAGAACAAATATGAACTGAATTTCACTAATTCAAATCACAAAATAAAGTACAAGTGAACTTGCAGAAGAAAATAGCTCATGAAAGCCGGGAACAAAGAATCGAGCGTCGAACCCTCACCGGAAGTGTATACACTCTAATCACTCAAGTGTTTAAGGTTCGATTTTTTCAATTCTCTACTAACCTTGCTTTCTAAAGCTTGCTTTTCTTCTACCAATCAACACAAATTTGATGCACAGATACACATATCAAGAGGTCTTTTAAGGGTTATAATGGGGTTAGGGTCAAGGTAGGATTTTATTTGGTCAAGTGGACTAAAATCTGAATCCTTAATTAACTTAAACTTTCCACCTAACTTAAGCCAATCCATGTAATCATAATACCACATCTAACTAACCATTAGCCATGTTTTCCATATATTCATGCATCCTAATTTTGAGTACAGTACATATGCATTGCTTTCACCATTTACTTTGGGGCATTTTATCCCCTTCTATTATTTGCTCTTTTTCTTTTCTTTTTTTTCTCCTTTATTTTATATATATTATTTTTTTTTCTTCTTTTTTTTTTTGCATATGATTAAATTATTGAATGCATGAACATGTCCTAAGCATTTCTTTTACATTTTCATAAATATATATAACACCCAATTCTTAAACCAATGTTTTCAAACCCAATTTTCCCACACTTAATTCGTGAGCACTCTCACTAGTCTAAGCTAACCAAGGATTCAAATTAAGGACATTATTATTTTTCGTTAGAGTTAATGATGAGCTAAAGTAAAGGATAATGAAAGGGTAAGGCCATATGGGTATGTAAGCTCAGTGAAACAAATGCCTCAATCATATAAGTGCATGCATACATCAAACAATGGAAATATAGAATTAAGCAAGACAAAGATCACAATTTTAGAGAGAAAAACACACACCAAAAATAAAATATTAGTTGATAAAATGCAACCAATCAAATAGGCTCAAAATCTCACTGGTTTTGTGTGTTCGAGCTCTAAACCATGTTCCAGTATAATATTCTTTCAAACAAGTTTTTCAAAAATTTAATTTCAAATTAGTAGAATGCTATAAGAAGTTTCTTTGAAAAAAAAAATATTACTTCAACCAAGTGGTGGTAAAATATGCACAAAATTAAATAAATATGCAATCAAACATGCAAATGCAACAACTAACAAGGAAAATAAAATATTGGTGTTGAGAATAACTAACCCATGGAAGTCGGTACCGACCTCCCCACACTTAAAGATTGCACCGTCCTCGGTGCATGCTAAGATGTGCAAGTGGACGGGTTGCTTCAACTGATGCTTTTCTCCAAAGATTGTGCAGGTGGACTTGTTTGTCTCCCCATTTAGAAGCTTTCCCTTTCCCTTCTTTGGTGGCCATCCTGAAAGAAGAGAAAAAGAAGAAAAGTAACCCAGAAATAAAGATAGGAAACAAATAAAGTATGGGTGGGTTAATGCCAAATAATAAGGGTCTCAATTACACGGTAGCTACAACATGCAAGTGAGAAAATAATAGAAGCACATAGCATATCAATAGTGCAAAAATTGCAACAAAAGGGGAGGAGATAGTAGGTAATGAAAGATAGTATAAACTCATGTCAATGCAAAAGTAATACAAGTATCATAAAAGATGAGCATTGACTTAAATAATATTACTCAACAGTGTAAAACAAGTCACTAAGCACCAGAATAGTTCAAGAAAAGGTGTAACAGTTGAATAAGAAAATGTGACACCAATGTAAAAAGAATAACTTTAGAAATAAAAATATGCACAAAATTAAAATGCAATGAATGAAAGTATGCAAATAAATTAAATAGGAGGAAAGCGAATAATGATGAGAAGGTAAATAAACGAAGAAAAAGAAAGTAAGAAAGGAGGAAGAAAGAATAAGAAGGGATAAGAAAGAATTAAGAAGGGGGAAGAGAATATTTGGATTTGAAGAAGAAAAGATAAGATATCAGGACTGATTTGGATAAACTATGTGTCGCATGTGACGCGGACGCGTGGAGCACGCGGTCGCATGGTGTGTGATAAGTTCAGGTGACGGGACGCGTGAGTCACGCGATCGCGTGGCCTGATTTGTGCTATTGGCGCGAGTGCAGCCGTGCGTTCGTGCAACTCTCTGGTTCATACTCTCATTGCCAAATATTTGGGTGACGCGTTTGCGTGGGTGACGCGATCACGTGAATGGCCATATTTTGAAAACAAGGCGGCCGCGTGGGGCACGCGGTCGCGTTGTAGGGCTTGTGCTTCTAGCACGAGTCCAGCCCAGCTCCATCATAACTTACTGCCAAACACCTCTTTACGTTGATTTTGCAGGGCCACACATTCGAATGGATGACGCGTCGCGTGGGAGGCTCTTTTTCAAAATGACGCGGACGCATCAGCGACGCGGTCTTGTGGGCGTATTTGTGCCTAAGGCACGCTTCCAGCCACGCTTTCGTGTGACTTTCTGCTTTCTTTCTTCTCGTGTCCAAGGCACATATGACGTGGACGCGTCAGTGACGCTTACGTGTCACGTGCCTTTCTCACTTTTTTTTTTATATATGCACTATGCAGATGCAAATGCAGAATGCAGGTGAATATGCAGAAATTATGGATGAACACTAGTAAAAATAAAATAAAACTAAGAACAAAAAGGAAAGAATATATCATGGTGGGTTGTCTCCCACCTAGCACTTTTAGTTAAAGTCCTTAAGTAGGACATTTGAGGAGCTCCCTGTTTTGGTGGCTTGTGCTTGAACTCATCCAGGAATCTCCACCAATGTTTGTGATTCCAATGGCCTCCGGGATCCCAAACTAGTTGCATAAAGCCTTCAAGCAAGTTAAAGTAAGTGACAGGGCCCCAAGAGTGTTGATTACTAGATTGAATTCTGGGATCCCAAACCTTGCTTTTGCACCCGTCTTCTTGTTGATCATCATGATTCCATTTGGGTGGTGAACAGTTGGAATTCTCACTGAGACATCCAAACAGTTTCCTAGACCCATTAAATTGAGAATTATACCAACCCTTATACTTCAGTTTGGAGCATGCAACCACATTGAACCTTGCATGACATTTCCTACCACTAACCATCTCCCTCTTACTCTTAAAGCCACAAAGAGCTCTAAGTTGCCCATCCGTCTCAAGCAAAGCATATTCAAGTGGGCTAATTAAGCTTAGAGATGAGAGATTTACCCACTTGAATGAAGGGATGGATGGTGATGGCTTTGGGGAAGAGGTCTCCAACAGCTTTGGCAAGGTGATTTCCAGCTCCATTCCCTTGAGTTCTTCCTTGACAACTTCCACCTCTTTGCAAGCTTCTTCAATATCAACCTCTTCCTCTTGGTAGCTTTCTTCCAATTCGATCTCTTCTTCATTGTTTACCAAGGGCATGGGAGGTTGTGCTTCTTCTTCTTTGATCTCCATGTCATGTCCAATGGGAGAGGATTCTAATGTAGATAAGAATTCATCAATGATTGAATCCATCTCTTGATCATCCCCTTCAAAGTCTTTAACCATGATATCCCTTGGAGGTTGTACACCCTCCTCAACAACAAATTCAAACTCCTTAGAAGGGGGTTCTATGACTGGGCTTTCCCATGGACGTTCTGCATCTCCTAAGTCCTCGACCACTTCTTCCTCTTTAACGATTACAGCTTCCTCCAAATGTTCCAGTACAAAGTCATGCTGCTCACTTTCCACCGGAGCTTCTAGCTTCTCCTTCATGCTGCGTTCTTCAGTAGATTCTCCACATGAAGCCATGGGGGTTCCTTGAGTGTCCGAACGGCGCCATTTTGACTAACTGGATTTCTGCTAATTTAGAATTTATAAGAATATAATCGTGTTGCAAGTATAGTTTATAAACCAACAGAGAATCCTTTCGTACAAAAAATTGGTTGTCACAAGTAACAAAACCCAATAAAATTTATAACCGAAGTATTTAAACATAGGGTCGTTGGTAATGCGAAATTGTTACTCAGGTTGTGAATTATTGTTCGAAATTGATTCCCTGGCGATGGCACCAAAAACGGATGGACAGAACCATGGTCTAAACATATCTTCACAACTTCGCATAACTAACCAGCAAGTGCACTGGGTCGTCCAAGTAATAAACCTTACGTGAGTAAGGGTCGATCCCACGGAGATTGTTGGTATGAAGCAAGCTATGGTCACCTTGTAAATCTCAGTCAGGCGGATATAAAATAGTTATGGAGTTTTCGAAATTAATACTAAAATAAGGATAGAAATACTTATGTAAATCATTGCTGAGAATTTCAGATAAGCGTATGGAGATGCATTCATTCCTCTGAACCTCTGCTTTCCTGCTGTCTTCATCCAATCAGTCTTACTCCTTTCTATGGCTGGCTTTGTGTAAGGATGTCACCGGTGCCAATGGCTACTTTCAATCCTCTCGGGAAAATGGTCCAAATGCTCTGTCACAGCACGGCTAATCGTCTGGAGGCATCACCCTTGTCGTTGGTTGCATCCTATTCCTCTCTGTGAAAATGGTCCGATGCGCTGTCACTGCATGGCTAATCATCTTGGAGGTTCTCGATCATATTGGAATAGAATTTACTATCCTTTTACGTCTGTCACTACGCCCAGCACTCGCGAGTTTGGAGTTCGTCACAGTCATTCAATCCCAGAGTCCTACTCGGAATACCACGGACAAGGTTTAGACTTTCCGGACTCTCATGAATGCCGCCATTAATCTAGCTTATACCACGAAGATTCTGATTAAGAGATCTAAGAGATACTCATTCAATCTAATGTAGAACGGAAGTGGTTGTCAGGCACGCGTTCATAGGGAATGATGATGATTGTCACGTTCATCACATTTAGGTTGAAGTGCGAATGAATATCTTAGAAACTGAATAAGTTGAATTGAATAGAAAACAGAAGTACTTTGCATTAATCCTTGAGGAACAGCAGAGCTCCACACCTTAAACTATGGAGTGCAGAAACTCTACCATTGAAAATACATAAGTGAGAATGGAGTTCATTGGTCTCGGCCCCAGAGGGGAACCGGAGTAACCAAGACTACGAATACAATGATAAAAAGTTCTATTTATAATAAACTAGTCACTAGGGTATACAGAAGTAAGTAATTGATGCATAAATCCACTTCCGGGGCCCACTTGGTATGTGCTTGGGCTGATCTTGAAGTCTACACGTGGAGAGGTCATTCTTGGAGTTGAACGCCAGCTTTTGTGCCAGTTTGGGCGTTGAACTCCACTTTGCAACTTGTTTCTGGCGCTGGACGCCAGAATTGGGCAGAGAGCTGGCGTTGAACGCCAGTTTGCGTCGTCTACACTTGGGCAAAGTATGGACTAGTATATATTGCTGGAAAGCCCTGGATGTCTACTTTCCAATGCAATTGAAAGCACGCCATTTTGAGTTCTGTAGCTCCAGAAAATCTATTTTGAGTGCAGGGAGGTCAGAATCCAACAGCGTCAGCAATCCTTCTTCAACCTCTAAATCTGATTTTTGCTCAAGTCCCTCAATTTCAGCCAGAAAATACCTGAAATCACAGAAAAACACACAAACTCATAGTAAAGTCCAGAAATGTGAATTTAACATAAAAACTAATGAAAACATCCCTAAAAGTAACTAGATTCTACTAAAAACATACTAAAAATAATGCCAAAAAGCGTATAAATTATCCGCTCATCACAACACCAAACTTAAATTGTTGCTTGTCCCCAAGCAACTGAATATCAAATAGGATAAAAAGAAGAGAATATACTATAAATTCCAAACTATCAATGAAACATAGCTCCAATCAGATGAGAGGGACTTGTAGCTTTTTGCCTCTTGAATAGTTTTGGCATCTCACTTTATCCATTGAAGTTCAGAATGATTGGCTTCTATAGGAACTCAGAGTTTAGATAGTGTTATTGACTCTCCTAGTTCAGTATGATGATTCTTGAACACAGCTATTTTATGAGTCTTGGCCGTGGCCCTAAGCACTTTGTTTTCCAGTATTACCACCGGATACATAAATGCCACAGACACATAATTGGGTGAACCTTTTCAGATTGTGACTCAGCTTTGCTAAAGTCCCCAATTAGAGGTATCCAGGGTTCTTAAGCACACTCTTTTTTTTTTGCTTTGGACCTTGACTTTAGCCGCTCAGTCTCAAGTTTTCACTTGACACCTACACGCCACAAGCACATGGTTAGGGACAGCTTGGTTTAGCCGCTTAGGCCAGGATTTTATTCCTTTAGGCCCTCCTATCCACTGATGCTCAAAGGCTTGGGATCCTTTTTATTTACCCTTGCCTTTTGGTTTTAAGGGTTATTGGCTTTTTGCTCTTGCCTCTTGATTTTAAGAGCTTTTGGCTTTTTCTGCTTGCTTTTTCTTTTTATTATTTATTTTTTTTCGCCTATTTTTTTTTCTGCAAAGTTTGTTTTTTGCTGCTTTTTCTTGCTTCAAGAATCATTTTTATGATTTTTCAGATTATCAAATAACATGTCTCCTTAGCATCATTCTTTCAAGAGCCAACATATTTAACATTCTTAAACAACAACTTCAAAAGACATATGCACTGTTCAGGCATTCATTCAGAAAACAAGAAGCATTGTCACCACATCAATATAATTAAACTAAGTTCAAGGATAAATTCGAAACTCATGTACTTCTTGTTCTTTTGAATTAAAACATTTTTCATTTAGGAGAGGTGATGGATTCATAGGACATTCATAACTATAAGACATAGTTACTAACTACTAATGATCATGTAATGAAGACACAAACATGGATAAGCACTTAACATAGAAAACGAAAAACAGAGAAAGTAAGAACAAGGAATGAGTCCACCTTAGTGATGGGTGCGTTTCTTTCTTGAGGAACCAATGATGTCCTTGAGCTCTTCTATGTCTCTTCCTTGTCTTTGTTGCTCCTCCCTCATTGCTTTTTGATCTTCTCTAATTTCATGAAGGATGATGGAGTGTTTTTGATGTTCCACCCTTAATTGTCCCATGTTGGAACTTAATTCTCCTAGGGAGGTGTTGATTTGCTCCCAAAAATTCTATGGAGGCAAGTGCATCCCTTGATGTATCTCAGGGATTTCTTGATGATGAGCTTCTTCATGTGCCTGTTGAGATTCATGAATGTGCTCTCTTGTTTGCTCTATCCTTTTCTTAGTGATGGGCTTGTGAGATGAATCTTTCCATCTCCCATGGCTCAGAGGTGGAAGCATTTGTCTTTCCTTTCCTCTTTCTTGAGGTTTCTCTGGCCTTAGGTGCCATTAATGGTAATAGAAAAATAAAAAGCTTATGCTTTTACCACACCAAACTTAGAATATTGCTCGCCCTCGAGCAAGAGAAGAAAGAATAGATGAAGAAGAAGAAGATATGGAGGAGATAGAGGGATGTGTGTATGGATGTGAGTGGTGAATGGAAAACAGAAGGGATGACCATGAATGGAGAGAAAGAGGGTGAGGTGGGTGGGGATCCTTTTTATTTACCGATCCTGAGATAATCCTGTGGGGTCCACAGATCCTGAGGTGTTCAAGAAATTACAACCTTGCACCAAATTAGACATGTAAAATGCCCTTGCACACAACTCTGGGCGTTCAGCGCCAAGTTGGTGCCCATTTTGGGCGTTCAACGCCCATTTGTTGCCCATTTCTGGCGTTGAACGCCAGAACCATACTTGTTCTGGGCGTTCAGTGCCAGCTCTTCTCCAGGGTGCAATTCTGGCGTTCAACGCCCAGATGCTGCCCATTTTGGGCGTTTAGTGCCCAGATACTGCCCATTTTGGGCGTTCAGCGCCAGAACCATGCTCTGTTCTGGCGTTGAACGCCAGACAGGTGCTTCCTCCAAGGTGTGATTTTTCTTCCGCTGTTTTTGATTATGTTTCTAAATTTTTTGTTTATTTTGTGACTCCACATGATCATGAACCTAAGAAAACATGAAAAATAAAAACAAAATTAGATAAATAAACATTGGGTTGCCTCCCAACAAGCGCTTCTTTAATGTTAATAGCTTGACAGTGGGCTCTCATGGAGCCTCACAGATGTTCAGAGCTTTGTTGAGACTTCCCAACACCAAACTTAGAGTTTGGGTATGGGAGTTCAACACCAAACTTAGAGTTTGGTTGTGGCCTCCCAACACCAAACTTAGAGTTTGACTGTGGGGGCTTTGTTTGACTCTGCTTTGAGAGAAGCTTTTTATGCTTCCTCTCCATGGATGCAGAGAGAGATCCTTGAGTTGTAAACACAAGGTTGTCCTCATTTAATTGAAGGATCAATTCTCCTCTGTCCACATCAATCACAGCTCTTGCTGTGGCTAGGAAAGGTCTTCCTAGGATGATGGATTCATCTTCTTCCTTTCCAGTATCCAAGACTATGAAATCAGTAGGGATGTAAAGGCCTTCAACCTTCACTAACACGTCCTCTACTTGTCCATAAGCCTGTTTTCTTGAATTGTCTGCCATCTCTAATGAGATTTTAGCAGCTTGCACCCCATAGATTCCCAGTTTCTCTATTACAGAGAGGGGCATGAGGTTTATTCCTGAACCAAGGTCACACAGAGCCTTAAAGATCATGGTGCCTATGGTACAAGGTATTATGAACTTTCCAGGATCCTGTTTCTTCTGAGGCAATGTCAGTTGATCCATATCACTTAGTTCATTGGTGAACAAGGGAGGTTCATCTTCCCAAGTCTCAATACCAAATAATTTGGCATTTAGCTTCATGATTGCACCAAGGAACTTGGCAGGTTGCTCTTCAGTAACATCCTCATTTTCTTCAGAAGAGGAATACTCATCAGAGCTCATGAATGGCATAAGGAGGTTTAATAGAATCTCTATGGTCTCTAGATGAGTCTCAGATTCCTTAGGTTCCTCAGAGGGAAGCTCCTTATTGATCACTGGACGTCCTAGGAGGTCTTCCTCCTTGGGATTCACGTCCTTCTCCTCTCTTGAGGGTTCGGCCATGGTAATTAATTCAATGGCCTTGCACTCTCCTTTTGGATTCTCTTCTGTATTGCTTGGGAGAGTACTAGGAGGGATTTCAGTGATCCTTTTACTCAGCTGGCCCACTTGTGCTTCCAAATTTCTAATGGAAGATCTTATTTCATTCATGAAACTCACAGAGGCCTTAGATAGATAAGAGACTAAATTTGCTAAGTTAGATGGATTCTGCTCAGAATTCTCTGTCTGTTGCTGAGTGGATGATGGAAAAGGCTTACTATTGCTAAACCTGTTTCTTCCACCATTATTAAAGCCTTATTGAGGCTTTTGATCCTTCCATGAGAGATTTGGGTGATTTCTCCATGATGGATTGTAGGTGTTTCCATATGGTTCACCCATGTATTTTAACTCTGCTATTGCAGAGTTCTCAGGATCATAAGCTTCTTCCTCAGAAGATGCCTCTTGAGTACTGTTGGATGCAGCTTGCATTCCATTCAGACTCTGAGAAATCATATTGACTTGCTGAGTCAATATTTTATTCTGAGCCAACATGGCATTCAGAGTATCAATTTCAAGAACTCCCTTCTTCATAGGCGTCCCATTACTCACAGGATTTCTCTCAGAAGTGTACATAAACTGGTTATTAGCAACCATATCAATGAGTTCTTGAGCTTCTGCAGGCGTTTTATTTAGGTGAATGGATCCACCTGCAGAAGTATCCAATGACATCTTTGATAGCTCAGATAAACCATCATAGAATATATCCAGGATGGTCCATTCTGAAAGCATGTCGGAAGGACACTTTTTGGTCAGCTGCTTGTATCTTTCCCAAGCTTCATAGAGGGATTCACCTTCTTTCTGTCTGAAGGTTTGAACATCAGCTCTAAGCTTGCTCAGCTTTTTGAGGAGGAAAGAACTTGGCTAAGAAAGTCATGACCAGCTTATCCCAAGAGTTCAGGCTGTCTTTGGGTTGAGAGTCCAACCATATTCTAGCTCTGTTTCTTACAGCAAAAGGGAAAAGCATGAGCCTGTAGACTTCAGGATCTACTCCATTAGTCTTAACAGTATCACAGATCTGCAAGAATTCAGTTAAGAACTGAAAAGGATCTTCAAATGGAAGTCCATAAAACTTGCAGTTCTGCTGCATCAGAGAAACTAGCTGAGGTTTCAACTCAAAATTGTTTGCTCCAATGGTAGGAATGGAGATGCTTCTTCTATGTAAATTGGAATTAGGTGCAGTAAAGTCACCAAGCATTCTCCTTGCATTATTGTTGTTGGGTTCGGCTGCCATCTCCTTTACTTGTTCGAAATTTTCAATAAGGTTGTCTCTGGATTGTTGTAATTTAGCTTCTCTTAGTTTTCTCTTCAGAGTCCTTTCAGGTTCTGGATTAGCTTCAACAAGAATGCCTTTTTCTTTGTCCCTGCTCATAAGAAAGAGAAGAGAAAAAGAAAAGAAGAGGAATCCTCTATGTCACAGTAAAGAGGTTCCTTATTGTTAGTAGAAGAAGAAAAGGAATAGGGGTGAAGAAGAATGAAGAATCCAAACACAAAGGTGATGATAGGAGCAGAGATGTGAGATGAAGAGAAGTGTTAGTAGATGAATAAATAAATAGAAGGGGATGAGAGGAGGAGAGAATTTTCGAAAATAATTTTTGAAAAAGAGTTAGTGATTTTCGAAAATAGTTTTTGAAAAAGGTTAGTAGTTTTTCGAAAATTCAAATAAAAAATAAAATAATTAGTCTAATTAAAAAAAAATTTTGAAAAAGAGGGAAGATTTTTTCGAAAATTAGAGAGAGAGTTAGTTAGGTAGTTTTGAAAAAGGTAAGAAACAAACAAAAAGTTAGTTAGTTAGTTGAAACAAATTTTGAAAAGATAAGAAGTTAGGAGGTTAGAAAAAATATTTTGCAATCACTTTTTTGAAAAAGGTAAGATAAGAAGATATTTTTGAAAAGATATGATAGAAATTAGTTTTTGAAAAAGATTTGATTTTTAAAATCTCAATTAATGACTTGATTCACAAGAAATTACAAGATATGATTCTAGAACTTAAAGTTTGAATCTTTCTTAACAAGTAAGTAACAAACTTGAAATTTTTGAATCAAAACATTAATTGATGATGTTATTTTCGAAAATAACTAAAAAAATTGAAAAAAAGATTTGATTTTTGAAAAAGATTTTGAAAAAGATAAGATTTTTTTAAATTGAAAATTTGATTTGACTCATAAAAACAACTAGATTTTAAAAATTTTTGAAAAAGTCAAATCTAATTTTCGAAATTTTAAGAGAGAAAAAGGGAAAGATATTTTTTTTTTATTTTTGAATTTTTATGATGAGAGAGAAAAACAAGAAAAATGATGCAATGCATGAAAGTTATGGATCAAAACAATGAATGCATGCAAGAATGCTATGAATGTTAGAATGAACACCAAGAACACTATGAAGATCATGATGAACATCAAGAACATATTTTTGAAAAATTTTTAATGCAAAGAAAACATGCAAGACACCAAACTTAGAATTCTTTAATGCTTAGACACTAAGAATTCAAGAATGCATATGAAAAACAAGAAAAGACACAAACCATGCAAATGCAAAGATCAAACAAGAGGACTTACCAAGAACAACTTGAAGATCATGAAGAACACTATGAATGCATGAAAATTTTCGAAAAAAATGCAAGATGAATATGCAATTGACTCCAAACTTATAACATGACTCAAGACTCAAACAAGAAACACAAAAAATATTTTTGATTTTTATGATTTTATGATTTTTTTGTATTTTCTTTTAATTTTTTTCGAAAATCATTTTGAAAAAGAAAAATAAGGATTCCAAAATTTTTAATATGAATTCCAGGAATCTTATGCTCTTTAGTCTAAAGCTCCAATCAAAGGGTCAGGCGTGACTTAATAGCCAGCCAAGCTTTAGTATGCTATTACATGCATAAGCTAATTTGCTAAGAAAGACAAAGAAGCTCTTCTCTTGAGTATAAGTGAAACCTCAGTCCAAAAGAATTTAGACATGGTTTTACAGCCAGCCAGGCTTCAACATGCTTCATGAAACACTAGAATTCATTCTTAAAAATTCTGAAGAGAGAAATATATTTTTGAAAACATTTTTATTTTAAAATTTTTTCGAAAACAAAGGAGAAATTTTTGAAAGATTTTTTGAAAAATTTTTGAAAACTTTTTGAAAAGAAAACGAAAAGAAAGTTACCCAATCTGAGCAACAAGATAAACCGTCAGTTGTCAAAACTCGAACAATCCCCGGCAACGGCGCCAAAAACTTGGTAATGCGAAATTGTTACTCAGGTTGTGCATTATTGTTCGAAATTGACTCCCTGGCGATGGCACCAAAAATGGATGCACAGAACCATGGTCTAAACATATCTTCACAACTTCGCATAACTAACCAGCAAGTGCACTGGGTCGTCCAAGTAATAAACCTTACGTGAGTAAGGGTCGATCCCACGGAGATTGTTGGTATGAAGCAAGCTATGGTCACCTTGTAAATCTCAGTCAGGCGGATATAAAATAGTTATGGAGTTTTCGAAATTAATACTAAAATAAGGATAGAAATACTTATGTAAATCATTGGTGAGAATTTCAGATAAGCGTATGGAGATGCATTCATTCCTATGAACCTCTGCTTTCCTGCTGTCTTCATCCAATCAGTCTTACTCCTTTCTATGGCTGGCTTTGTGTAAGGATGTCACCGGTGCCAATGGCTACTTTCAATCCTCTCGGGAAAATGGTCCAAATGCTCTGTCACAGCACGGCTAATCGTCTGGAGGTATCACCCTTGTCGTTGGTTGCATCCTATTCCTCTCTGTGAAAATGGTCCGATGCGCTGTCACTGCATGGCTAATCATCTTGGAGGTTCTCGATCATACTGGAATAGAATTTACTATTCTTTTGCGTCTGTCACTACGCCCATCACTCGCGAGTTTGGAGTTTGTCACAGTCATTCAATCCCAGAGTCCTACTCGGAATACCACGGAAAAGGTTTAGACTTTCCGGACTCTCATGAATGCCGCCATCAATCTAGCTTATACCACGAAGATTCTGATTAAGAGATCTAAGAGATACTCATTCAATCTAATGTAGAACGGAAGTGGTTGTCAGGCACGCGTTCATAGGGAATGATGATGATTGTCACGTTCATCACATTCAGGTTGAAGTGCGAATGAATATCTTAGAAACTGAATAAGTTGAATTGAATAGAAAACAGTAGTACTTTGCATTAATCCTTGAGGAACAGCAGAGCTCCACACCTTAATCTATGGAGTGCAGAAACTCTACCGTTGAAAATACATAAGCGATAATGGAGTTCATTGGTCTCGGCCCCAGAGGGGAACCGGAGTAACCAAGACTACGAATACAATGATAAAAAGTTCTATTTATAATAAACTAGTCACTAGGGTTTACAGAAGTAAGTAATTGATGCATAAATCCACTTCCGGGGCCCACTTGGTGTGTGCTTGGGTTGAGCTTGAAGTCTACACGTGGAGAGGTCATTCTTGGAGTTGAACGCCAGCTTTTGTGCCAGTTTGGGCGTTGAACTCCACTTTGCAACTTGTTTCTGGCGCTGGACACCAGAATTGGGCAGAGAGCTGGTGTTGAACGCCAGTTTGCATCGTCTAAACTTGGGCAAAGTATGGACTATTATATAATGCTGGAAAGCCCTGGATGTCTACTTTCCAATGCAATTGGAAGCGCGCCATTTTGAGTTCTGTAGCTCCAGAAAATCCATTTTGAGTGCAGGGAGGTCAGAATCCAACAGCATCAGCAGTCCTTCTTCAACCTCTAAATCTGATTTTTGCTCAAGTCCCTCAATTTCAGCCAGAAAATACCTGAAATCATAGAAAAACACACAAACTCATAGTAAAGTTCAGAAATGTGAATTGAACATAAAAAATAATGAAAACATCCCTAAAAGTAACTAGATTCTACTAAAAACATACTAAAAATAATGCCAAAAAGCGTATAAATTATCCGCTCATCAGTCGTCTTCTCAAGGAATCGCAGGGAAGTATGATTTATTATTGGTTATGGAAAAGGTAGAATTTTGGGTTTCTGAAATAAAGAACAAGTAATTTAAATGGCAAGAAAAATAAATTAATAATTATAAAGAAAACTCTTGGCAATGTGTAAGAACTGAGAATCCTATCCTAGTTATCCTTATCAGGTGTGATGAGAATTGGATTTTTGTCCCACTTAGTTAACCCTTACTTAATAAAGGTAAGTCAAGTGGACTAATAAACTTGATTCCTCAGTCCTAGTTAACTCCTATGGAAAGACTAGCTTTAGAGGGATCCAAATCAATCAGCAATCCTAATTTCCAATCAATTGCTGAGTTTGACAACTCAAGTGTTACCAATTACTTAACCAAAGCCAAAAGAGGAAAAAAATCTACTTGAATGAAAATAATTTGAATTAATTAAAAGCATCAATAACATTAAAGAAAACAATCATAAGTCTGAAATACCTCGAATTGTATTAAATAGAATATTCAAATCTAACATGGAAAATTCATAAGCCAATTTGGCAACATAAGTCAAATACAAGTAAAAGCATTAGAGTATCTAAAAGTAGAAGAGAAACATAAATTAAGGAACATTGAACCTGGCATTGAAGTAATAACCATAAAATAAAAGGAATCTTAATCCTAAAATCTAAGAGAAATCCTAATTCCTAAGAGAGAGGATAGAGCCTCTCTCTCTCTCTCTCTCTCTAAAACTACATCTAAATCCTAATAATTGTGTGTGTATGTTGAATGGATGCATTTTCCCACTTTATAGCCTCTAATCTGTGTTTTCTGGGCCGAGAACTAGGCCAGAAACAGCCCAGAATTCGCTGGTTGCGAATTCAAACACGCTGATTTTCGCAAATGCGACGCGTCTGCGTGATGCACGTGTTCGCGTCACTTATCCTCAGGGAAAATATGGCAAATTATATATCATTTTGAAACCCCGGAGGTTAGCTTTTTAACGCAGCTAAAACCGCATCATTTGAATCTCTGTAACTCAAGTTATGATCGTTTGAGTGCGAAGAGGTCAGGCTGACAGCTTTGCAGTTCCTTCAGCTTCTTGTATTCCTTCCACTTTTGCATGCTTCCTTTCCATCCTCTGAGCCATTCCTGCCCTGTAATCTCTGAAATCACTTAACACACATATCACGGCATCGAATGGTAATAAGAGAGGATTAAATATAGCAAATTTAAAGCCCAAAGAAGCATGTTTTCAATCATAGCACAAAATCCGGAAGGAGAAAGTAAAACCATGCAAATAGTATGAATAAGTGGGTAAAGAGTTGATAAAAACCACTCAATTGAGCATAATATAAATCATAAAATAGTGGTTTATCAGCTAGCATCAATCTCATGCCACTTTCATTGATGAAAAAGCTTCAAATTGAGGAGGTAAAACCCACTTGTATCTCTCTTCAACTTGCTGATCTTTCTATTAAATTACCTGTGTGTATTGTTGAGGATTTACTTGTGAAAGTAGGACCCTTTATTTTTCCTGCTGATTTTGTTATATTAGACATGGAAGAGGATGTAAAATCCTCTATTATTCTTGGTAGACCTTTTTTAGCTACAGGTAGAGCTCTGATTGATGTGAAAAAGGGTGAATTAACCCTGAGGGTCAATGAAGAACAGGTGGTCCTTAATGTTTTTGAAGCTCTCAAGCATCCTAATGATTCTGAAGGGCATATGAGAATTGATATTATTGAACCACTTGTTCAAGAAGTACTGGAAGCTGAGGTACTTGATGACATTCTGGATCCTATCTCTGAATATGAATTAGTTGAAGTTGATGATTCACCACCCCAGAAGGTACTAGTTCACACGCCTAAAGCAGAGGAGGAAGTCCCCAAGCTTGAGCTCAAAGATTTACCTCCTTCTCTGAAATATGTGTTCTTGAGTGAAAATAATTCCTATCCAGTAATTATTAGCTCTTCCCTGAAGCCTGAAAAGGAAGAGGCGCTTGTTTCAATGCTCAGGAGCCATAAAATAGCTCTTGGGTGGACCATCAGTGACTTGAAGGGGATTAGTCCAACCAAGTGTATGCACAAGATCCTCCTTGAAGATGATGCTAAACCAGTTGTGCAACCACAAAGGAGACTCAATCTAACTATGAAAGAAGTGGTCCAAAAAGAGGTAAGGAAACTATGGGAAGCATGTATTATTTACCCTATTTCTGACAGTCCTTGGGTAAGTCCTGTGCAGGTAATTCCCAAGAAAGGAGGGATGACAGTGATCAAGAATGAAGAGAATGAGCTTATTCCTACAAGAACAGTCACAAGATGGAGAATGTGTATAGACTACAGGAGGCTCAACACTGCTACCAAGAAGGATCACTTTCCCCTGCCTTTCATTGATCAGATGCTTGAGAGGTTAGCTAGTCATGCATTTTACTATTTTCTAGATGGATATTCTGGATATAACCAAATTGCAGTGGACCCTCAAGATCAAGAGAAGACAGCATTCACATGCCCCTTTGGAGTATTTGCCTACAGAAGAATGCCATTTGGACTTTGCAATGCTCCAGCAACTTTTCAGAGGTGTATGCTTTCCATCTTTTCTGATATGGTTGAAAAGTTTATTGAGGTATTTATGGATAACTTTTCTATTTTTGGTAATTCTTTTGAATCCTGCCTTAAGCATTTATCTCTGTCTTGAAACGGTGTCAAGAATCAAACCTTGTTTTAAATTAGGAAAAATGTCATTTTATGGTTACAGAAGGTATTATTCTTGGACACCAGATTTCAAGTAAGGGAATTGATGTTGATAGAGCAAAGGTGGAGGTAATTGTAAAATTACCACCACCAACTAATGTTAAGGTAGTCAGGAGTTTCTTGGATCATGCAGGATTTTATAGAAGATTTATAAAGGATTTTTCTAAAATTGCTAAACCCTTAAGCAACTTGTTGGTTGCTGATGTTCCTTTTGTCTTTGATTCTGATTGTCTGCATGCTTTTGAAACTCTGAAAGAAAACCTTACCTCTGCTCCCATTATAGCTCCCCCTGACTGGGATTTACCATTTGAATTAATGTGTGATGCTAGTGACTTTGCTATAGGATCTGTTTTAGGACAAAGGCATGGTAAGCTTGTACATGTCATTTACTATGCCAGTCGTGTGTTAAATGATGCTCAAAAGAATTACACAACTAGGAATTATAAGCTGTTGTGTATGTTGTTGATAAGTTTAGGTCCTATTTACTTGGTTCTAAGGTTATTGTTTATACTGACCATGCTGCTTTGAAGTACCTTCTAACCAAACAGGATTCTAAACCAAGATTAATCAGATGGGTGTTTGGTGCACGAAATTGTGATCTCTAAAATGACGCCAACAACTTGGTACGCACGAATGTAATCTCAACTCTTTGTCACAACTTCGCACAACTAACCAGCAAGTGCACTGGGTCATCTAAGTAATAAACCTTACGTGAGTAAGGGTCGATCCCACAAAGATTGTCGGCTTGAAGTAAGCTATGGTTAT
Organism: Arachis hypogaea; assembly: GCF_003086295.3. Classification (NCBI taxonomy): domain Eukaryota; kingdom Viridiplantae; phylum Streptophyta; class Magnoliopsida; order Fabales; family Fabaceae; genus Arachis; species Arachis hypogaea. The sequence continues at coordinate 94,733,274 of NC_092055.1, read as the reverse complement.
CTTGTAAATCTCAGTCAGGCGGATTCAAATGATTATGAAGTTTAAGATAATTAAAATATGAATAAAACATAAAATAAGATAGAGATACTTATGTAATTCATTGGTGAGAATTTCAGATAAGCGTATGAAGATGCTTTGTTCCTTCTGAACCTCTGCTTTCCTATTGCCTTCATCCAATCATTCATACTCCTTTCCATGGCAAGCTTTATGTTGGGTATCACCGTTGTCAATGGCTACCTCCCGTCCTCTCAGTGAAAATGGTCCAAATGTGCTGTCACCACACAGCTAATCAGCTGTTGGTTCTTGATCATGTTGGAATAGGATCCATTGATCCTTTTGCGTCTGTCACTACGCCCAACGCTCGCGAGTTTGAAGCTCATTGATGAGCGGATAATTTATACGCTTTTTGGCATTGTTTTTAGTATGTTTTTAGTATATTTTAGTTAGTTTTTATTATATTTTTATTAGTTTTTAAATAAAAATCACATTTCTGGACTTTACTATGAGTTTGTGTGTTTTTCTGTGATTTCAGGTATTTTATGGCTGAAATTGAGGGACCTGAGCAAAAATCTGATTCAGAGGCTGAAAAAGGACTGCAGATGCTGTTGGATTCTGACCTCTCTGCACTCAAAGTGGATTTTCTGGAGCTAAAGAAGCCCAATTGGCGCGCTCTCAATTGTGTTGGAAAGTACACATCCTGGGCTTTCTAGAAATATATAATAGTCTATACTTTGCCCAAGATTTGATGGCCCAAACATTCGTTCCAAGTCAGCTCAAGAATTCTGGCGTTTAACTCCAAAACTGGCACAAAAGCTGGAGTTAAACACCCAAACTGGCACAAAAGCTGGTGTTTAACTCCAAGAAAAGTCCCCAGAAGAAGATTTCTGCATTAATTACTCATTTCTGTAACCCTAGGCTACTAGTTTTCTATAAATAGGACCTTTTGCTATTGTATTAGGAGAATCTTTGGACGTTTAGTCCCTATACTTTGGGAGGCTGGCCATTCGGCCATGCCTAGACCTTGTTCTTATGTATTTTCAACGGTGGAGTTTCTACACACCATAGATTAAGGTGTGGAGCTCTGCTGTTCTTCATGAATTAATACAAGTACTATTATTTTTCTATTCAACTCAAGTCTATTTCTTCTCCAAGATATTCATTCGCACCCAAGAACATGATGAATGTGATGATTATGTGACACTCATCACCATTCTCACCTATGAACGCGTGACTGACAACCACTTCGGTTCTGCAAGCAAACAAGCTTGAATGTGTATCTCTTGGGTTTCTAATCTAAGATTAGAATTTTCGTGGTATAGGCTAGAATTATTGGCGGCCATTCCTGAGATCCGAAACGTCTAAACCTTGTCTGTGGTATTCTGAGTAGGATCTGGAAAGGGATGACTGTGACGAGCTTCAAACTCGCGATTGTTGGGTATGTGACAGACGCAAAAGGATCAATGGATCCTATTCCAACATGATCGAGAACCGACAGATGGTTAGCCGTGCGGTGACAGCGTGCGTAGAACATTTTCAATGAGAGGACGGAAAGTAGCCATTGACAACGGTGATGCCCAACATAAAGCTTGCCATGGAAAGGAGTATGAATGATTGGAAGAAGGCAATAGGAAAACAGAGGTTCAGGAGGAACAAAGCATCTTCATACGCTTATCTGAAATTCCAACCAAAGAATTACATAAGTATCTCTATCTTTAGTTTATGTTTTATTTATCTTTTAATTATCAATTCTCCATCACCATCTGAATTCGCCTGACTGAGATTTACAAGGTGACCATAGCTTGCTTCAAGCCGACAGTCTTCGTGGGATCGACCCTTACTCACGTAAGGTATTACTTGGACGACCCAGTGCACTTGCTGGTTAGTTGTGCGGAATTGTGACAAAGTGTGATTCACGTTTGAGAGCTCCAAGTCCTTTGGCGCCATTGTTGATGATCACAATTTCGTGCACCAAGTTTTTGGCGCCATTGCCGGGGATTGTTCGAGTTTGGACAACTGACGGTTCATCTTGTTGCTTAGATTAGGTATTTTTTTCTTTTTATTTTTCAGAATTTTTAAGAATGAATTCTAGAGTTTCAAGGTGATGTTCTTATCATCACAAAAGCTGATTGATTCTCATCAATTTAGCTGCTGAATGTAATGTCCTGCTGAAGCTTGGCCAACCATGTCTAATCTTTTTAGACTGAAGCTTTAGACTAACATTGCATGATTCCTGGAATTCTTATTAAAAGTTTTGAATCCCTTTATTTTCTTTTCCATAAAAGTTTCAAAAATCACAAAAAAAATTTATAAAATCATAAAAATAAAAATTATTTTATGTTTCTTGTTTGAGTATAGTGTCAATTTTTAAGTTTGGTGTCAATTGCATTCTTCTTGCATTTTTCGAAAATATGCAATATGTTCTTCATTAATCTTCAAGTTGTTCTTGATGATTTCATTGCTCTGATCTTTAAATTCCCTTGTTTTGTGTGTTTAGTTGTTTCTCATATGCATTCTCAATTTGTTAGTGTCTCTTATATGAAAATTTTTAAGTTTGGTGTCCTGCATGCATTGTTTGTTTGATTTGAGTTTCCTAAGATTAATTATATTTTGATTTTTTCTCATCATTGAAAAATTCAAAAAAATTCTCAAAACTATGTCTTTTCAAGTCAATAATACAGAGAATTGAAGATTCAGAACATTCAACAGAGGAATCAAACAGAAAAAGCTGGGTGTTCAAAATGCCCAGTGAAGAAGGAAAACTGGCGTTTAAACGCCAGCCAGGGTACCTAGCTGGGCATTTAACGCCCACAAAGGTAGCATTTTAGGCGTTAAACGCCAGAATGGATGCCATCCTGGGTGTTTAACGCCAGAAGGACACTAGAGGGAAGATTTTGTTCAAATCTTTTTCAAATCATATCTTTTCAATGATATCTCTTCAAAATCAATTTCTTTCCATTTTTTTATTTTTACTATTTTCAAAAATCCTTGCTAAAATTAATGATTTACTTCAAAATTTTCTAGTTGTTACTTGCCTATTAAGAAAGGATCAAAAGTTTTAATTCTAGAATCATATCTTCTAATTTCTTGTTAGTCAAGTAAATCAACTTTAATTTTAAAACTTTTTCTTTTTAGTTTGATTTTCAATCATATCTTCTCAATCATATCTTTTCAATCACATCTTTTTCAAAATTAACTCTCAGTCATATCTTTTTGATTTCTAATTTCAAAATCTTTTTCAAAAATCACTTAATTTCTTTCCCAATCTTAATTTTCGAAAATCTCAATCAAATTTTTAAATTTCTTTTTATTATTTCAAAATCTTTTTAATTTATTTTCGAAAATTCTTCCCCTCTTCTCACATCCTTCTATTTAAGGGATTAACACTCCTCCTCAAGGTGCAATTCGAACTCTATCCTTCTTTATATGTTCGAATTCTCTTCTATCTACCTCCTCCTTCTATTCTTCTTTTCCTTTGACACCTCAAGGAATCTCTATACTGTGACATAGAGGATTCCCTACTTTCTTGTTCTCTTCTCTTTCATATGAGTAGGAACAAAGATAAAGGCATACTTGTTCAAGCTGATCCTGAACCTGAAAGGACCTTGAAGAGAAAGCTAAGAGAAGCTAAAGCACAATTTTCTCTAGAGGGCCTAACAGAGCTTTTCAAAGAAGAAGAAACCATGGCAGCCGAAAACAACAATGCCAACAATGCAAGGAAGGTGCTTGGTGACTTTACTGCACCTACTCCCGACTTCTATAGGAGAAGCATCTCAATCCCTGCCATTGGAGCAAACAACTTTGAGCTTAAGCCTCAATTAGTTTCTCTAATGCAACAGAATTGCAAGTTTCATGGACTTCCATTGGAAGATCCTCATCAGTTCTTAGCTGAATTCTTGCAAATCTGTGACACTGTCAAGACCAATGGGGTTGACCCTGAAGTCTACAGACTTATGCTTTTTCCTTTTGCTGTAAGAGACAGAGCTAGGACATGGTTGGATTCACAACCTAAAGAAAGCCTGAACTCTTGAGAAAAGCTAGTCAATGCCATCTTGGCAAAGTTCTTTCTACCTCAAAAATTGAGCAAGCTTAGAGTGGAAGTCCAAACCTTCAGACAGAAGGAAGGTGAATCCCTCTATGAAGCTTGGGAAAGATACAAGCAATTGATCAGAAGGTGCCCTTCTGACATACTTTCAGAATGGAGCATCATAGGCATTTTCTATGATGGTCTGTCTGAACTATCCAAGATGTCATTGGATAGCTCTGTTGGAGGATCTCTTCATCTGAAGAAGACACCTGCAGAAGCTCAGAAACTCATTGAAATGGTTGCAAATAACCAATTCATGTACACTTCTGAAAGGAATCCTGTGAATAATGGGACAACTCAGAAGAAGGGAGTTCTTGAGATTGATACTCTGAATTCCATATTGGCTCAGAATAAAATATTGACCCAAAAAGTCAATATGATTTCTCAGAGTCTGTCTGAAATGCAAGCAGCAACAGGCAGTACTAAGGAAGCTTCCTCTGAAGAAGAAGCTTATGATCCTGAGAACCCAGCAATAGAAGAGGTGAATTACATGGGAGAACCCTATGGAAACACCTATAATCCTTCCTGGAGAAATCATCCAAATCTCTCATGGAAGGATCAACAGAGATCTCAACAAGGTTTCAACAACAATAATGGTGGAAGAAACAGGTTTAGCAATAGCAAGCCTTTTCCATCATCTTCTCAGCAACAGACAGAGAATTCTAAGCAAAGCCACTCTGACTTAGCAACCATTGTCTATGATCTAATCAAAACCACTCAAACTTTCATGACTGAAACAAGGTCCTCCATTAGAAATTTGGAGGCACAAGTGGGTCAGCTGAGTAAGAAAATTACTGAACTCCCTCCTAGTACTCTCCCAAGCAATACAGAAGAGAATCCAAAGAGAGAATGCAAGGCCATAAACACGTCTCACATGGCCGAACCTGGAGAGGAGGAAGAGGCAGTGATCTCCACTGAGAAAGACCTCAATGGACGTCTACTGACCTCCATGGAGTTCCCTAAAGAGGAACCATGGGAATCTGAGGCTCACACTGAGACCATAGAGATTCCATTGAATTTACTTTTTCCATTCATGAGCTCTGATGAGTATTCTTCCTTTGAAAAGGATGAAGATGTTACTGAAGAGCAAGTTGCTAAGTACCTTGGAGCAATCATAAAGCTAAATGCCAGGTTGTTTGGTAATGAGACTTGGGAGGATGAACCTCCATTGCTCATCAAAGAACTGGATGACTTGACTAGGCAGAGATTACCTCTGAAGAGACAAGACCCTGGAAAGTTCTCAATACCTTGTAGTATAGGCACCATAACCTTTGAGAAGGCTCTGTGTGACCTGGGATCAAGTATAAACCTTATGCCTCTCTTTGTAATAGAGAAGCTAGGGATCATTGATGTACAAGCTGCAAGAATCTCACTGGAGATGGCAGACAATTCAAAGAAACAGGCTTATGGACTTGTAGAGGATGTCTTGGTAAAGGTTGAAGACCATTACATCCCTGCTGATTTCATAATCTTAGAGACTGGGAAGTTTATGGATGAATCCATATCCTTGGCAGACCCTTCCTAGCCACAGCAAAAGCTGTGATTGATGTTAACAGAGGAGAATTGATCATTCAAGTGAATGAAGACTCCCTTGTGTTTAAAGCTCAAGGATATCCCTCTGTAACCATGGAGAGGAAGCATGAAGAGCTTCTCTCAATACAGAGTCAAACAGAGCCCCCATAGTCAAACTCTAAGTTTGGTGTTGGGAGGCCACAACCAAACTTTAAGTTTGGTGTTGAACCCCCACATTCAAACTCTAAGTTTGGTGTTGGGAGATTCCAACACTGCTCTGAACATCTGTGAGGCTCCATGAGAGCCCACTGTCAAGCTATTGACATTAAAGAAGCGCTTGTTGGGAGGCAACCCAATCTTTAATTATCTATGTTAAATTTCTATTTTCTTTTGTTATTTTTATGTTTTCTATAAGTTGATGATCATGTGAAGTCACAAAAACAATTGAAAAAGCAAAAACAATAGAAAAAACAGAATGAAAAATAGAACACCCTGGAGGAGAAACTTACTGGCGTTTAAACGCCAGTAAGGGTAGCAGAATGGGCGTTAAATGCCCAGTCTGGCACCATTCTGGGCGTTTAACGCCAGAAATGGGCACCAGACTGGCGTTTAATGCCAAGAATGGGCAAGAAACTAGCGTTAAACGCCAGAAATGGGCAGCAGCCTGGCGTTTAACACCAGGATTAGCAGCAAGGGGCATTTTGTATGCCACATGGTGCAGGGATGAGAAATCCTTGACACCTCAGGATCCGTGGACCCCACAGGATTCCCACCTACCCCACCTCTCTCTCACATCTTCACCCATTCACCAATCACCTTAATACCTCTTCCCCAAAAACCCCTCACCTATCAAATCCCACCATTCTCTTCACCACTCACATCCATCCTTCATAAAACCCCACCTACTTCACCATTCAAATTCAAACCACTTTCCCACCCAAACCCACCCATAATGGCCGAACCATACCTCCCTCTCCACTCCTATATAAACCCATCTTCACTCCTTCATTTTCACACAACATACACATTACCTATCTCCCTTGGCCGAAACACAAAGCCCCCTCCATCTCCTCTATTTCTTCTTCTTCTACTCTCTTCTTTCTTCTTTTGCTCGAAGACGAGCAACCTTCTAAGTTTAGTGTGGTAAAACCTAAAGCTTTTTTTTGTTTTTCCATAACCATTAATGGCACCAAAGGCCGGAGAAACCTCTAGAAAGAAGAAAGGGAAGGCAAAAGCTTCCACCTCCGAGTCATGGGAGATGGAGAGATTCCTCTCAAGGGTGCATCAAGACCACTTCTATAAAGTTGTGGCCAAGAAGAAGGTGATCCCCGAGGTCCCTTTTAAGCTCAAAAAGGGCGAATATCCAGAGATCTGACATGAGATCCGAAGAAGAGGTTAGGAAGTTCTCACCAACCCCATTCAACAAGTCGGAATCTTAATAGTTCAAGAGTTCTATGCCAATGCATGGATCACCAAGAACCATGATCAAAGTGTGAACCCGGACCCCAAGAATTGGCTTACAATGGTCCGAGGAAAATACTTAGATTTTAGTCCAGAAAATGTAAGGTTGGCGTTCAACTTGCCCATGATGCAAGGAGATGCACACCCATACACTAGAAGGGTCAACTTTGATCAAAGGTTGAACCAAGTCCTCATGGACATATGTGAAGATGGCGCTCAATGGAAGAGAGATTCAAGAGGGAAGCCGGTTCAACTAAAAAGGCATGACCTCAAACCCGTGGCTAGGGGATGGTTGGAGTTCATCCAACGCTCAGTCATTCCTACTAGCAACCGGTCTGAAGTTACTATAGACCGTGCTATCATGATTCATAGCATCATGATTAGAGAGGAAGTAGAAGTCCATGAGGTTATATCTCAAGAACTCTACAAGGTGGCGGACAAGTCCTCTACCATGGCAAGGTTAACCTTCCCTCATCTCATTTGTCACCTCTGCAATTCAGCTGGAATTGACATAGAGGAAGACATCCTCATTGATGAGGACAAGCCCATCACTAAGAAAAGGATGGAGCAAGTGAGAAAACCTCACCAAGAGCATGAGGAAACTCCTCATCATGAAATCCCTGAGATTCCTCAAGAGATGCATTTTCCTCCACAAAACTATTGGGAGCAAATCAACACCTCCCTAGGAGAATTGAGTTCCAACATGGGACAACTAAGGGTGGAGCACCAAGAGCATTCCATCCTCCTCCATGAAATTAGAGAAGACCAAAGAGTCATGAGAGAGGAGCAACAAAGGCAAGGAAGAGACATTGAGGAGCTCAAGCACTCCATAAGATCTTCAAGAGGAAGAACAAGCCGCCATCACTAAGGTGGACCCGTTCTTTAATTTCCTTGTTCTTTATTTTCTGCTTTTCGAAAATTGTGCTTTATGTTTATTTATGTTTGTGTCTTTATTACATGATCACTAGTGTCTAAGTGTCTATGCCTTAAAGCTATGAAAATGAATCCATCACCTTTCTTAAATGAAAAATATTTTTAATTGAAAAAGAAAAAGAAGTGCATGAATTTCAAATTTTAAAACAGTTTAATTATTTTGATGGGGTGGCAATACTATTGTTTTTCTGAATGAATGCTTGAACAATGCATATTTTTGAATTTGATTGTTTATGAATGTTAAAATTGTTGGCTCAATGATGGGAGAAGGTAAAATGTTATCTGATGATCTGAAAGATCATAAAATTGATTCTTGAAGCAAGAAAAAGCAGTGAAAAGCTTGCAGAAAAAAAAAAGGAGAGGCAAAAAAAAAAGAGAAAAGGAAAAGAAAGAAAAAGAAAAGCAAGCAGAAAAAGCCAATACCCCTTTAAACCAAAAGGCAAGGGTGATAAAAAGGGATCCAAGGCTTTGAGCATCAGTGGATAGGAGGGCCCACAGGAATAAAATGCTGGCCTAAGCAGCTAAACCAAGCTGTCCCTAACCATGTGCTTGTGGCGTGAAGGTGTCAAGTGAAAACTTGAGACTGAGCGGTTAAAGTCGTGGTTCAAAAGCAAAAAGAGTGTGCTTAAGAGCTCTGGACACCTCTAATTGGGGACTCTAGCAAAGCTGAGTCACAATCTGAAAAGGTTCACCCAGTTATGTGTCTGTGGCATTTATGTATCCGGTGGTAATACTGGAAAACAAAATGCTTTGGGTCACAGCCAAGACTCATAAAGTAGCTGTGTTCAAGAATCAACATACTTAACTAGGAGAATCAATAACACTATCTGGTCTCTGTGTTCCTATAGATGCCAATCATTCTGAACTTCAAAGGGTAAAGTGAGATGCCAAAACTGTTCAGAAGCAAAAAGCTAAAAGCCCCGCTCATCTAATTAATACTGATCTTCATAGATATTTTTGGAAATTCATTGTACATTCTATTCTTTTTATCCTATTTGATTTTTAGTTGCTTGGGGACAAGCAACAATTTAAGTTTGGTGTTGTGATGAGCAGATAATTTATACGCTTTTTGACATTCTTTTTAGTATGTTTTTAGTATATTTTAGTTAGTTTTTATTATGTTTTTCTTAGTTTTTAAATAAAAATCACATTTCTAGACTTCACTATGAGTTTGCGTATTTTTCTGTGATTTCAGGTATTTTCTGGCTGAAATTGAGGGACCTGAGCAAAAATCTGATTCAGAGGCTGAAAAAGGACTGCAGATGCTGTTGGATTCTGACCTCGCTGCACTCAAAGTGGATTTTCTGGAGCTACAGAAGCTCAATTGGCACGCTCTCAATTGCGTTGGAAAGTAAACATTCTGGGCTTTCCAGAAATATATAATAATCTATACTTTGCCCAAGATTTGATGGCTCAAACAGGCATTCTAAGTCAGCTCAAGAATTCTGGCGTTTAACTCCAAAACTGGCACAAAAGCTGGAGTTAAACGCCCAAACTGGCACAAAAGCTAGCATTTAACTCCAAGAAAAGTTTCTACACATGGAAGCTTCAATGCTCAGCCCAAGCACACACCAAGTGGGCCCGGAAGAAAATTTCTGCATTAATTACTCATTTTTGTAACCCTAGGCTACTAGTTTTCTATAAATAAGACCTTTTGCTATTGTATTAGGAGAATCTTTGGACGTTTAGTCCCTAGACTTTGGGAGGCTGGCCATTCAGCCATGCCTAGACCTTGTTCTTATGTATTTTCAACGGTGGAGTTTCTACACACCATAGATTAAGGTGTGGAGCTCTGCTGTTCTTCATGAATTAATACAAGTACTATTATTTTTCTATTCAACTCAAGTCTATTTCTTCTCCAAGATATTCATTCGCGCCCAAGAACATGATGAATGTGATGATTATGTGACACTCATCACCATTCTCACCTATGAACGCGTGACTGACAACCACTTCCGTTCTACATGCAAACAAGCTTGAATGTGTATCTCTTGGGTTTCTAATCTAAGATTAGAACCTTCGTGGTATAGGCTAGAATTATTGGCGGCCATTCCTGAGATCTGGAACGTCTAAACCTTGTCTGTAGTATTCTGAGTAGGATCTGGGAAGGGATGACTGTGACGAGCTTCAAACTCGCGATTGTTGGGCGTGTGACAGACGCAAAAGGATCAATGGATCCTATTCCAACATGATCGAGAACCGACAGATGATTAGCCGTGCGGTGACAGCGTGCGTAGAACATTTTCACTGAGAGGACGGGAAGTAGCCATTGACAATAGTGATGCCCAACATAAAGCTTGCCATGGAAAGGAGTATGAATGATTGGAAGAAGGCAATAGGAAAGTAGAGGTTCAGGAGGAACAAAGCATCTTCATACGCTTATCTGAAATTCCAACCAAAGAATTACATAAGTATCTCTATCTTTAGTTTATGTTTTATTTATCTTTTAATTATCAATTCTCCATCACCATCTGAATTCGCCTGACTGAGATTTACAAGGTGATCATAACTTGCTTCAAGCCGACAGTCTCCGTGGGATCGACCCTTACTCACGTAAGGTATTACTTGGACGACCCAGTGTACTTGCTGGTTAGTTGTGCGGAATTGTGACAAAGTGTGATTCACGTTTGAGAGCTCCAAGTCCTTTGGCGCCATTGTTGATGATCACAATTTCGTGCACCACTCGTCACAGTCATCCCTTTCCAGATCCTACTCAGAATACCACAGACAAGGTTTAGACTTTTCGAATATCAGGAATGGCCGCCAATAATTCTAGCCTATACCACGAAGGTTCCAATCTTAGATTAGAAACCCAAGAGATACACATTCAAGCTTGTTTGCATATAGAACGGAAGTGGTTGTCAGGCACGCGTTCATAGGTGAGAATGGTGATGAGTGTCACATAATCATCACATTCATCATGTGCTTGAGTGCGAATGAATATCTTGGAGAAGAAATAGACTTGAGTTGAATAGAAAAACAATAGTACTTTGCATTAATTCATGAGGAACAGCAAAGCTCCACACCTTAATCTATGGGGTCTAGAAACTCCACCGTTGAAAATACATAAGTGAAAATAGTGGTCATTGGCTTCGGCCCCAGAGGGGGAACCAGAATAACCAAGATAAAAATACAATAGTAAAAGGTCCTATTTATAGAGAACTAGTAGCCTAGGATTTACAAAAATAAGTGATTAATGCAGAAATCCACTTCCGGGCCCACTTGGTGTGTGCTTGGGCTGAGCTTTGAAGCTTTCACATGTAGAGACTTTTCTTGGAGTTAAACGCCAGCTTTGGTGCCAGTTTGGGCGTTTAACTTCAGATTTTATGCCAGTTCTGGCGTTTTGACGCCAGAATTTTTATGCTGACTTGGAACACCGGTTTAGGCCATCAAATCTCAGGCTAAGTATGGACTATTATATATTGCTGGAAAGTCCAGGATGTCTACCTTCCAACGCAATTGAGAGCATGCCAATTGGGCTTCTGTAGCTCTAGAAAATCCACTTCGAGTGCAGGGAGGTCAGAATCCAACAGCATTTGCAGTCCTTTTTCAGCCTCTGAATAAGATTTTTGCTCAGGTCCCTCAATTTCAGTCAGAAAATACTTAAAATTACAGAAAAATACAAAAACTCACAGTAAACTCCAGAAATGTGATTTTTATTTAAAAACTAATAAAAATATAATAAAAAGTAACTAAAACATACTAAAAATTACCTAAAAACAATGCCAAAAAGCGTATAAATTATCCGCTCATCATAACACCAAACTTAAATTGTTGCTTGTCCCCAAGCAACTAAAAACAAAGTAGGATAAAAAGAAGAGAATATACAATGAATTCCAAAAACATCTATGAAAATCAGTCTTAATTAGATGAGTGGGGCTATTAGCTTTTTACTTCTGAATAGTTTTGGCACCTCACTTTATCCCTTGAAGTTCAGAATGATTGGCATCTATAGGAACTCAGAATTCAGATAGTGTTATTGATTCTCCTAGTTCAGTATGTTGATTCTTGAACACAGCTACTTTATGAGTCTTGGCCGTGACCCTAAGCATTTTGTTTTCCAGTATTACCACCGGATACATAAATGCCACAGACACATAACTGGGTGAACCTTTTCAGATTGTGACTCAGCTTTGCTAGAGTCCCCAATTAGAGGTGTCCAGAGCTCTTAAGCACACTCTTTTTGCTTTGGACCACGACGTTAACCGCTCAGTCTCAAGCTTTTCACTTGATACCTTCACGCCACAAGCACATGGTTAGGGACAGCTTGGTTTAGCCGCTTAGGCCAGGATTTCATTCCTTTAGGCCCTCCTATCCATTAATGCTCAAAGCCTTGGATCCTTTTTATTACCCTTTCCTTTTGGTTTAAAGGGCTATTGGCTTTTTCTGCTTGCTTTTTCTTTTTCTTTTTTTTCTATTTTTTTCTGCAAGCTTTTCACTGCTTTTTCTTGCTTCAAGAATCAATTTTATGATTTTTCAGATTATCAATAACATTTCTCCTTTCTCATTATTCTTTCAAGAGCCAACAATTTTAACATTCATAAACAACAATATCAAAAATATGCATTGTTCAAGCATTCATTCAGAAAACAAAAGTATTGCCACCGTATCAAAATAATTAAACCGTTTTAAAATTCAAAATTCATGTACTTCTTTTTCTTTTTCAATTAAAGCATTTTTTCATTTAAGAAAGGTGAAGGATTCATACAACTTTCATAGCTTCAAGGCATGGACACTAAGACACTAATGATCATGTAATAAGACACAAACATAATTAAAACATAAAGCATAATTTTCGAAAAACAGAAAAATAAGAACAAGGAAATTAAAGAACGGGTCCACCTTAGTGATGGCGGCTTGTTCTTCCTCTTGAAGATCTTATGGAGTGCTTGAGCTCCTCAATGTCTCTTCCTTGCCTTTGTTGCTCCTCCCTCATGACTCTTTGGTCTTCTCTAATTTCATGGAAGAGGATGAAATGCTCTTGGTGCTCCACCCTTAGTTGTCCCATATTGGAACTTAATTCTCCTAGGGAGGTGTTGATTTGCTCCCAATAGTTTTGTGGAGAAAAATGCATCCCTTGAGGCATCTCAGGAATTTCATGATGAGGAATTTCCTCATGCTCTTGTCCATGAGTGAGATCTCTTGTTTGCTCCATCCTTTTCTTAGTGATGGGCTTGCCCTCATCAATGAGGATGTCTTCCTCTATGTCAATTCCAACTAAATTGCAGAGGTGACAAATGAGATGAGGGAAGGCTAATCTTGCCAAAGTAGAGGACTTGTCCGCCACCTTGTAGAGTTCTAGGGATATAACCTCATGAACTTCTACTTCCTCTCCAATCATGATGCTATGGATCATGATAGCCCGGTCTATAGTAACTTCATACCAGTTGCTAGTGGGAATGATTGAGCGTTGGATGAACTCCAACCATCCCCTAGCCACGGGCTTGAGGTCATGCCTTCTTAGTTGAACCGGCTTCCCTCTTGAATCTCTCTTCCATTGAGCGCCCTCTTCACAAATGTCTATGAGGACTTGGTCCAACCTTTGATCAAAGTTGACCCTTCTAGTGTAGGGGCGTACATCTCCTTGCATCATTGGCAAGTTGAATGCCAACCTTACAATTTCTGGACTGAAATCTAAGTATTTTCCCCGGACCATTGTGAGCCAATTCTTTGGGTCCGGGTTCACACTTTGATCATGGTTCTTGGTGATCCATGCATTGGCATAGTGATGCACGGAAAACTTGTCTCTCAACAAATCTCCCTTCGGCAAGTGTACCGAAGTTGTCGTCAAGTAAAAACTCACAATAGAGTGAGGTCGAATCCCATAGGGATTGATTGATCAAGCAACTTTAATTAGAAGAATGTTCTAGTTGAGCGAATCCAGGATTTGGGCTGAGAGTTGCAGAAAATAAAATGGCGGAAATGTAAATAACAGAAAAGTAAATGCTAGAATTAAAGGACTGGAAGTAAATGACTGAAAATAAATTGCAGAATTGTAAATGGGAATGGGGGATTTGCTCATAAAAGTAAATGGCAGAAATTAAAGAGAATGGGTAAGATCAGAGATGGGGAGTTCATTGGGCTTAGGAGATGTTGCAATTCTCCGAATCAAGTTCATTTTCATCTCTTCCTCAATCAATGCACTCATTGATCTCCATGGCAATCTTAAGTGATTGAATTACAATTTCTTGCAATTCAATCTCTCAAATCTTGATCAATAGCCAATTCCTTAGTCAATTGCTCATGAGAAGAGATGAAGTATGGTCACTGATTATACCACATGCATTTTCCAAATCAAGTATTGAGAGGGTTATAGTCACATACCCATCCAAACCCAATTTGGTCCAGCATGAGAAAGCATTTCTAGCTTGATCTCTTCATTCCTCTTTCAAGGTTCAAAAGAGATCCAAGTTTGAATAGCTTCTCTTCCAAGATAACTACTCAATTGGATGAAGATCGAAAGCTTTCAAGTAAAATCAAGAGGAAAGATAGAAGAAGAATAATGAAAATTAGTATTGATCCATCAAATTACAACAGAGCTCCCTAACCCAATGAAAGGGGTTTAGTTGTTCATAGCTCTTGAAAATGAAAACAAAGATGGAGAATACATCATAAAACTAGAATTTGCAAAGAAAGTAAAATACAGAGAGTAGTTCTCTTTTTCCCAGCCTCCCGAGCTTCTTTACAATTCAAAGCTACTCCTATATATACTACTCTTCTCAGCTTCTAGTTTACTCTTCAAGTCTTGGGCCTTTGGATCTTGAGTTTGAAGCAGTTCTTTTCTTCATTTGGGCTTGGCTTTACTTGCAGAGAGAAAGTGCTAAGTGGGCAGAGACTTCAGCTCAGGATGTTAGGGGTGTTAATATTTAGTGAGAATATAAGTTCGAGAACGTTAGTGACACTTAACATTGTCACTAACGTTCCAATGCACCCCTTTGCCTTACGTTAAAACCCACGTTAACTAGGTTAACGTGGCTTTTAACGTTGCCTTGTTAATCCTTCGAGAACGTTAGTGACACTCAACATTGTCACTAACGTTCTAGTGTGCCCCTTCTTGTTTCACGTTAAAGCCCACGTTAACTAGGTTAACGTGGCTTCTAACGTGGTCCTTGCCAAACTTCGAGAACGTTAGTGACACTCAACATTGTCACTAACGTTCCAATGTGCCCCTGGGTCTCACATTAGAGTCCATGTTAACTAGGTTAACGTGGCCTCTAACGTAGCCATCTTTAGCCATCCCAACGTTAGTGACAATGTTGAGTGTCACTAACGTTGGCTCATCCTTCATTCCTCATCGTTAGCTTCCACGTTAACTAAGTTAACGTGGAGGTTAACGTGACTCTTGGGGGTTGTGTGGTTGCTTCAACGTTAGTGACAATGTTGAGTGTCACTAACGTTGTCGACAACTCTTCATCCTTTACGTTAGTTCCCACGTTAACCAAGTTAACGTGGGAGTTAATGTGGTACTTTGCACCATAGGCCAACGTTAGTGACAATGTTGAGTGTCACTAACGTTGGCTTCTCTTCCCCCCCTTAACGTTAGAGGCCACGTTAACTAGGTTAACGTGGCTTCTAACGTGGCCACTTATGAGTAATTGCCAACGTTAGTGACAATGTTAAGTGTCACTAACGTTGGCTCAACTTCTCTTCTCCACGTTAGAGTTCACGTTAACTTAGTTAACGTGACTCTCTAACGTGGGCACTGATGGCTTTTTGAGAATGTTATTGGCAATCACTTTTCTCATTAATCTTGCAAGTTACCTCCCCTTTTCTTGCTTCCTTTTTGGTCCTGAAATCAAGCAATAAAGTGCATCAAAGCTCTAGTCCAAGTCATGAGTAATGCAACATAATATTTGTCACTAAACTTATGCAAAATCCTCATGAAATTATGTAAAATGCACAATGTATACTTGAATCAAGGCATAAGTGAATATTTACCCAAAACTAGCTTATTTCCTAAAGAAATGTATGAAACTATCCTAATAACAATAAAGAAAAGGTCAGTGAAACTGGCCAAGATGCCCTGGCATCACAACACCAAACTTAAAGCTTGCTTGTCCCTAAGCAAGTACTGGAACAAGAGAATGATGAATGGAATATCCAGAGGAATGAGTCATCCTTGTGGAAGTCATATTACTGATTTTATGGTGGTTTCATGCATAGCAACTTAGGTTCATTCCATTACTGGCTTTCAGACCTTTATCATGTCCCTAAACACTTACTTTGTTTATATCTCATGAGACTTTTATTCATTGATCCTTTTATTGTTATTTCAAGGGTTATTTGTGTTATTTACGCTAAGTGCTCTGTAAGGGGGCAACTCTTTAAGATAAGCTTTCAGCCAACACTCCCGAACCAGTTGGTTCAAGGTGCTAGGTGTTGAAGCACCCCTAAGGACTTACTCCCTCAAGTCTCTCCCCCATACATACACACCACAGGCATATAGTTTATTTATTTTCTTTTCTTGAGACCTTGGTGTCCAGCACCTCTTTGGGTTACTAAATGCTCTATAGTGAGGGTTACTCTTGATAATGGATTTTCAGCTGATAATCCCGGGTTAGTTAACCCAAGTTACCAAGTGATAAAGCACCCCTAAGAGCTTATTCATCCAAGTAGATCCCTCACACAGGAGCACCACAGACACTTGCCTCAAGCTTAAAACCATTGATGCCTAGCCTTATTGCTTACTCTTTTTCTTTTGTTTTTCACTTCCATTATTCTTTCCCTTTTCTCTTCTTAGGATCTTGTTATTAACTTAGTCTCATGAGTATATCCAAAGTCAAGTATTCAGGATAGATAGTTGTCCTCCTAACCTTGTGGTTGAACCAACTTAGCTAACTTATGACTACCCCAAAGATTCATGAGTGCACTTCCACAATATGAACTCTACTCTGGTCTTTTAACAACATAATCATTCTCTTCTTCAATTTGATTTAAAATGGACAAGCTTACAAGTAAATAAGGGAATGATGCAGTGACATTTAAACCAGAAATCATGGACCTATTCAGAAGGAAAACTTAAAAGACAGAATTTAAAAAGGGTTCAACTACGAGCAACTACAAATCAAAAGTGCATTCGGACTTTCAACTTTTAACAATTCTGAGTATAATGGAATTAGGTAACAATACAACCTTCGGGTGATGATCTCTGGTCCCCCTCTCTCTTTGTCATCATCCTAGTTTTTGCTGCCTCGCTTCTTTGGGTGAAGGTGCACCATTTCCTTATAAGATTCCTGCAAGGTTACTGGAAGTTGCTTGTTCCCAAAGCACTTGAGACATAGTTAGCTTACATGCATGCTTGTGCCTCTCGAACTCAATTTGGTGTGTGAACACCAAACTTAGTTCTTTGCCCAGTACAAAACATTGCATATATGCAGAGACCCTCATATCTTGCTATCAGCAAAGCAATGATCACCTAAAGTCTAACTACATCTAAGTGGTTTCTCTTGATTGGATGGAGCTAGCAATGTTCTTTTGGAGTGGAGTGTAATTCTAACTAATGTCCTTTAGTGGAACACCAAACTTAGAACTACACTATCACTCTTGGATTGTTCTGGTGTGGAACACCAAACTTAGCTCCTTACAATACAGGGGAAACAACTTTGTGATTTTTATTGAAATAAAGATGAAAGTGAAACTACCTAAGGTTGGGTTGCCTCCCAACAGAGCGCTCTTTTATCGTCGCTAGCTCGACGAGTCCTTAATTACTTGAGATGGTACTTTACTCTGGGGTTTTCCCCTATGTTGCCCAGATAATGCTTGAGTCTTTGTCCATTCACTGTAAAAGTCCTTTCTGAACCTTCATCCATGATTTCGATGTGGCCATATGGTGATACTTTTGTAACCATGAAAGGTCCGGACCACCTTGACTTGAGTTTTCCTGGGAACAGCCTTAATTTAGAATTGTAAAGGAGTACTTGCTGCCCTTTTTTGAAACTCCTGGGTGCCAGATACATGTCATGTTTTCTCTTTGCCTTCTCTTTATACATCTTAGTGTTTTCATAGGCTTGTAACCTGAATTCCTCCATCTCTTGCAGCTGCAAGATCCTTTTTGCACCAGCAGCAATGCTGTCAAAATTTAGTATCTTGATAGCCTAAAGAGCTTTGTGTTCCAGCTCCAGTGGTAAATGACAAACCTTCCCATAGACTAGTTGATATGGAGACATTCCAAGTGGAGTTTTGAATGCTGTTCTGTATGCCCAAAGAGCATCATCCAACTTCTTCGACCAATCCTTTCTAGATGCGCCCACAGTCTTTTCCAGGATCCTCTTCAGCTCTCTGTTGGATATCTCAGTTTGCCCACTTGTTTGAGGATGGTAAGGTGTGGCTACTTTGTGTTTTACCCCATATCGTAAGAGGAGAGCTTCTAGTAGTTTGTTACAAAAGTGGCTCCCTCCATCACTGATGAGGGCTCTTGGGACTCCAAACCAGCTAAAGATATTCTTCCTGAGGAAGTTCATGACTACCTTGTTATCATTAGTTGGGGTTGCAATAGCCTCTACCCACTTGGAAACATAATCCACTGCTACCAGGATGTACTTGTTTGCATATGAGGTTGGGAATGGTCCCATGAAATCAATTCCCCACACATCAAACAGTTCCAGTTCCAAGATGAAATTTTGTGGCATGGCGTTTCTTTTGGGCAGGTTTCCAGATCTTTGGCATTCATTACAGCTTTTTACTAGTTCCTTGGCATCCTTGAAAAGGATGGGCCAAAAGAATCTGCTTTGTAACACTTTTGCTGCAGTTCTGTCCCCTCCAAAGTGCCCGCCATAGCATGAACCGTGGCAGTTCCACAGGACTTCTCTCCCTTCCTCTTCCGAAACACATCTTCTAAGAATTCCATCTGAACATTTCTTGAAGAGATATGGCTCGTCCCAGACAAAGTATTTTGCATCATTCATGAGCTTCCTCTTTTGATGTTTATTGATCCCTGGGGGTAATGCCCCAGTCGCCTTGAAATTTGCAATATCTGCGAACCATGGTGCTTTGTGAACTGTCATCAACTGCTCATCAGGGAAGAGCTCGTTCACATTTGTATCATTTTCTCCACCTTAATCATGGGAGATTCTGGATAGGTGATCTGCCACCTTGTTCTCCACTCCTTTCTTGTCTCTGATTTCAATATCGAATTCCTGCAACAGTAAGATCCACCTTATTAGTCTTGGCTTTGATTCTTGCTTGGCAAACAAATATTTAAGTGCTGTGTGATCTGTAAAAACAATCACTTTAGCACCAATGAGGTATGATCTAAATTTGTCAAATGCAAAAACTATTGCTAGCAACTCCTTTTCAGTAGTGGTATAATTCTTTTGAGTTTCATTAAGGACTTTGCTAGCATAGTATATCACACAAACTAGGTTATCTTTCCTTTGTCCTAATACTGCCCCAACTGCAAAATCAGATGCATCGCACATCAATTCAAATGGTAGGTTCCAATCAGGTGGGGAGATGATAGGAGCAGAGGATAACCTCATTTTCAAATGTGCAAATGCTAGCATGCATGTTTCATCAAAGATGAATGGTGTATCAGATACAAGGAGATTGCTTAAGGGCTTGGCTATCTTTGAAAAATCTTTAATGAACCTTCTGTAAAAACCAGCATGCCCTAAAAAACTTCTAATTGCCTTGACATCATTGGGTGGGGGTAGTTTTTCAATAAGTTCTACTTTAGCTCTATCAACCTCAATGCCTTGGTGAGAGACCTTGTGACCAAGGACTATTCCTCCTGTCACCATGAAGTGGCATTTTTCCCAGTTTAAGACCAAATTGGTCTCTTGGCATCTTTTCAATACCAAGGCGAGGTGATGTAGGCAACTAGGAAAAGAATCTCCGAATACCGAGAAATCATCCATAAAAACTTCAATGAATTTTTCTATCATATCTGAAAAGATAGAAAGCATGCAGCGTTGGAAAGTTGCAGGGGCATTACATAATCCAAATGGCATGCGCCTAAAGGCAAACACTCCATACGGATAGGTAAATGAGGTTTTCTCTTGGTCTCTTGGATCAACCACTATTTGGTTATATCCTGAATAACCGTCGAGAAAACAATAATATGCGTGCCCTGCAAGTCTTTCCAACATCTGATCCATGAATGGAAGGGGAAAATGGTCCTTTCGTGTAGCCTCATTGAGTTTCCTGTAGTCTATGCACATCCGCCATCCTGTAACGGTCCTTGTAGGTATGAGCTCGTTCTTCTCATTGGTAACCACAGTGATCCCTCCCTTCTTTGGCACAACATGTATGGGGCTAACCCAAGGGCTGTCCGAAATTGGGTATATGACCCCTCCTTGCCAAAGCTTCATAACCTCTTTCTGTACCACTTCCTTCATGATTGGGTTCAGCCTTCTTTGGGATTGAATGGATGGCTTGGCATCATCTTCCAACAGTATTTTATGCATGCATATGGCTGAACTAATTCCCTTCAAGTCAGCAAGGGTCCATCCAATGGCATCCTTATGCTCCCGCAGCACCTTGAGTAGCTCGTCCTCTTGATCTTGACTAAGGGATGAATTTATGATCACTGGGTAGTTTTCATTTTCTCCTAGATATGCATATTTGAGAGTGGGTGGCAATGCTTTGAGTTCAGGTTTGGGTGCTTCTGATTTTTCGTTCCCTTCCTTTGGTGCATCTGGTATATGTATTTCTGCTGTAGCTACCTCTTCACTTGATTCAGATTCTTCCTCCACCAATCTCTCGTTCTCTTCAGGTTCATCTTCTTCAAAATTCTCCTGCACTTCATCCTCAAGTGCATCTAACCTCATGCATTCCCCCAATTGTTCCGGTGGATAACTCATGGCCTTGAACACATTGAATGTCATCTTTTCATTGTGTAATCTCAGGGTGAGGTCACCCTTTTGAACATCAATGACAGCTCCAGCAGTGGCCAAGAATGGCCTTCCCAAAATGATAGAGGTTTTGGCATCTTCCTGCATGTCCAGCACCACAAAATCTGCTGGGAATATGAAATCTCCTACTTTTACTAGCAAATCCTCTACTATCCCGTGAGGGAATTTGAACGACTGGTTTGCCAGTTGTAGAGCCATTTTTGTTGGTTTAGCCTCCTCAATTTTCATCTTTCTCATCATAGCTACTGACATCAAATTGATGCTGGCCCCTAAGTCACAAAGAGCCTTTTCTATTGTGATTTCTCCTATAATGCAAGGGATCTGAAAACTCCCAGGATCCTTCAGTTTCTGAGGTAGTTTATGCTGAATGATAGCACTGCACTCTTCAATTAGTATCACAGTCTCATTGTTCTTCCAACTTCTGTTCTTAGTCATTAGCTCCTTCAAAAATTTGGCATAAAGTGGCATTTGATCTATGGCTTCAGCAAATGGTATGTTGATTTGTAGCTTCTTGAAGATTTCCAAAAATCTCAAGAACTGGTTGTCATCTTCCTTTTTCTTCAATAGCTGGGGGTATGGAGCTCTTGAGACGTTCAGTTGAGGTATCTTTTTTTCTTTCTGCAAACTTGGCGTGGGGGGTTGCATTCTATCTTGCTCTTCTTCCTTTTCATTTGAGCCTTCTTCTTGTGGTTTTTGGGGATGTTCCTTCAGTTCCTTCCCACTCCTAAGTATGATAGCTTGACACTCCTCCCTTTTGCTTGAATGGGCATCATAGCAAAAATTGTGGTTAGGAAGCTGCTTAAACAGATAGCTGATTTGTGTCTCCAGTTTTGTGATGGCAGCATTTTGATTCTGCATGTTTGACTGCACTTCCTCTCTGAATGCTTTACTGTCTTGAATGTCTCTGCATATTCCTTCAATGAAGGTTTCAATCTTAGAGAGCTTGTCATCAATTGATGAGTGATTCGGAGCAGACGTGCTGTTTTGGTTTTGATAAGTATGTGGAGAAGTGTTGTTGTGGGGGTGTTGAGATGTCCTCTGGGTGAATTGCTTTTGATCTTGCTCACTTTCCCACCCAAAGTTCGGGTGATTTCTCTATCCAGGGTTGTAAGTCTTGGAGTATGGATCATAGTTTTTCCTTGGTGAATTCCCAATGTAGTTGGCTTGCTCCTGACTCCCCTCTGCTTCTTCGTTTACTCCTTCTTGTGTTGTTGATGAAGTGGAGATTGCTGCTACTTGGTTCCTCTCCATCTTCTTGGTGAGGTCAGCCAGCTGCTGGGTAATGAGCTTGTTTTGGGCCAACAGAGCATCTACATTGTTTAGCTCCATCACTCCTCTTGTGTTCCCTCTTTCGGAAGCATAGAAGTAGTCGTTTTCTGCTACTGTTTCAATAACATCTATGGCTTCCTCAATGGTCTTCTTCTTGTTCAAGGATCCTCCAGATGAATGGTCTACTGCCTTCTTTGACTCATAAGAGAGCCCTTCATAGAAAATGTGCAGCTGGACCCATTCGTTGAACATGTCAGGTGGACACCTCCTTGTTAAGTCTTTGAACCTCTCCCATGCTTCATACAGAGTCTCACCATCTTGTTGCCTGAAGGTTTGAACCTCAGCTCTCAGCCTATTGATTCGTTGAGGAGGGTAGAATCTTGCTAAGAATTTGTTCACCACATCCTCCTAAGTTGTCAAGCTCTCCCTTGGGAAGGATTCTAGCCACTTGGCTGCCTTGTCTCTGAGTGAGAAGGGAAATAAGAGCAGTCTATAGGTGTCAGGATGAACACCATTAGATTTCACTGTGTCACATATTCTCAGGAAGGTGGTCAAATGTTGATTGGGGTCTTCTTGAACACCTCCTCCAAACAAACAGTTGTTCTGAACAAGGGTGATGAGCTGTGGTTTAAGTTCAAAGTTGTTGGCATGGATTGTTGGCTTTTGGATGCTACTTCCATAATTGCCTGGGTTTGGATTAATGTAAGAGCCCAAAACTCTTCTATCCTCCCCAGCATGATTTGCTCCACCTCCTCTGCCATGGTTGTGAGTCTCTTCTTCATGATGATTTTCCATGTTTTCTTTCATGTTTGGTTCAAAGTATTCCTCAAACTGTTCCTCCTATTCTTCAGCACCAACTACTCGTTTTTCTTTTGCCTCCCTCCTTAGTCTAAGGAAGGTTCTCTCCGGTTCAGAATCAAAGGAAGTTGAAGCCTCGCTTCTTCTCCCTGTCATACAACCAACAAGTACAAGCAGAGAAAATAGGTGCAGACAGTATTTGTGTCAGAATTGCTGTTAGTTGTGGGTGATGCAATATATCAAACAGTTAATGGGTTAGCAAACAGAATTGAAAATAATAAAGAAAAAACAAAAGAGTAGAGGGAGAAGGGAAGAAGTATAACTAAAACAAAAAGTAAATCACTCAAACAGAAAATGAAATTCACAAAATAAAATGCTCAATCTAGTGATCTTCCAATCTAATCATTGTTGATGCACAATCAATCCCCGGCAACGGCGCCATAAACTTGATGCACGGAAAACTTGTCTCTCAACAAATCTCCCTTCGGCAAGTGTACCGAAGTTGTCGTCAAGTAAAAACTCACAATAGAGTGAGGTCGAATCCCACAGGGATTGATTGATCAAGCAACTTTAATTAGAAGAATGTTCTAGTTGAGCGAATCCAGGATTTGGGTTGAGAGTTGCAGAAAATAAAATGGCGGGAATGTAAATAACAGAAAAGTAAATGCTAGAATTAAAGGACTGGAAGTAAATGACTGAAAATAAATTGCAAATTGTAAATGGGAATGGGGGATTTGCTCATAAAAGTAAATGGCAGAAATTAAAGAGAATGGGTAAGATCAGAGATAGGGAGTTCATTGGGCTTAGGAGATGTTGCAATTCTCCGGATCAAGTTCATTTTCATCTCTTCCTCAATCAATGCACTCATTGATCTCCTTGGCAATCTTAAGTGATTGAATTACAATTTCTTGCAATTCAATCTCTCAAATCTTGATCAATAGCCAATTCCTTGGTCAATTGCTCATGAGAAGAGATGAAGTATGGTCACTGATTATACCACATGCATTTCCCAAATCAAGTATTGAGAGGGTTATAGTCACATACCCATCCAAACCCAATTTGGTCCAGCATGAGAAAGCATTTCTAGCTTGATCTCTTCATTCTTCTTTCAAGGTTCAAAAGAGATCCAAGTTTGAATAGCTTCTCTTCCAAGATAACTACTCAATTGGATGAAGATCGAAAGCTTTCAAGTAAAATCAAGAGGAAAGATAGAAGAAGAATAATGAAAATTAGTATTGGTCCATCAAATTACAACAGAGCTCCCTAACCCAATGAAAGGGGTTTAGTTGTTCATAGCTCTTGAAAATGAAAACAAAGATGGAGAATACATCATAAAACTAGAATTTGCAAAGAAAGTAAAATACAGAGAGTAGTTCTCTTTTTCCCAGCCTCCCGAGCTTCTTTACAATTCAAAGCTACTCCTATATATACTACTCTTCTCAGCTTCTAGTTTACTCTTCAAGTCTTGGGCCTTTGGATCTTGAGTTTGAAGCAGTTCTTTTCTTCATTTCGGCTTGGCTTTACTTGCAAAGAGAAAGTGCTAAGTGGGCAGAGACTTCAGCTCAGGACGTTAGGGGTGTTAATATTTAGTGAGAATATAAGTTCGAGAACGTTAGTGACACTTAATATTGTCACTAACGTTCCAATGCACCCCTTTGCCTTACGTTAAAACCCACGTTAACTAGGTTAACGTGGCTTTTAACGTTGCCTTGTTAATCCTTCGAGAACGTTAGTGACACTCAACATTGTCACTAACGTTCCAGTGTGCCCCTTCTTGTTTCATGTTAAAGCCCACGTTAACTAGGTTAACGTGGCTTCTAACATGGTCCTTGCCAACCTTCGAGAACGTTAGTGACACACAACATTGTCACTAACGTTCCAATGTGCCCCTGGGTCTCACGTTAGAGTCCACGTTAACTAGGTTAACGTGGCCTCTAACGTAGCCATCTTTAACCATCCCAACGTTAGTGACAATGTTGAGTGTCACTAACGTTGGCTCATCCTTCTTTCCTCATCATTAGCTTCCACGTTAACTAAGTTAACGTGGAGGTTAACGTGACTCTTGGGGGTTGTGTGGTTGCTTCAACGTTAGTGACAATGTTGAGTGTCACTAACGTTGTCGACAACTCTTCATCCTTTACGTTAGTTCCCACGTTAACCAAGTTAACGTGGGAGTTAACGTGGTACTTTGCACCATAGGCCAACGTTAGTGACAATGTTGAGTGTCACTAACGTTGGCTTCTCTTCCCCCCCCCTTAACGTTAGAGGCCACGTTAACTAGGTTAACGTGGCTTCTAACGTGGCCACTTATGAGTAATTGCCAACGTTAGTGACAATGTTAAGTGTCACTAACGTTGGCTCAACTTCTCTTCTCCACGTTAGAGTTCACGTTAACTTAGTTAACGTGACTCTCTAACGTGGGCATTGATGGCTTTTTGAGAATGTTATTGGAAATCACTTTTCTCATTAATCTTGCAAGTTACCTCCCCTTTTCTTGCTTCCTTTTTGGTCCTGAAATCAAGCAATAAAGTGCATCAAAGCTCTAGTCCAAGTCATGAGTAATGCAACATAATATTTGTCACTAAACTTATGCAAAATCCTCATGAAATTATGTAAAATGCACAATGTATGCTTGAATCAAGGCATAAGTGAATATTTACCCAAAACTAGCTTATTTCCTAAAGAAATGTATGAAACTATCCTAAAAACAGTAAAGAAAAGGTCAGTGAAACTGGCCAAGATGCCCTGGCATCACATAGAACTCTTGAACCATTAAGATCCTAACTTGTTGAATGGGTTGGTGAGAATTTCCCAACCTCTTCTTCGAATCTCATGTCGAATCTCCGGATATTCACCATTTTTGAGCTTGAAGGGGACCTCGGGGATCACCTTCTTTTTGGCCACGACTTCATAGAAGTGGTCTTGATGCACCCTTGAGATGAATCTCTCCATCTCCCATGACTCAGAGGTGGGAGCTTTTGCCTTCCCTTTTCTCTTTCTAGAGGTTTCTCCAGCCTTTGGTGCCATAAATGGTTATGGAAAAACAAAAAGCTTTAGCTTTTTCCACACCAAACTTAGAAGGTTTGCTCGTCCTCGAGCAAAAGAAGAAAGAAGAGAGTAGAAGAAGAGGAAATAGAGGAGATGGAGGGGGTTTAGTATTCGGCCAAGGGGGTAAGTGTTGTGTATGATGTATGAAAATGAAGGAGTGAAGATTGGTTTATATAGGGGTGGAGAGAGGGGTAGGGTTCGGCCATGTATGGGTGGGTTTGGGAGGAAAAGTGATTTGAATTTGAATGGTGAGGTAGGTGGGGTTTTATGATGGATGGATGTGGATTGGTGAAGAGATTATGGAGAAGAGAGTAGGATTTGATAGGTGAGGGGTTTTTGGGGGAGAGGTATTGAGGTGATTGGTGAAGGATATTTGGGGAAGGGTGTTATGGGAAGGTGTGAAGAAGAGAGAGAGATGAGGTAGGTAGGAATCCTGTGGGGTCCACAGATCCTGAGGTGTCAAGGATTTCTCATCCCTGCACCATGTTAGCGTGTAAACGCCCCCTTGATTGCCAATCCTGGCGTTAAATGCCAGTTGCTGCCCATTTCTGGCGTTTAACGCCAGCTTTTCTCCCCTTTCTAGCGTTTAACGCCAGCTCTGTGCCCATTTCTGGCGTTAAACGCCAGTCTGGTGCCCATTTCTGGCGTTAAACGCCCAGAATGGTGCCAGACTAGGCGTTTAACGCCCATTCTTCTACCCTTACTGGCGTTTAAACGCCAGTAAGATTCTCCTCCAAGGTGTGCTATTTTTTAATACTATTTTTCATTCTGTTTTTGCTTTTTTAGTTGTTTTTGTGACTTCACATGATCATCAACCTACAGAAAACATAAAATAACAATGGAAAATAAATAGATATAATAAAATTGGGTTGCCTCCTAACTAGCGCTTCTTTAATGTCAATAGCTTTACAGTGGGCTCTCATGGAGCCTCACAGATACTCAGAGCATGATGATTGCCTCCCAACACCAAACTTAGAGTTTGAATGTGGGGGCTCTATTTGACTCTGCATTGAGAGAAGCTTTTCATGCTTCCTCTTCATGACTACAGAGGTAGATCCTTGAGCTTTAAATACAAGGGAGTCCTCATCTACTTGAAGGACTAATTCTCCTTTGTCAACATCAATCACAGCTTTTGCTGTGGCTAGGAAGGGTCTGCCAAGGATGACAGATTCATCCATACACTTTCCAGTGTCTAAGATTATGAAATCAGCAGGGATGTAGTGGCCTTCAACCTTTACCAAGATATCCTCTACAAGTCCATAAGCCTGTTTTCTTGAATTGTCTTCCATCTCTAATGAGATTCTTGCAGCTTGTACCTCAAGGATCCCTAGCTTCTCCATCACAGAGAGTGGCATGAGGTTTATACTTGACCCCAGGTCACACAGAGCCTTCTCAAAGGTCATGGTGCCTATGGTACAAGGTATTGAGAATTTCCAGGATCCTGTCTCTTCTGAGGTAACCTCTGCCTAGTCAAATTATCTAATTCTTTGGTGAGCAAGGGGGGTTCATCCTTCTAAGTCTCATTACCAAATAACTTGGCATTTAGCTTCATGATTGCTCCAAGGTACTTAGCAACTTGCTCTTTAGTAACATCTTCATCCTCTTCAGAGGAAGAATACTCATCAGAGCTTATGAATGGCAGAAGTAAATTCAATGGAATCTCTATGGTCTCAGTGTGAGCCTCAGATTCCCATGGTTCTTCATTAGGGAACTCCTTGGAGGCCAGTGGAAATCACTGCCTTTCCTTCCTCTATGCATTCAGCCATGTGGGACGTGTTTATGGCCTTGCATTCTCTCTTTGGGTTCTCTTCTGTATTGCTTGGAAGAGTACTAGGAGGGAGTTCAGTAACTCTTTTACTCAGCTGACCCACTTGTGCCTCTAAATTTCTAATGGAATACCTTGTTTCAATCATGAAACTTAAAGTGGTCTTAGAGAGATCAGAGACTACAGTTGCTAAGTTAGAGTGGCTCTGCTTAGAATTCTCTGTCTGTTGCTGAGAAGATGATGGAAAAGGCTTGCTATTGCTAAATCTATTTCTTCCACCATTACTGTTGTTGAAGCCTTGTTGAGGCCTCTGTTGGTCCTTCCATGAGAGATTTGGGTGATTTTTCCATGAAGGATTATAGGTGTTTCCATAGGTGTTCTCCTATGTAATTCACCTCTTCCATTGCTGGGTTCTCAGGATCATAAGCTTCTTCTTCAGATGAAGCTTCTTTGGTACTGCCTGTTGCTGCTTGCATGCCAGACAGACTCTGAGAAATCATATTGACTTGCTAAGTTAATATTTTGTTCTGAGCCAATATGGCATTCAGAGTATCAATCTCAAGAACTCCTTTCTTTTGATTTGTCCCATTATTCACAGGATTCCTTTCAGAAGTGTACATGAATTGGTTATTTTCAATCATCTCAATGAGTTCCTGAGCTTCTACAGGCGTCTTCTTCAGATGAAGAGATCCTCCAGCAGAGCTGTCCAATGACATCTTGGACAGTTCAGATAGACCATCATAGAAGATACCGATGATGCTCCATTCTGAAAGCATGTCAGAAGGACATTTTCTGATCAGTTGCTTGTATCTTTCCCAAGCTTCATAGAGGGATTCACCTTCCTTCTGTCTGAAGGTCTGGACTTCCACTCTAAGCTTACTCAATTTTTGAGGTGGAAAGAATTTGGCCAGAAAAGCACTGACCAGCTTTTCCCAAGAGTTCAGGCTTTCCTTAGGTTGTGAATCCAACCATATTCTAGCTCTGTCTCTAACAGCAAATGGAAAAAGCTTAAGCTTGTAGACCTCAGGATCAACCCCAGCCTGTAGACCTCGGGATCAACCCCATTGGTCTTGACAGTGTAATAGATTTGCAAAAATTCAGCCAAAAACTGATGAGGATCTTCCAATGGAAGTCCGTAGAACTTGCAATTCTGTTGCATCAGAGAAACTAATTGAGGCTTAAGCTCAAAGTTATTTGCTCCAATGGCAGGGATAGAGATGCTTCTCCCATAGAAGTCAGGAGTAGGTGCAGTAAAGTCACCAAGCACCTTCCTTGCATTGTTGGCATTGTTGTTATTTTCGGCTGCCATGGCTTCTTCTTGTTTGAAAATTTCTGTTAGGTCCTCTCCAGAGAGTTGTGCTTTAGCTTCTCTTAGCTTTCTCTTGAAGGTCCTTTCAGGTTCAGGATCAGCTTCAACAAGAATGCCTTTGTCCTTGCTCCTGCTCATATGAAAGAGAGGAGAAGAAAGTATGGAATCCTCTATGTCACAGTATAGAGATTCCTTGAGGTGTCAAAGGAAAAGAAGAATAGAAGGAGGAGGTAGAGAGGAGAGAATTCGAATTGCACATTGAGGAGGAGTGTTAGTCCCTTAAATAAAAGGATGTGAGGAGGGGGAAAATTTTTGAAAATAAATTTTTAAATAAAACTAAAAATTTTAAAATAATTTAAAAAAGAATTTTGAAAAAGTGGTTGATGATTTTTCGAAAATTAAAAGTGAGAAAGTAGTTAAGTGATTTTTGAAAAAAAATTGAAATTAAGAATCAAAAAGATATGATTAAAAATTATTTTTGAAAAAGATGTGGTTGAGGAGATATGATTGAGAAAATATGGTTTTAAAAAGATTTGATTGACAAACAATTAAAGAGATTTGATTTTTAAAATAAATATCTTGGCTAACAAGAAATTTAAAAGATATGATTCTGAAATTCAATTATTGAACCTTTCTTATTAAGGAAGAAATTTTTGAATCACATCTCTAATTGTTAGCAAGAATTTTCGAAAATAGTAAAAAAATTGGAAAGGATTTGATTTTGAAAAGATATGATTTGAAAAAGATTTGATTTTGAAAAATTATGAAAATTTGAAAAAGATTTGAATTAAAAACAAAATATTCCCTCTTGTGCCATCCTAGCGTTAAACGCCCAGAATGGTATCCATTCTGGCGTTTAACGCCCAAAATATTACCCTTTTGGGTGTTTACGCCCAGCCAGGTACCCTAGTTGGCGTTTAAATGCCAGTTTTCCTTCCTCACTGGGCGTTTTGAACGCCCAGCTTTTTCTGTGTAATTCATCTGCAACATGTTCTGAATCTTCAATTCTCTGTATTATTGACTTGAAAAGACATAATTTTGAAATTTTTTTTTGAATTTTTTTAATGATGAGAAATAATCAAAATGCAACTAATCATGGAAAACTAAGATCAAATAAACAATGCATGCAAGACACCAAACTTAGAAATTTTCATATTAGAGACACTAACAAATTGAGAATACATATGAAAAATAACAAAACACACAGAACAAGAGAGATTAAAGATCAGAGCAAGGAAATCATCAAGAATAACTTGAAGATTAATGAAGAACATAATGCATATATTCGAAAATTGCAAGAAATTAAATAAAACATGCAGGACACCAAACTTAAAATGGACACTAGATTCAAACAAGAAACATAAAAATTTTTTGGTTTTTATGATTTTATTAAATTTTTTTTTGTAATTTTTTGAAAATTATTTTGAAAAAGATAAAATAATTAAACTCAAAATTTTTAATCAGAATTCTAGGAATCATGCAATATTAATCTAAAGCTTCAATCTAAAAAAGATTAGACATGGCTAGCCAAGCTTCAGCAAGACATTACATACAACAGCCAAATTGATGGGAATCAATTAGCTTTTGTGATGATCAAAGCATCATCTGAAACTCTAGAATTCATTCTTAAAAACTCTGAAGTCATAGAATAATTTATTTTTTTAAAAATTTTTTCGAAAATAAGAAGAATAAAAACAAAGAACTTAAAATTAAAAAAATAAAATTACCTAATCTGAGCAACAAGATGAACCGTCAGTTGTCCAAACTCGAACAATCCCCGGCAACGGTGCCAAAAACTTAGTGCACGAAATTGTGATCTCTAAAATGACGCCAACAACTTGGTACGCACGAATATAATCTCAACTCTTTGTCACAACTCCGCACAACTAACCAGCAAGTGCACTGGGTCATCCAAGTAATAAACCTTACGTGAGTAAGGGTCGATCCCACGGAGATTGTCAGCTTGAAGCAAGCTATGGTCATCTTGTAAATCTCAGTCAGGCGGATTCAAATGGTTATGAAGTTTAAGATAATTAAAATATGAATAAAACATAAAATAAGATAGAGATACTTATGTAATTCATTGGTGAGAATTTCATATAAGCGTATGAAAATGCTTTGTTCCTTCTGAACCTCTGCTTTCCTATTGCCTTCATCCAATCATTCATACTCCTTTCCATGGCAAGCTTTATGTTGGGTATCACCGTTGTCAATGGCTACCTCCTGTCCTCTCAGTGAAAATGGTCCAAATGCGCTGTCACCGCACGGCTAATCAGCTGTTGGTTCTCGATCTTGTTGGAATAGGATCCATTAATCCTTTTGCGTCTGTCACTACGCCCAACACTCGCGAGTTTGAAGCTTGTCACAGGCATCCCTTCCCAGATCCTACTCGGAATACCACAGATAAGGTTTAGACTTTCCGAATCTCAGAAATGGCCGCCAATAATTCTAGCCTATACCACGAAGGTTCCAATCTTAGATTAGAAATCCAAGAGATACACATTCAAGCTTGTTTGCATGTAGAACGGAAGTGGTTGTCAGGCATGCATTCATAGGTGAGAATGGTGATGAGTGTCACATAATCATCACATTCATCATGTGCTTGAGTGCGAATGAATATCTTGGAGAAGAAATAGGCTTGAGTTGAATAGAAAAACAATAGTACTTTGCATTAATTCATGAGGAACAGCAGAGCTCCACACCTTAATCTATGGGGTCTAGAAACTCCACCGTTGAAAATACATAAGTGAAAATAGTGGTCATTGGCTTCGGCCCCAGAGGGGGAACCAGAATAACCAAGATGAAAATACAATAGCAAAAGGTCCTATTTATAGAGAACTAGTAGCCTAGGGTTTACAGAAATAAGTAATTAATGCAGAAATCCACTTCCGGGCCCACTTGGTGTGTGCTTGAGCTGAGCTTTGAAAATTTCACATGTAGAGTCTTTTCTTGGAGTTAAATGCCAGCTTTGGTGCCAGTTTGGGCGTTTAACTCCAGCTTTTATGCCAGTTCTGGCATTTTGACGCCAGAATTTTTATGCTGACTTGGAACGCCAGTTTGGGCCATTAAATCTCGAGCAAAGTATGGACTATTATATATTTCTAGAAAGCCCAGGATGTCTACTTTCCAATGCAATTGAGATCGCGCCAATTGGGCTTTTGTAGCTCCAAAAATTCAACTTCGAGTGTAGGGAGGTCAGAATCCAACAGCATCTGCAGTCCTTTTTCAGCCTCTGAATCAGATTTTTGCTCAGGTCATTCAATTTCAGTCAGAAAAATACCTGAAATTACAGAAAACACAAAAACTCATAGTAAAGTCCAGAAATATGATTTTTATTTAAAAACTAATAAAAATATAATAAAAAGTAACTAAAACATACTAAAAACTACCTAAAAACAATGCCAAAAAGCGTATAAATTATCCACTCATCAATGTTGCTCCTTCAGGAG
The DNA here is from genome assembly GCF_003086295.3 of Arachis hypogaea. Classification (NCBI taxonomy): domain Eukaryota; kingdom Viridiplantae; phylum Streptophyta; class Magnoliopsida; order Fabales; family Fabaceae; genus Arachis; species Arachis hypogaea. The sequence goes on along the minus strand of NC_092055.1, from coordinate 94,700,795 downwards.
TTTGATATTGAGATAAAAGATAGGAAAGGGTCAGAGAATCAAGTAGCTGACCATCTCTCCAGAATTGATCCTGAAGCAGGAGTACAACCACCCACGGCTGTGACTGAGACGTATCCGGATGAGCAGTTGTTCCTCATTCAGCAGGCTCCATGGTTTGCAGACATTGCAAACTATAAGGCCATGAATTTTATTCCAAGGGAGTACAGTAGGCAACAAGTGAAGAAGTTATTGACTGATGTAAAGTACTACATTTGGGAGGAACCATACCTTTTTAAAAGGTATTCAGATGGAATCATCCGGAGATGTGTCCCAGATGAAGAAAAATAGCAGATTCTTTGGCACTGTCATGGTTCTGAGTATGGAGGCCACTTTGGTGGTGAAAGGACAGCTACAAAGGTCCTTCAGAGTGGGTTTTACTGGCCGACTCTCTTCAGAGACTCAAGAGCATTTGTGAAACACTGTGACAGATGTGAAAAAGCCACAAATCTTCCTGCCAACCATGAAATGCCACAGCAGAAGATCCTTGAGGTTGAGTTGTTTGATGTGTGGGGTATTGATTTCATGGGACCTTTCCCACCCTCATATTCAGACAACTATATTCTAGTGGCAGTTGATTATGTGTCCAAGTGGGTGGAAGCTGTGGCTCTACCCACCAATGATGCCAAGGTGGTAATGAGCTTCCTTTAGAGATATATCTTTAGCCGGTTTGGTGTCCCAAGGACACTCATTAGTGATGGAGGAAGTCACTTCTGTAACAGACAGCTGGACTCTCTTCTGCAGAGATATAGAGTCCGTCATAAAGTGGCAACCCCTTATCACCCTCAGACAAGTAGACAGGTTGAAGTTTCCAACCGGGAACTTAAGAGGATTTTAGAGAAGACCGTCAGCATTTCAAGGAAGGACTGGTCTAGGAAGCTTGATGATGCTCTCTGGGCATACCGGACAGCCTACAAGACCCCCATTGGCATGTCCCCTTATCAGTTAGTCTATGGCAAAGCCTGTCATTTGCCAGTTGAGTTGGAGCATAAAGCTTACTGGACAATCCGATATCTGAATCTTGATTCAGAAGCTGCAGGAATCAAGCGAATGCTTCAGTTGAATGAGCTTGATGAATTCAGATATTCAGCCTATGAGAATGCCAAGCTCTATAAGGAGAAAACCAAGCTACTGCATGACAAGAAGATTGCCATCAGACTCTTTGAGCCAGGACAAAGAGTGCTTCTGTATAATTCAAGGCTCAAATTCTTTCCTGGGAAGCTAAAATCCCGGTGGTCAGGACGGTTTGTGGTTACCAGAGCTTCACCATATGGTCATGTGGAAATACAGGAAGAGAATTCTGACAGGAAATTTATAGTGAATGGCCAGAGGCTGAAGCACTATCTTGGAGGCGAGATTGATCGCCAGAGGTCCACTCATCTGCTGAACTAGCAGAACTGACGGTCAAGCTAGTGACGTTAAAGAAGCGCTTGTCGGGAGGCAACCTGATAAATTCGTATCCTTAGCTATTTTTTGCAGTAGTAGTTTTCTTCCTTATTTGATTTTTATTAAGTTTTTACTGTTTTTCAGATCATGCAGCTATTTTAGAACAGGAGCTGGAAAAAAAAGAGAGCACCCGATGCATAAGCGTCGCTGACGCGTACGTGTCAGATGGGTGTGCGTGAAAAATAAAAATGAATAGAGAGTTGGGTGGGAGTGGCGCAGGAATGATGCCTTTCGTACAAACAAGCCCACGCATACGCGTACCCCACGCGTGCGCATCATTGGTGATTTTGGCACTCCACGCGTACGCGTCACTGACGCGTATGTGTGACCTAGAAATTCGACGTAAATATGTGTTTGGGCAGAGAGTTGTGCTGGCTTGGGGATGGAAGTGTGCTAAAAGCGCAAAACCTGTTCACGCGTACGCGTCCTAGACGCATGCGCGTCATCTGTGCAAATGGCATTCCACTCGTGTGCGTGCATGACGCGCACGCGTCGCATGAAATTATTGATTCCCAAGCCACGCGAACAGAGAGTTGTGCGTGCGCACGGCTGGCTTCTCGTCGCACAAATCATGGGCATGCGGACGCGTGCCTGACGCTCACGCGTCATTAAAGAAAATTCGCGACCCACGCGAACGCGTGCTGTACGCGTACGCGTCGCCTTCGCCGCACAACTACACTAGTTCTCCACCCTGTTTTAATTTTCTTCCTCTCTCTTGCAATCCTAATTCTCTCTTTTTTATTCTTCTTTCATCTTACTATTTGTTTTTTTTTCAGTTCTTCTTTGCTTGAGGACAAGCAAACCTTTAAGTTTGGTATTGTCGCTACACTTATGGCTTTTTTGCTTATTTTAATAGCACCAAAGGGAGATGAATGCTCTTCATGAAGGAATGAGATGGCCACTAGAATAACTGAGGTGGTTGAGTTCCTTTCATTCTATTTCTCTTTCGTTCTTATTTTGTTGTTTTATGTTTTCTGTTGCTTTGATTGCCTGCATGATCTTTAGTACTTTTAGTTCTTAGAATTAGTTTCATTCTGTTATTTGTCTCATGTACCGCTCACTGAACTTGAATCTAAAAAGAAAAGAAAAAGAAGTGATATATTGTATGAGAAATTGAGTTTATATTGAAGAGTAGTCTTATTCACTTAAATGTGGTGGTATTTTCTGTGACTCTGAATACATGACATGAATAGTGCATATTTAAATTTTAATCAAAGAATGTTGATGTACTAGGAATAAGGATTTAGAGAATTATTATGACTTCTCTGAAATAAGTAAAAAGTTTAATCTTTGAAGCAAAAGAAACAGCAAAAAAAAAAAAAAAAAAAAAAACCAGGTCCAAGGCTCTGAGCATCAATGACTAGGGAGGTCAGACATGATTAAAAGCTCAAAGAGTTGTTTCCCTAGTTACATGCTTGTGCTGTTCTTGTGTCAAGTAATCCTTGAGACAAAACATTTAGAGTCGAGATCAACTGCAATTAGAAGAGTATGCCAAAGGCTTTGAGCACCACTGTCTGGGAGTAGCTAAAGGAAAAAAAATCAGAACTTCAAAAGAGTTCCCCAGTTAAGTGCTTGTGGTGTTTCTGTGTCAAGTAAACTTGAGACAAAACATTTAAAGTCACGGCTAGGCTCAAGGTGCAAAGCACCAAAGAAAAGAAAAATAGCTGTGTTCATGGGTTAAATTGAGTTACAAAAGATCAGAGAATTCATAATATTATCCGGATTCTAATTCCGAATGACAGTAACATTCTTCTGATTCAAAGGAGAGTGAGATGGCAAAACTATTCAGAATTACAGTTGTAAACCCCACTATAAGAAGAGACATGAGCTTAATCAAACTCTCATTCTCATGCAAATTCACATTCTAAGCCTATATTATTTTGGTTGCTTGAGGAAAAGCAACAATTCAAGTTTTGTGTTGTGATGCGTGGGCATCTTTCCTATCTTTTCCTAGTGAATTTGCATATAATTTGTTGAGTTTAATAAAGAATTAATTATCTTTTAGCCAATATGGATGCTACTTTGAGTCTTTTGCAATTTTGTTTATTTTAGGTAGCATTCGGCTGGATTTGATGGAGTTTCTACAGCACAAGAACCAAAGGAGATGGTAGCGAGGAGCGACGCGTATGCGTGACTGACGCGTACGCGTGATTTGGAGCATTCCATGGCGATGCGTGCGCGTGACTGACGCGAACGCGTGATTTGAAGATTTGCTCAGCGACGCGTGCGCATGACTGATGCGTACGCGTGACTCGCGGAAGAAGACCATCGATGCGTACGCGTGACTGATGCGTACGCGTGACATGCGCGACGTACAGAAAGTGCAAAAAAATGCTGGGGGCGATTTCTGGGCTGTTTTGACTCAGTTTTCAGCCCAGAAAGCACAGATTAGAAGCTGTAGAATGGACAAAACAAGTGGTCCCCACCTATCAACTGAAGACTTCTTAATTAATTCTAATTTAAATTCAAATATTATTTTTTAGGAAAAGATATTATTTAAGTTTTAGAAGATAGATTTTAAATTAATTAGGATAAGATATAAAAGGGAATTTCAACAGGGTGGTTCCAACACAACATTATTCCAATTCACAATTTAGAATCCTAGTTTTCTACTCTGAACCATGAGCAACTAATCCTCCATTGTTAAGGTTAGGAGCTCTGTCTATTTGTATGGATTGATTTTATTGCTTTTCGTATTTTAATTCATGTTTGGATTTATAATTTAAGAATTGTTTTCGCTCTTTATCTTATGAATTTGGGTGGAACGGAAGTATGACCCTCTTTCTATTTGAGTTCTTGTATAACTTGGAAAAGCTTTTTACTCAAACAACAGCTTGAAAATATTTTCTCCTAAATTTTAATTATCTGGATTTAACGGGATACGTGGCATATAATCCTTTTATTTTT